>NW_007930837.1:20304-23700 GCF_000280675.1 Beauveria bassiana ARSEF 2860 | reverse complement strand
GTTTTTGATTCAGGGATGACTACGGCATATCTGAGAATCAGAAGAGTTGGCGTCGTGAATACAAGGCACACAGGCATGGTAGGGCCAAGGCAACAGGCATCCGAGTTCACAAAATCATCATGTCCTGCACTGCTACATCAGGAATCTCGTGACATTACACGCTGCTGCTTACGTTCTCTAGCTCAACCAGCAATTCGAATATCTTAAGAAACAGCGTGTTCCTACTACTGGCAAGGGGAATCGAGTCAAGAACAATCTCTAGGTGATGAGTACATCACATCTCGGGTCTATGTGCGCCTTCCGTAGTCTTTCTCCTCACACGACCCCGATTTCGCCTACAAGCCACGCGCCATTCACCAGGCTGCATGCGACGAGTAAGATTTCTCTTGCCTCTCTACCTCATCCATGCATTCACGCTGCGTCTTTCAATTCCGTTTGCAGGCTACGACACATTTTCTGCCAGGTTAGTTGCGACGGCTGCAGCCGAGCATTCAGTAGGAGGATCTAGAGTGCCTTGTCCCACGTGCTCTTTGAGTATCACTTCATGAGCGAGAGCGGCGAAACTACAAAAGGGCGGCAGCTGCCACTACCTGTATGTCTCATCGAATCCTCACATCTCACTCGATTTATCTTTCTCTCTCTAGTTCCTCTTAGTAGAATTGATTGCCATGGCACAAGTCAGAAACACTCTCGAAGCTGACACGCCTGGCGTCGAAAGCCCAAACGATGTCCCCTCTGAGCACCATGATCGCCCGGTTCATGATCCCGAAGCAACGCCGAAGCCAATAACTTTCCCTTCGGACAAAAAGAAAGACGCAATTGGCACAGGTAGTTCTATGGTAGCAGCAGATGCCAAGACACAGCTAATGAAGTACGCAGAAACTTTGCAAGCAACCGCTGGTAGCACAGAGACCAGCGGTAGTATCACTACCGGTAGATCCAATTGTGCTGCGGATCACGAGCAAGAGCACGCTGTAGACCGTCACGGTTCGCTTCCCTCGCGGCAGATCAGCCCTCTGCCCACGGCTGGCGCCGGAGCTAGTGTCGCTGAGCTGGCAACGGAAGTACTTGATGCTGTAGGAGTCCCCGATGCACAAGATATCCCGCAGTCTTCGATAGCGGGCCACAACGCTGCGCAATCCACAGTCGTCATTTCTGATTCAGACGATAAAATTCAAGACCAAGTCGGTCAGGGCAGCGCAGATACAGAACCTGCCAGGCAAAGGCAACGCGGAACAAGGCAGCATGGCCTACAGAAGGGGCGGCCTCAGAAAATACACAGTTCGAAGCAAGAGTCTAACAACGAGGATCCAAAAGCACATGCCGACGCTGACGTTGCCCGATTCGACCAAGTCAGTATTCAACAGAGTGCCAGGGTAGCTGTGCCGCAGGCTGCTACAGCACCGCGGACATTTGCGGAAGGAAAACGGAAATCCAAGGGTGGCAACACAGCAAGCAAAAAGCGTAAAAAGGTTTCGGACCCATCGATCCAAGACGTACGGTATGGCAAACGGGCATTCGAAACTGCAACGGGTAGCCGAAGTACAGGAGCAGTGCAGAGTAAAGGAATCCAGATGCGGCGTGTTGACGTGGCCTTCCGCGAAAGTTCAATTGAGGCTGAGAGACGCGATCAAAGTGGCGACGATCTGCACATTGCCTCACCAGACAGTTTTCGGCATCATCCAACTCACCGCGACTGCGACAATGGCACCGCACAGAAAAGGGTTACTCCGTGTACCACAATCGGCGCAAATGGATCTTACAATGTGTATCGAAATGATGCCGACGAGATATCCGGTGAAACACAAGAAGTAGAAGTGCCAACTCCAAAGAAAAGAAGAAGCACTACTGTGACAGAAACATCTCGATTTGTGTTGTCGAACGCAAATCTTCAAATTATAACTCCAGATGGAGATGGGTCTGTGAAAGTTGAAATTGAAGGCCACTGGAATATCAAATTCGTTGACAAGTCAGTGCCTTTTCCGTCGAGAGGTAGCCCGTTTACAATTTGGGTTTCGCCGATGCGCCCGCTACACCCTTGAGAAGCAGCCAGCGGAGACGCCAATTATCTATGTTAGGGGTCAATTGTGCGCAGGCTCGAGCCCCGCGGACGGTCATCGAAAGATCTTGAGGTTTAATAATTGATGAGAGCTTTCAATCTGTACGGCTCACATTCGGATAGCTACTTACAAATGCCAAACTTGCTTTCTCTATCTACTTTTGCTGTCTTTATTATGGCGCTCACCATGCAGCGGCAGGCAATCGCGACAATATTCGGTTCTCGGTATATCGTTTTGTGCCTTTACATCGCTTCTCACCCATATTCACTCGAATTGATTTTCTTCTGCTTCCTTGGGAGAAACCGGCACCACAGCACCACCCCCCACCCCAAACAAAAAAATTCCGGAGAAGGTCGGTAGCAAGCATGTTGCGCCATCTGGTCAGCGGCGACAAAATTGGCAATTTAAACGGTCGATCATCGTCTCGTCAAAATCGCTCCGGCTCATCTTGGTCATTGGTGCTTGCTGGCTGGTGGTAGCGGGCACGCCTGGTTGGCGCAGAGAACTTGAAGGAGCAGGCGAGCCAGTTTGCCCACCAGAGACTCGAGACCGTAAGTCAGCAGGCGCAGCACAGTGAGGGTACTTGCCGCCACCAGGGCTCTCTGTGCTAGAAACCTGTCGCCGCCTTTCACCCTCCTCGGCCGTAGTATAACGGCTTGAGCCTGTGTTCCACTTGATCCAGGTTCCCAGACTGCAGATCTGGTGTCCAAGCCAATGCAGACGTTGGCGTCGCTTGTCGCCCAAGGAGGGCGGTTTAAACATCTTTTCAGCATCTTCAAGCTTCTCGTTAGAAAACCAATCGGCTGGGAAGTAGCCTTTTGAAAATGCAAACCCTCGCAAAGCATAGTCTTCTGGAAGTGGGCACAAAGGCTCGTTGCGCAGCGGTCGCGGGAAGGTTTCATTTGCCATCCTTGGTTTTGATAACAGTGCCGGATAAGCCTCGTTAAGTACGTCGACTAGTCGTTTCCATGGGAAATCGTCCTCGATGAGCGCAATGGCTCTAGGGTGTTGAGCCACGTAATATAAGAAGACCAGTATTGTGTGAAAAAAAGGAAGTGCGTTGATATCCGATTTGCGGCGGAAAACAATATCACACGTCTTCATGACGAATGCTCGCGTGTTCTCAAACTGTTTCTTCGCGGTTTCCTTATCGGTAGTAAATTTGTTGCTTAGCGCGGCGCTCCTATCGTCTTGGCCCGCTGGGATTGATTGCTTAAGGGGGTTGGTAGGTGAGCCATAGCCCAGAAGCGAGCAGATGAGAGAGATGGCGATATAGTACCTATTGTGTATCACGTTAGCAAACTCAACTGGCAAAACACGTTAGCACTCACCCTGA
>NW_007930837.1:18263-20204 GCF_000280675.1 Beauveria bassiana ARSEF 2860 | reverse complement strand
GAAGTGGCAGGTAGGGGCCTGAAAGCAATAGACTGAACGTCACGTTCGACCACCCGAGGGCTCTGGAGAGCTTGCGTAGCCGCAGAGTTTGGCGATGGAGGCCTATTTTACTGAGTGATGGCACGCTAACGTGAGATATATTACTGACCTTGCAGACATTTTGATGCTTCGGCAGTAAGGGCTTTCAAGACAACTGTGCCCAAACGGTCTCTTCGTTGATCGCTGTTGAAAGTCAGAAGTCAAAAAAACTGAGAGCAGGCTGCGGGACTGACTGAGTTTAAAGGCACAAGACATGGCTACAGAGTTGACTCACTGTAGTGACCTTGCGAGCCACGATAGGACAAGCCTATCAGGGCACAAAACAGTGGGAAAGCGCAGAATGGCTGCAAGGCAACCATTAGAGTCAGGTCTACACCGCAACTACATACATCTCTTACACGGAAGAGGAGAAAACGGCAGCGACTCCGGCGTGCCCACCACTTCGAATTGGTCGTGGCCCGCTGGAACGGCGACAGACACCTGGCGCAATGAGAGCTCAGGTTGGAAACAGTGGCGGAGACAGCTTCGTTCATCGGTGTAAGAAGGTCGATCCAAGATATTCCAGAAATATATATTATAGCTACAGAGTAGCTTGATTGTTTAAAATATAGGTCTCGTGGCGAACATGCGTTTAGATAGCTCACGGATCTCCGACGGTGGCGTGATGTGATAGTCATTCAACTATCTCCCATAGCCGTGTCTGTCCCTCGTTAATTTCTGTTTGTAACTTGTAGTATGCAAAAGACTTGTGGCTATTCTGTTTGCTTTGTGGTCATGCCCCTTCGTGTTTTCGTGGGTGAGCTGCCGGCCTCACGCAGTGTACGTGTGGCACACTTACATGGGCTGGTCAATGGCGTGTGGGATACCCCAGGACTCAAAACCTATACTGTCCGGCTGAGTATGTTGTTGACAGAGCGCTGCTGCTGCTGTGATTGCCAATTGCCCCTGGGGTCGCCGGCGCGTCGGCAGATGACCTAGTCCTAGGATCTGGTTCGTCGGAGAGAAACAAGTGTTTCGCATAATCGGCTCTTCACCGTTATGCGGCGCATTGTCTGGAACAAGCATCAACGGCTGCGGTAAGTAGTCTCGGGGCAGGAGGCCGGCACAGTGCTACGTCGACTGCTACCGGGAGAAGAGGGATGGACCCGTGAGCCTGCACTTCAAGGTGGCTAACGCTGGGCTTGGTGTTGCCCTACACTATGGGCGCAGGCGACCTTCCCTCCTTTCTGGCAACGCAACTCGGCCACGAAACGGCTCGTGACGGCCAGGACCCCCCAGAAAAAAACCTTCCGGAGGCGCTGGCGTTGCGAGCTGGTACCTTGAAGTGATGCTGGATCCGTATGCACGCAGGAGCAGAGCCTTCGGATGCTCCACAGCCCTGCGCATTGCCTAACTTGGCCGGCATGGGTGCGCCGCGCGCACAGAGTCCGCGCAGCTGACAGATGGTGTGGCTGGTGCTGAAACGATTTCTGTATCGTCGGAGCAAGCACTCATTATTTGCATATAGTGTAGAGTGTGCTGCCTCGCAGAATACCGGGCAGTGTGTTTTGTGTCGATTTCGGCGCACCAAATCCCTCTGTTCACTAGCGACGAAGAGGGAGCAGCATGAGCAGTGCAGCATAATTTCTCGTGCAATAATAATTTTCGGCGAAAAACAAAGACATGGTAGTCAGACAAGAAACAGTTTTATTTCGCGCGAAGAAAAATACATGGGAAAAGATAGCTCAGGAACTGGTGGGCTTTTGAAGATGAAGCGCCGTCAAAATAGATGAGATCTCGCCCAGGAACTTGAAAGTTGCCTTCGTTCTTCTTCAAAACCTCAAAAATCGCCTCATGCCATGTTAAATGGTCAATATAAACCTCCAATTCGACGAGAACAAGCTTGCAATGCCTTGGTGTCTT
>NW_007930837.1:15063-18163 GCF_000280675.1 Beauveria bassiana ARSEF 2860 | reverse complement strand
AATTTGCCCAAGAGAGTCTTATTTTTAATAGAGAGGACATTCCTTCTTTATACGCCTTGATTCGCTGGTTGCTCAACGAGCTAACAGCGGCGACTCAGAGCCGTCAATCATCTGTCGGATGCGGCATGCAAATCACAGCTAGAGACTTACCCAGTCGCGAAATCTACGCTTGACGTCCAGGTTCACCCATGTGAGTTTATTTGTATGTATTAAAACAAATTACACAGTGGTTTCAATTTGATCGCGGCGAACTAGGCTCTGCTGTGATCGGTCATTAACCCAACTTCCGGATCGCCTTCTATTCGACATGGCTAAGGCGTCCTTGCTGTCTGACCTCGCCTTGATAAATCGCATTTCTGCATATACCGCTGACTGAACATTCTCAAACAGTGAGAAGGCGCATTGCAGGCTAAAGTGGCATTTGAACGGTCCTTTCGCAAACGAGTAAATTCCCATGCCAAGGGTCGCCGCTGTGATCAAAGTACGTAGAAAAAGGCGAATGAAATCAGAGCAAGGGGGTGCAGGGTGTGATGCATCACTCTTCCGGATGATGATTTGATAGAGCAGAATAGCCGCAAATGACCCGTGAATGATGGCTGGAAAGGCCCATACCGCGCCGGAACGCCACTGCCAGATGCCAAAGACAAGCCACAGCACTTGGAGAGATAGGATGCAAGCACCAGCGAGCTTTCTCTTGGGAACTTGATCTGAAACCGCGAAGAGTTTGATTATCTGCAATCGTAAGTTGGAAGAAATCGTGAGTAGGAATGAAACATACTTCAGAAAGAGCGAAGCATATGGCCACAGTGACTTTCCATAGTATCCCAGGAGCAGTGTCTGGTAAGTCACTGCTGTGTGCAATGCCAATCCACGATGGGCACACAATATTGCCAACAAGGAAAGGAATGGCGGGTATGTTAGCCGAAATGAATGCCCTCTGGTGGTACCACTGTGCAGCACTGACAGGGCCAGCTTTGAAGTGACGCCAGCTTTGGACAAGAGTGGTAGTATAGAAGAGGATGCCAAAAGCGCCAAAAACTGCATTCTCGACGACATCTCCTCTCGTTTCGAAGGAATGCATGCTAAAGGGCGGTGAGCCTTGATCGGAAAGCTACGTTCGATCCATGGCTTTTGTACATTTCAGAGCGGATATGACGAAGCATGCTGTTTAACGTGGCTAGCTTCGCACTACATGGCCAAGGCAAAAGAGACGCAGATAGCCTGCGGCCTCCCTAATAGCTATAATCTATAGCTGCCTATTCGTTACTTTTACAGTGTGGTCTTATGTTGCATACTATCGCGACTTGTCTTACATCATTCCTTACCGATTCTGGCAGTAATCGCTTCCTGCCTTACTACACTGAGGCCCGTAGGGCCCAACAGGGTTCGCAGTTCTAGAACTCTCAGGGCAATAGGCGCATGGCGTGTCCGGCCCCGAGAAGCAGCTTTACTGGCTTTGCATTTTGACACTGATGAGATCGTGTGCAGATCACAAGCGGGATCAAAGTTCGCTCGCCACAGAGCATGCTATTCTTATCCTGGCACGTGCGGGGTAGGACACCGTTTTGTAGTTATTCCTTCACTACTCGGATATCACGGATAGTTTATGTAAAAGTGGTTCGAAGTTTTCCCTTTTACGTCTTTCTAGCCCCGCGTCCCGTTCAAAGCCGGAAGCTTGGATGGTGGGCTCATAAGACAGCGGGCAGCACGAGGGTGGATCGCAGCCTGTGTTTGACATAAGATGCTCAGCCTCCAATCCTGGTCCTCTTCAAAAATGAAGTGGTGTGCGACTGAGACAACTCGAATTTTCGACTTCTTACCTATTTGAGTTAGTGTGCCTAACCGCACGTGATTTCAGTTCAATGTCGTGATCATTGACTACGCCCGCGTTTACTTTTTCCATAGTTGATTGTTCAACATCTCACATCATACATAGCAATGCTATTACTTACCAACCCTACTACAAACTCACAGCAGCTCGGTGACATCGAGAACATCTGGCCCAGTTTTACCGATACTACTAAGAGAAACCTTTTTCGTCGGATATACAGACTTGATCCACAGCTTTTCGAGTCAATCGCCCAAGAGTCAGCAGATGAACTACGATGTCAGCAATCGAGTATCATCCATGGCCCTTCCAACCAGTATCTTGCACGTCAACCAGAAAGTCAGGACGCGAGTTTCGCATTGACCGAGAGGAGATTGGCAGGTCTGCCACCGTGTCGTTCAGAGGCTCATACCGACGTCGCATGTGCTAGCCCAGCACATGCCCAAGAAGAATCACAAACCTCCAGCACAACATCGCCCACAGCACAGTTCTCCACCACAGCGCCGCCTGCAGCACAATCCCCCGGCAAAGCAACGAGAAGGGCATCCCGCAGTCCCCAAGGCTATTTTCCTTCTCTCCCAGCTGCCGTATGGAAGGAGCTAGAGGAACAGTCTCCCGAAGTGTATCTCATGAGAGACAACGAAACTCTACATTCAGACATTATTCAGGCTTTGTATAAGAACGAAGATGACATGTGGAAGGTCTTAATTCGACGCAGGTTTCAAAGCATTGGCATCTATTATGCGATCTTCAATTTGCTTCACTCAACAAAATCTCAGTATCCAGGCCAGATTATGCCGCAGATAGCAGAGAGAACTACACTTAGGCTCGATACCCTAAGAAGATATGAGCATGCGGGTGAAAGGTATCAAAAGCTGTCAGATGATCTCTCGTTAGGCGCTATGGTACTCTTAAGCCCATATTGCACGAGTTTGTAAGTAGCGAGCCCCTGTGTATAAAGTCCTACTAAATCGCATAGCTGGGAACAGCGTCTTTCTCTCGTCGCGTCAACTCGGGTTAAATCGATCTCAAACTTGCGCGAGCAACTCGCCGAGATCGATTCAAATGTGCTAAAGAGAGCAGAGGGCGTTGCCCTCCGTTTTGCTCAATGTTCCAAGAAGGTATGGGCAGAACGATTCTCAGGTCTCGATATAGTTCCAAAAAAACTTCAACGAAAACGCAAACGTAACGGAAACGGCGATACAAGCAACAATCCGACTCACAGCCGTCACCTGAAAATTGCCACACTGAATGGCCTGTCATGTCCTGCGA
>NW_007930837.1:10620-14963 GCF_000280675.1 Beauveria bassiana ARSEF 2860 | reverse complement strand
TTCAAACCTCATGCCCTTTCAGCTAAACAGCCAAGTCACCCACCCGATACTACCGATGAATCAACCATATCCTGCAACTCCAGACCAGATTCCTTGGGCAATCAATAGTGATTCCTCGCTTCCAACTACGTGCCACGGTTATAGCTCTTCATCGGAACAGAATCAGGTATCCACAACTTTACAATCAGGAATCGGAGTACCTGTAGCCTATGGCTATTGAATATATTTTCAAGCTTCTTGGTCTTTAAGTAAAAATAGCCACATATCTATAACAACATCCTCAGAGTCCGTCAGCAGTGTCCAGCCCTTTGGAACAAAGCAGGCATCCCCAGGTCCCCACGTAAACTCTTGACCATCCACGGCGCCTATCTTATCCAGCACCGTAACTATGCTATCATTCTCGCCGCGTGGCAACTGGATCACGACCATTATTTCCCATTTGTCATTTTGAAGAGGCTCGTTTTTTGGTAGCGATATAGTAGTTTTTTGAACGTCTCTGAAGTTTGGATTACGTTCTCGGAGTTTTCTGAACTTTGCTACTTGTTAGTAGGAACTGCTGGTGAGCGCGCTTAGTACACTAACAACTGCTGTTATGAGAGAGCGATATAGCTCCTCACTAGACGTAGAAAAGGGGAAAGGACTATTGCCGGTAAGATTCCTCCTTGCTTCTCTCGCCAGCTCGCGCTGCCCAGCTGACAAAGCAATTATGTCGTAGGTCGCCATGTTAAAACCATGCCGGGGGGTTAAGCTGTGATGGTGGCGCGTGTTTGTCTGCAGGTCTTGTGCCTGACCCCGCCGGAATAACGAAGTGCCGAGGAGCTGGCGCCGACTTGCGTGTGACGTCAGACCCAGTCATTACGACAGTCAGCATTAGAGGGAGTTTCCGTGTCAGCTAGGGTGGACGATGCTCTTATATCCATATAAAACTTTGCATCCCAAGCTTGACTCATACTCCGTTAGGCGCGTCACTTTAACTAGTGTGCTAGCGTGACTTAGAAAAGTGGTAGTAGTTAGGCAGCTTAGGCTGTAGATTGTTCCGACCAGGATACGCTTTCTGCCGATATCGCGCTCGGTTTATCTTAGATTAAATGAATACGTGTTTGAGCCTGCGGAAAAGGTAGAATCAAAGCGCTAAAAAATAGAGGAGGCTATGCTGTGGCAGCCTGCAGATCTGCCCAGCACGAAGCCATGCAATGTCATGATATCTATTTATCAATACAAAACAGCTGCCGGGCGTGGGGAGTTCAGTTTCGCTATGAAGAACTTGCTGCTATCCGTAGCTGCTTCATTTGATGAAACGGTCTTGAACGATCAGCCATGAACAGTCTCCTGCAGTAAAATCACTACATGCAAGCCTCCGTTGTGATCGCTCAGTTATGCCAGCCCTGCCTCCCTATCTCTGCAATGCGTCGGGCTGGCCTGCCAGTATTCGATGGGCCTCTGCTAGACTGGGTCACAACATGCCATTGAAGCTCGCTTTCGTGGCCCATAAATACGACCAATGTTCTTTAGCCTAGGGAGCCATTCACACAACGTTGTGCGGACATTCGGTTCAGATCAAACGGCGTGGTTTGCTTACTTTCTATATAAGCAAGTGCCTGTCCCCAGACACAGCTCACGTTCGCATCAACTTGCATAACTACATCTATCAGAATGCTCAATCTGTCCGTACGAGAACTTCCCGCATGTGAACACATTCAACGCGTTCTAGTCGATTTAGAGGTACCATCGTTTCATCGCACATTCAAAATTACACTAACATCAAACAGTTGACAGGGCCTAGTCGCAAAAGGTTCAGCCAAGCACTCGTGTTGATATGTTTCACAAGTACCAACGACGCGCAAAGCTTGGAGGATCTATGTGGTTACGACGAAGACGATGTAATCGGCCTAGTGAGGCAGAAAATGCGAGACTTGCAGACTGGCTCTGACGACGACACATGGAAGCACCAAGTTGCATTAATTCGATGTGTCTTGGAGCAGTCTCATGCTATGAAGAGCTACCATCAACAAGAGATTTTCGATTGCACTCGGACATTTCAGCAAAACCGGAAGACATACCTGTCTATGGTCGGTATCGGGTCTGAGGTAACCTATGTGGAGATCGCCAAGCTTGCAGGAATCATCAGACAATGCAAGTTGCTACAGAGGGAACCAAGCATGGACAATCTACAACAATTTCTGCGACCAGAGTATTTACCTATTCGCACACGCGAGAGTCTGCCATGGGAAGCGCAATGTGGCCTTTCCTATGGGGATGCTCAGAAGTTCACGGCATTTACCGCTAGCGTTGCGCGCGAGTTCAGTTGCACTTGGGACGACGATCATGAGGCCCTCTTCATCATCTTTCGACGCCTCCAAAGTACTCGACTAGGGCTTCCTGAGGACTATTTGCACCCCGTACGCAATCGTCTCCGGAACAGCATTCGAGATTGCCAAACGCCGAGCCGGCTAGTGTTGTATGTGGTTGCCTCCTTCGCTTTGAGCAAGGATGAGCTGACTCAACACTCCATACATGAGTTTCTGAATCTGCAGACCAACAATGTATCGCGTGCGACGATCAACTCCTTGGCCCGCGCGTTAGACAAGTCTATGAGGTCCTGGCCTATATGGAGAGGGCAGGCTGCGAAGTTCATGTCGGTTCTGTTGGGGGAGGCGGTTAACGTCAAGGACATGAGAAACATGTGTACCAAAGAAGGAAGCACATGCATTGACTGGGATGACTATTGGTATACAAGATTTGATGGCCAGACTAGCCATGATTCTGCAAAAGCTATTGTGTGTGATAAGTTGTATAGAAAATAAGGATACGGAACGTGCTAGTCATTAGTCCTAAGTAGACAGAGGTCCTACATGAGTTTATAATCATTCAGTCTTGGAAGGAATTCGAGAATTTAGTTCGCTTTGAATTGTCATGAAGAATAGTTATAGTTATGATTCTAGTTCCACTTATGAAAAATAAATAGAGAAGGGGTTAGAGGCTGAGAGTTACAGCTGTTCATTGCTCTTCGTATTATTATGGCTCTGATGTGACTGGGCGCGGCCGCGCGGGAAGGTATCCGGATATACTAGGGCCCAGATAACTACAGGTCTTGCCCGGACTTAAAGCAGGTAAAGGCGGCCTACTTCTTCTTTTTACCAGCTTTTCTGCAGGCAAGCTAGACCATCCATTCGATGACTGTGGCAGATGGCTTATACGGACGATTTCGGAGACGATTTGCGTGACCACGCCATGGGGTTTGTCTCCGTTCCAATTGTATTCGGTCGCATAACTAAACGTAGGAAGGTTCAACCAAGGTTTCCGTGATGCGCAACATCTGTGGAGCCGGCATATGGGCAAAAGTAATCGCCTCTGGGAAATTCAACGGATCCCCCTACGAAATGCTACAATACGTGTAGACTCCGTGTGTCTGAGCCAAGAGGTAGTAGGGGTCATTCGCGATTGGAACAGGTGGGAGTGGCCCAAGGCCGACAAAGTCGTATTGCGCGAAGCTCTGGTCAGTAACAGTGATATAGTCTCGTCCCTGATACTAATTCGACATAGATGCATTTGAGGAGGGCTATTCACGAAACAGCTAGACGCCATGATGTCTCGGTGAAAACTTGGTATTTGTCTGACGAGGAAAAGTGTTGGGAGCTCTATGTGTTCATTCGAGATCTGTCTATTTCTGAAGAACGTTATGGTGAGCTTTCGGCGGGGTTCGCTACTATCAGGCTAGGGAACGTGCCGCACTGATGGTGTATTGTTTTCAGGCACAGAGTCAAGCTCACAGACGAGGAGGAGTAGGCGTGCGGCGGTGGTAGCTAGTGACCGGTAAGCTCCCTTTCTGGTCAATTATAAAAAGAATAGATTGCCTACATCTTAGTGATTCTTCTCTCTTTACCTTTGTTTCCCTACATTATGATTTCTTGCATATTCTAGACCTTTGATTATGGCTCATCAGAACCCTCGGTATCATGATTCATTATACTCGTCCATGTTGCCATACGACGCTGGACTCGATTATGTGAGACGCATCGGCATTTTTCCTCCGCAACACATAAACCTGTTACCTTCCAGCACTGAGGCAATGACCAGAAACCCCCAAATGGACAAAGTTTTGGATCTTACGGCGTCTAAAATACGCCACCTTGGTCTCTTGCTTTCCGAAATAGTCTTTAACGATATTCAGAATGCCGTCCTAGTCGTCGACGATACTCGAAATCTCGTCCGAAATGTGCACGGTTTGGAGAAATTAGATAGAAATGTCTATATCGCTCTCCTGAGCCTCGAAGCGATCATATTGCAGCGTACTGGGTCACTCTCATATGACAAAGCCCTGGAGGAACTTGAGCATCTCATTA
>NW_007930837.1:7305-10520 GCF_000280675.1 Beauveria bassiana ARSEF 2860 | reverse complement strand
TAGCGAGTGGTCTGTTCTGAATTCATTTTACTGGCTTCATAACCAGTTTGAAACAGGGGCTTCGATGAAGGAATGGAATACTTGGCGACAGAGTATGCAGACCTTTATTGAACATCACCCTCAACTCGGGGATATCTCTTCATGGATGGCTTATACAGATAAACTTATGCGTACTGTTTAGAAACACTCATACCAGCTAAATTCGGACTGTTTCCTTATGATGTTCTTTATGCGACTGCTGACGCCGGTAGATGCCTATGTTTCTGTGGCTGTTCAGACTGGAGAGGATTTCTAGATTCTACATTCTGCGATGGTTGTTACCTTGACCACCAACCGGACTACTGGTCGATGGCTGTCTAGAGTGATGGAATAGCTGCCTGCACTCCTTATCACTTGAGGACACCAAGGCCATCCACTCTGACGCACAAGACCATATAAACACCAAAGACCCCTGACGTGATCGAGGTCGAAAGACTGAAACTCCCACTCTTCACCAACGTTCTGCAAGGATGCTACGAAATCGAGCCGGCCAAGTGCACTCTCATGGGTGAGTATATAACTGCAATTTTGAGACCAAATCAAACTTACAGGTTTTTGCAGGCAAAATGACGCGCAACGAATCGATTCAGATACATCCGATCGCAAGCAAATGTGAGGCGACCACGCCCGTACAAAAGCATCATGCTGACAAGGACGAGGTACTCTACCAGTTTCAGAAACAAGACAGATCTATACAGCAGCAGTCATCCATACGGTCGGGTAATTGCACGGCAAATGGACAAGAGTCGACGATTCGGCAGGTGGAATATCCATAACGCAAGCATTCACCACGGAGCTGGATCCGGCAACGACCACAAATTAGGACCGCCCGCACTTGCACAGAAGATATCGATCAATGCCACAAAAAATGGTTCATTTCGAATGCTGAGCGATGAAATTCAAAAGATGATCTTCTCGCATTTGGACTATCAGTCCCTCATTCTCCTTTCTCAGGCTCGCCACCACTTCTATGAGGTGGCTCGACCAGAGCAGGCCAGTCCACAAGACAAATTCCAATTCGTCATGAGAGCTGAGAAAGAGTTCAAGCAGCACTTCCCAAACGAAAATAGTCCTGGCCATTTTGCTTGCTACTTTTGCTATCGCGTTTTCCAGGCAGATTGTTTCAGAGGTGACCAGGCTCTTGAAGCGTTCGTTGATTGCAACGGCGAATTTGTTCTCGAGACTAAGCCCGAAAACGCGACCAAATATGCAAAAGTTCAGCTGCGACGTTACTGCAAAACTTGCGGATGCGATATTGGTTTCGACAGGCTTGTACAAAGGACTACACGGTGAGATCAATTGCGTTCGCCCCCGGCTGCTGGAAAGGGGGATGCGACATTGACAGATTGCTGAGAATGGAATTTTGATATGATTGCCAAGCTTCAGTTTGCCACCACCGACGCGCTGATAGAAGATTTGACCAATAGCCATAGCGGAGAAAATCGACAAATACTATTTGTTATAATTCGTTGGATATTTTCATGCCAGTCTGACAGTTCACGCATTATGACCAGGCTGGCTGAACAAACCACATTGCGACCGTTCATCTCATCCTTTGCCTTTCGACCTCATTTCATGTTGCTTTCATTAAAGTTGTGAGAAGTGCAGCTTGGCGTAACGTGTTCTTTCTGGTGAATAGCCTTCATCCAGTTCCATAGAAAGATGCTATAGAATTGAAGAACAATGACCGACGCAGCAATGAGGGGTCCCAGAATGGAGAACACCGTGAAGCCGTACGACGCAGATTAGAACGTCTTATTGTGGCCAAGGGACTTCGCCGCCAGCCCGACCTGCATGGCAGTCAGGACAATGGCGATGTACACTATTGCGCTGGCCAGCCAAGCAAAGTGATCGTGGAAGAAGGCGCCGTACCGATCCGAGCCATGTATCCGTGCATCAGCGTCCGTGCCAGGGCGTATATCTTGTTCAGGCGACTCAGACGCAGCTCACCGTGGACAAAACGCGGGTCGATGTGGGGGTAGATGTGTTCCGTGTCCAGCTGCTCGACGAGCATCCGCCATCCGCACCATGTTACCTCTGGCGGCAGTAGATGCTTGTGTTGGGCGGTACGGAAAGCGCTCTCGTGCAAAAGTAGCGCGGCGTAGGAGAAGAGGAAGTCAAGCGCCCGTCGGCGGAGACCTGGACGCGTGCATTCCGTCTGGGTGGCACTGTTCATGTCGGGTGAACACCCGCATTCTCCGCAGCCGAGATATCGGGTCCAGAAGGTCGGGTCAAGGAGGAAGCGGGGGATGGGGTGGAGATGGATGACTGGTTGGTGGGCTGGCTTGGCCATAGTAACGCTCCTCATTGCCCGGTCGCTCCATCGCGTCATTAGCAAGATTTGCCGACCCCGCGAGGAGAATCGCTCCGGGACACTGGAAATTCTCTCTGGCAAAGATGATGCCAAATTTGAGTTCGTTAGGACTGCTCATTCGAGCCGCACGCGTTACTAACTTCGATGCAGGATCATACCAGATACGTGTGCGTCGTTCGTTCGTCCGGTCGAGGCTCCCGTCTCTGAATCGCCGGTCTTCCCGCCGCGTCGGTCCCGTAGAGTCGGTCTGTATCCTGTCCCGGATCGGCAAAAGTCCCGCAGCTGCCGTCATGCGCCTCGTTTTTGATCTTGTTGTAGTACGGGAGAATCAGGTTCGCGTCCTTCGGCGCTCACCTTTTAATACTGCCGATAGCTGCTCTCACAACCGGCTCTGTCACCGCCAGAACATGGCCACCTCTAAGTAACTGGAAGCAGTCAAAAACAGTCTCCTTGCCGAGGTCGTACACAATCAGCCCCGACGCTGTTTGCCTCAGGCAGCGCCACGAGAACGTCGCCCAGTCGGATATCACGTGGTGAAGGCCCCGTCAGCGCGGGCAGGCTGGCCGCCAAGCTGACAAGTAGTCCGAACCAAATGTTGGGAAAGGATTTCTTGACCTGACTTGCAAGCGCGGCCGCCGAGCCCGTCCCGTACTCCTGGCCCGCCGGCAGTTTTGCGATGACGACGTTGTGCCCATAGACCTCGCCAGCCTGGTAGATGTAGTCGTTGCCGCGCTGCATAGGGAAACGTCATCATGCTCGCGATCGAGCATGCAAGCGGCCGCGCGGGCCTCGATCTCTAGCGGCATGATACATGCGACGGTGTAAAGTTTTGACGAATCAACATGTTAGTTATGTGAGCGCC
>NW_007930837.1:0-7205 GCF_000280675.1 Beauveria bassiana ARSEF 2860 | reverse complement strand
ACCCTAGATCAGGCGGCCAGGAATGTCAACCCGTGACATCCCCTTTCACAGCCGTCCACCATGCGTTTTTGGGCAACATTCTTCGTCTGCACATTTTTCGCCTGCCGACCTTGCCCAGGCAACTAACGCTTGAGCTATTCTCGTACCCTTTTTTGTCGCTGCGTAGTCGGACCTTTTCATGCTCAGCTCTCCAAATGGCCGTGGAGTGGAGATGGATGACTGGCTGGTGGGCTGGCTTGGCCATAGTGACACTCCTCCTTGCCAGGTCGCTCAACACTGCAGCGGCAGAGGGTATTTTTAGAAACATCTTTTTCATACCAAACCAGCAAAGATGGGATCACCGTGAAGCGCCACATCCATGTATTTTGTTGAGAATACAGCCCCCCCTGCTCGGTGGCGCTAGCCCAGTACAAGGGCTTTTGGAGTCTCCATGCACAGCGCACCACCATTTAGCTTGTCAGGCCAGCCAACGTGCGAACCACTGAGTGGCCAGAAGCCAAAGCCACAACGCTTGAAGCCTGGTGTCCCCGCCCCATCGCGACCGTTACTCCTCTCCTATCAACACGATATTACCTGGCACCAGAGCACAGCAGAAATGTTTGTCTATAGAAGACTTCGACCGGATTGTCGAGACATTCGACTCGTACGGTTCATGACCACGCCTGATGCATTACAAGGCAACGGCCGCCTCCAGTTGCAGTTGGCCTCGGTCCGATTGAACGAGGCGCCGTCATATTGTGCTCTCTCCTATGTTTGGGGAGATCCCACGCCAAGATTCTCAATCATCCTCAACGGTCAACAGTTCGAGATAGCGGAGACTCTTCACTTCGCCTTGTCCCAGTTGTCTCATGCAGCGCCTGGTGATGTGTGGTTCTGGATTGACGCCATCTGCATTAACCAAAGCGATCTCGAAGAGAGAAGCTGGCAGGTGGGGCAGATGCGAGACATATTCCAAAGAGCAGAATCGGTCTATGTTTCTCTTGGAGACAGCCACGACGAAAGCGCACTTTTTCTCGCCCTCAGTAATTACCTCGGCCATGACGCAAGGGAGGCTGGCGTTCTTGAGCTGTGGGCCAGTTTCTCTCACGGAGGCCACCGCAAGCTCACATTTCCAGATGACCCAGAAGAACACCCGGCACTTCTATTCCTCTCAAAAGTTCTGGACTACGAAGATCTCCGGGACACACGAGTGCTTAATGCCATGGCATGCCTGCTGGACCGCCCAATCTGGTACCGCGCCTGGGTCGTACAAGAGATTGCCTTAGCCAAGAGCGGTAAAGTTCTTTGCGGGGAGCAGAGCATCGATCTCGATGGCTTCCACGCTACCCTAACCGCTATATACTTCGCCAAGATCGGCGGTTTTGCTCGTCGGCAGCCACAGTGGAACGACTTCGGGTTAGGTCTAAATAACAACCGCTTCCATATCCAGTGTCTTCTTTCCCGTCTACAGCTTCGTCGGGGACAACCTTTCAGCCTTTTGGAGCTTCTCTTGTCAGAGATGAGGGGAGCAGACTATAAAAGACCATTTTACGCGGCTTCGGACCCGAGAGACATTATATTCGCCCTTTTAGGTGTCGCCGCTGACGCGGACGTGTTGGGTATACGGCCGGATTATCGTCAGCCTACCGAACTAGTTTACACCGAAGCTACAAAGGCAATGATAAAACACTGCCCCCATTACAGGCTGGAGTATTGCACGTTTCCAAAAGATACACCTCACCTGCCGTCTTGGGTACCAGACTGGGAGCGTATCGGCCGCTTGGGAGTCCAGGTCCCCCCCTTGAGCTACCGGGATTATTTCCACGCATCACGAGGCAGAACACAACCCTGTACTGCGGAAGCAAGCGGTCTTACGCTATGGCGAAGAGGCATAGTGATTGACTCTATTGCTAAAGTCTTCACTTTTGACGAGTCAACTATTGCTGAACAGGATTGTCGTGTCAACGGTATGGACCTCGCGACTATGTTGGAATCCAAAACCGGCAGGCCGAAGTTTCTGAAAGCGTTGTTGGATTTTATAAAGCCGTATTGCAAAGACAATTCGTCGGAGTCAAACTTGTGGCGGGTTATGTTGAGCGGGCTAATGGGTAGTGAGAAACAGACGTCGGAATTCGACGCCCTAGCCTTTCGAGCATTTCGTCAGGAAGCAGTTGCCGCTAATTCCATTGACGAGGCGCAACTGGGCTATATATTAAGGAACTCACGCCCGTACCCGCACGAGCTTGAACAAGACGAGGATATACAGACGCTTGTGGACGACTTTTGTGATAGAATTGTAACTAATGTGGCCGTGGGGGCCCGTGGACGGGCACTACTTGTGACCGTTCACGGAGCGCTCGGTCTAGGCCCTTACACGGTGCGTGAAGAAGATGTAGTCACGATCCTGTTTGGCACGCAAGTGCCCATAGTTTTGCGACCCGCTGGAGCCACATACACGTACGTAGGAGATGCTTACATTGAGGGCTCAATGAAGGGCGAGCGTATGGCGGAAGAGTTTGAGGAGCTAGATTTTGAAATTAGTTAAATTTCTTGATAGGCTGAGACAATTCAATAGGTGCGGAAAGTGTGACTAATGACTCAGACTTAAATACTCAGGCACCAACTATAACACCTGCTCCCATGGCGGCGTACCCAGCCGATTTCTCCACAATCGCCCGCCTCTAAACTCACTAGAATTCGATATGCCGAGTGCCAGATCTGCCAGAGAATATTGGGCGATGATAGAGGAGTTGACCAGCACTTTCGAGCCAAACACCCACGTTGTTACTGCATACGATGCCGACGGCGCTTCCATCTCCGCACGCGAAGAAACAGCATGTTGCTGACTCTTCACAGCACAATATCTGCAACGAGTGTTCCCGCAGGCCCGACTTCGCCTCGGCTGACGAACTAGACGAGCACGCTGAGGCTAGGCATTCCTTTAGCGCGTCTTGCCAGTGCAATTTCGATACTATAAGACAGCTTTTGCAACACAATGCGGCGAAACACAATAGGTGTCAGATTGCAGAGAGTACTTTGACTCTGTCTCGAATCTATTCCATGTAGCTCTCATACTACCCGTCATCCACCGGTCTGTCACTAATCTTTCAGCAGCATATGAAATCCCACGCTAGCAAGACCATCAAATGTCCAAGATGTTCGCAATTCTTTTCATCGCACTCGGCGATGGTTCTCCACCTGGAGGCTGGAACCTGCGCGTCAGCTGTAGATAGCGACCGGATAAAGGAGATTGCCCTCGATTGCCACGACTGTATTCTCTACACCCACTACGACGACGCCGAGTTTATTTAAATACATGAGCGCCCTCCTGCAGCATGCCGAGAGCAGGAGTTGTGGAGTGCGCATGTCTGAGAATAAACCGCTGAGAAATTTCACGCGTTTCCTCATGGAACAGCATGGCGGAGACTGGTTGTATCGGCACACCTGGTAGACAAGGATGGCAAATCGGCGCATACCTATTTAGCGCCATGCAGACGCGACATTTGGTTGTCTGCAGACCCGCTGGGCAAAGGCGTCAACTCACTGACGTGTGGCCCGTCAATGATCTAGGTACGGTCGGGTTTCTACGCTCAACATAGATAGGTCGCGGAAGGCCTTTATGGCTACTTGCGAAGCATGCGGGGATGGTTCAGAGGACAGCCAGTAGAGACAAGGGCAGAAAAGCAATATTCTGCGAAGTGGCGAGAATCTACTAAAAATGGAGTCATTGGCCATACTTCGCGGCCGAAGGATATTTTTTGTTTCGAAAATGGAACAGAGCTTAACAGTTCACGTTGGCCAGCTACTCGACCTACTATGGCAGCGAAAACCCGGGCGGATACACAGAACAATATTGATCAGCCGCAGCATCGGAAATTGATTAATGCTAGCTGTTACTCTTCTCCATCGTTGGATAGCTCTATACTGTTCTGGCAAGTTCGTGCGTTATGGCCAGGCCGGCCGCACCTACGACATTGCCGACCCTTTGTCTCATCCCTTGGCTTTCTACAACTTCTTTTGTTGCTCTTGACGATAGGTTTGCCCTGGCCCTGCTTCATAGACCCCTTACGGCCGGTTTCTGCGCCGTGTTTCATGCATAGATCCCAGTCAAACTGGAACTGGAACGTTGCCTTGCCATCCATAATTGTTCGTCGAAGAATTACATCCTGCAAGGTCCATTCATCAAACACCGCATCGATAGGCTTTTCCATGTTGTGTGCATCATCTGATGTGGGAGAGATCAGCTGTAATCCCTGATCTAATCCCGCCGATTCGCGCTGATTAATTTCCTGAATTCGCGACTTGGTTTTCGCCGACACGGATCGGGATTTGTGGCGCTTGCGGGGCGACTGGTTTTTGTCACTGAAATGACGGTCGCTGTCGGTTTCCAATTCGTCACATGTCGGTGGGCAGTACTCCGGGTCATCCGACGCTCTGGCCGACCCTTCCACTTCATGCTTCTCTGTATCGTGGTCCGCTGATGGTTCCCTTAGCCGCTTGTTCTGTAGTTGTGAACACATGCGGCTCGTGAGGGGCTTGACCGTCATAGCATTGCCATCAGTACATTCGAATGCTTTTGGCTCGTAGACAGAGTTCTCCGATGTGGTCGTCTCCGTACACTTTTCATTTTCAGTCTCAACTGTGCCTTCATGAGCAGCCGACATGGAAGTAGGACTGATCTGCGTAGAAACAATATCCCGGGACTGAGATCCAAGCGAAGGGCTCATGGCTCGCGAAATAGCTGGCATTGGGGTGGGCATGGATGCAGTGTTTTGAGAGGTCGATGGAGAAACAACAGTTGAGCAGCCCGCCAGCTCAGCAGAGGATAACCCGGCGCTCTGATTGGCTTGTGTTTCGCCAGGCGTGGGAAGAAGCGGTCGGGGAGTCACTTCGCGCTTGTCTTGGTATTTTGACGTCTGGTCACAGTCATGAGCTAGAAATGATACGATTAGTGATGCTCGACTCAACAGTAGCATGCAAGCACCTAGGCCACTTACTGGTAGTGCTTATGTTTCCGGTGTCTTCTAGAGACTGCACGACGGTTTGAACTAACGGCGGCGATGTAGCGCATCGTTCGTGGGATAACGCATCGGCCCTGTCTGAGGTTGTGTCGTCGGAAACGTGGATAACGTCGTCTGTGCTTGACGGCAACCTTTGCGACGGACCAGGCGATGCTTCGGGTGTTATGTCAACCCCGGTACGGTCGTGATCCGGAGGTGAGGGCATCGGCTGTGGCTGTGATATAGATGAAAGGGAATGCAATTGGCTATCGACACGCCGCGGCATCTCAGATGTGGACGTCGTTTTCGCGCCTTCGCCATTTGCCGACATAGAAGTACAGCGTGTCTGTGGGGACGCAGCATCCGAGAGCGAAGATTCGCACGACGGGCTACTAGTTCGCGATCTAGCGAACAGCGAAGTGGTCGTGGATGTACGTAGTCGAGATGTTGAGGCTGAAACACCGGTTGGGCACTCGACGGCTACTTCAACAGATAGCCTGGGTCTGTCATTGGTTTTTTCATGCTCGAACGACGGGGAAGAAGCCGACCGTCGGGCTGCCTCGTGCTCGCCCTTGTGCTGTGACGTTTGATCACAGCCATAAACTGGCGTGCCACACGGTCAGCGGTGGCGGTCGTTGATCGGCCACGCAATGGATGCCTCTTACCTGTACTGCCAATTTTTCCAGCGTCTTTCAGAGACTGCACGATGGCCTGGACAGACAGCAGCGTTTCATCAAATGGTTCGTGAGACGCGTCGTCCATGTCCGAAGCTGCGTCGTCGGAAATATAGATGAAGTCGTCTCTGCTTGACGCCAGCCTTGGCGACAAGGCAAGCGATTCTTTCGGCACGCCAAGTATGCCACGGTCATCATTCGAAAGCAGCGGCGAGGACTTCGACTGTGGCACAGCTGGGCGAAAATGCGGTTCACCCTCGACGCACTGCGGTCTCGACTGTGGCCGTGGTGCCCAAAAGGTCTGATGATCGAGGTTGACTTGAATGGCCATGTTTTGTGATGCAGTAAATGGAGAGACGTCGCTCTCCAGCTCTGGTACTTGATGCCAAGAGACGCCGGAGGTGCAAGCGACGAGAGGAAGTGAGAAATAGCGTGCAGACTAGGGAAGCCTAATACAAAGATTTGTGCGCAAGATGCACCTTTTATAGTTTGAGGCTTGCTAGTACACCGCCACTGCCGCCCGCCCTTGTTTCGTTCAACAGGCCATGCAGACAAAGAGCACACTTTCATCCGTCTTCCATCTCGATTTCCACCTGAACCACGGCAACCGCGCCAGGAACTTAAGCCCCTCGGGTACTCCCGGGCCAACTGGAACAACACGCGATTTCGTGCAGAATGAAGCAGCTGGCACGTGCCAGCCAGTCACATAGCCTGCCTCTTACGTCGCCGACGTAAGATGTGTAAACTATCGTATCCATCGACCGGTCGCGACCGCAATGCCACGTCATCCGTGTCGTCTTGCATCCATCCAAATGCAACGCCCGGCGCACATCACCTGGGCTGAGCAAGGCATAGACCCTATGCTTTTGCGCGGCAGCAATCTGATTGGGCCGTGGGCTGCGAAATATGGTGCTCGGTCGGGACAGAGGAGACGGAGAAGAACAAGGCCAATCTCCCAAACCGAAATGTGTCCGAGGCCGAGACCAAATCACCTGCATGTGCCACCTTGGGGTGCGTCACGCAAGTTCAGCTCCGTGGATTCTCGTATTCACGGATATGACACGTCAGACAGGCTGTGTCGGAGGCCTCCGAAGGTACTGCAATCGAATGTCCATGGTTGCTGTTGTCCGAGCGTGTCACGGGCGACAGTCGGTCTGTGATCGTGAGGGTAAGGATGAATCTGTCCGCTTGAAAATGATTGCTGTCGACAGCCATTAGCCTTCACGCAGCGCCAGAGAAGAAATACTGTATTTTCGGCCAGGAAAGCGCGCTGGACGGTTGCGACACCTGCTCACAAATGGCAAGCGTGTACGGCGACGCGGCGGACGCCGCAGGCTCAAGTCGAAATTAAGGGGGAACAAACAGCGCGAGCGGGTTCTTGTGTATCCTGGTCGGGTGGCAGGGCGCAATCAAGACGTGCATGCTGGAAAGAAGGCCATGAAGGGGTGTGGAAAGAAGAAAAGTTGAGGAAACCGGCATGGACAAAGAGGTGGGCAGGAGGGGGACTTTATAGCGGGCGCGCAAAGCGGCGAGGCGCTAGCCGGGGCTTCGT
>NW_007930836.1:1701047-2084429 GCF_000280675.1 Beauveria bassiana ARSEF 2860 | reverse complement strand
TTATTATAGACCTTAGATTATTAGCTTATATTAAGTCTATAATCCTTTATAGTTTACTAGATTATAGTATATTTATAATCTTTATATAGTTATATAACCTTCTATCTTAACTAGGTAAAGCGTAGGTTCTTACCTAGCCTTTAGTTTAGGCTACTTCCCTAGCTGCCTTATATTACTTTATTTATAATACTAGTTTAATAGTTATTATAGCTTTAATTCTATTATTAGCTTAAGCTAAATTATTAAAAAATAATATAGTAAAATTATAATATAGATATAATATAGGCTTATTCTAATCTATATATAATCCCTTATAAAACTATATAGGGACCTTATATAGATATTCTTAATTAAGTATAGTCTATGTGTTAAGATTTAAATCGGACGTTGTAAAATTCGGGGCTCGTTTAGTCAGCGAGATTCTACACTGCCCTTATATACTGGTTACGGAGAGTCTAACTACATAATACTGCAGTAAACAACTCCTAATTCTATGATTAGAAGTTGAATACCTTGATTCCGAGCGGACCGTGCTATTCCGCAGTCGATCGCTACCTACATACCAGTGATTAATGTACCCGAAAAGTAAAGTTCGGTGTTCAACGCCGCTATAACAGCTGAAACTTTGTGCTTTTTCAGCTCGTTTGAAGACTCACAGGCTCTCTTTCCTTCTTAAAATTTACCTATTTATCTTCCTTGAGACACACTTTATCTTTCAATTGAATACGAATGGCCCCGACAGGATGCGAATTCTTTGCCAATGCGGAACTATCGACTTTCGCGCCTCGCAGGCTGAGCCTCTCGAGGTATACTTCTGTCACTGTTTGGAGTGTCGCAAGCAGTCCTCGTCTGCGTTTGGGATATCAGCAATATTTCCTACCGAGGGAACTTGGCCACCGCCAACAGACATACTAGCTAGGCTCAAAATGTGGCCGCGACCGTCTCAAACTGGAGGAACCATGCGATGCTATTTTTGTGATACTTGCGGCGCACGAATCGCGCACGTTATCGCCCTGCCGGATGGCTCCCTGAAACCCACAGTCTCAATCAAAGGTGGTGCAGTGGAGGGACTCAATGTTACGGGTGCAAAGCACATATGGACAAGAACAGCTATAGTTGATGTACCCAAGGGCAGCGATAAGGCTTCTCCCGAACCCTGAATACAATAACACATGCTAGTCCCGTTAAAATCGAAACGGGATAGTTTGAGGATTGTATTAGTTCATTCAATGCGATTTCTGTGGAACCAGATCCTGACTGCATCTATGTATGCTGTGAACACGAATGAAACCTAAACAAATCGATTTACGCAGCAATGGCTTGCTGAAAAGCTATTGTTTCGTTGCCTTGGTTGACCTTGGCTAGAGGAATAAGATGGCTATCTGTAGAATGCTGAGCCAGTTGGCAAATGTATGCCTGGGCAACTCGCAACCACTGGGCCCTCTCAGCACGGCTTGCACCTTGACCCTCCCACACCCAGACGGCCTCTCCGCTGTCCAAGAGGAAGACGTCATTGCCATCTAGATCATTGGCAGTGACATTTCCATTTTTGACAAGGCTGAATGAAAGTTGTCCAGAGGCATCACTAAGTCTGAATAGCTTCTTCGAGCGGCCGGAAGCAATGGAAGCTTTGTTGCCGGAAGTAATTGGGCGGCCCTGCTTAAAGCCATCGAATTGCGTCGAAGCATCGCCGCCGAGAAGATCAATCACACGACGCGAGCGCGACTCGGTCTGGGCAACAACCTCGACATCAATGTGCTTTGCGAGAGTCATGTCGTGCACGATTTGGGCAGCCTTGGCCTTTTCCATGGGACTGCAGCTCTTGCCCTGCCAGACCCAGATCTTGTCGCCTTTATCAAGGATGAAAACGTCACCGTCGTCGAGGCTGTGGTAGGTGGGTTCAACCTCGTGGACAACCACGCCGTTGGAGGCTTTGGACCCGGGGTTGGTGAAGACGCGCAGGAGAGTGGTGACATCCTCCTTGCGCGCCTCCTCGACGTGTCTAAATCCGGATCGGACACCGCCGGAGCGAATGGAAATCTTGGGGAACAAGGCGAGAAATTCATCAGAAGGGGCTGATTGCACCTCTCGGTGTTGCGATGCGGCGCCGTGAAGGAACTCATCTAGCTCGACAGTTTTGTAAGCGGCGGTACCAGCCTCGTCCTGCGACGTGTGGCTGCCGAGCCAAAAGTAGATTGCGTGGGCTAGCTTCTCGGAGCCATCCTTGCTGCCAACTTTAAAGGAGTGGAGGACGATGAAGCTGTCGCCATCGTAGAATTGGCCATGTTTCTCTTCAGGCCATGGAACAACCTGGAAGCTATCGATACGCCAAATTAGCAGGCCTGGCCTCTTTCCGACAACGTGCCAAGCGGGCTCCTCGGCTGCCGACTTGTATTTGACCTGATGGTCAATATCGGTTCCAATCAGCTCGATATTGCTGTCTTTGATGTCGTATTCCTTGAGGTGTACGAGACCTTCATGAGGAGGCATGGCTTGTGTACGAAGAATGAATTCCGGAAGAAATGTATAAATGACAATGCTTATAAGGTTACTTATGTGGGAAACAATGCTTTTTTGGATAAGTAGGTAGGTAGGTAGCTGTTGGAGGGGTTGTCTGTCGCTACCTACCTACCTATGTAGTGCGGGGTGTTGACGTGGTTGGCTATGGCAGCCTATCCCTATGGCAGTGTTAAAGGAGCAAGCATGTTGGGCCCTGTGGAGGCCCCCACAGAACCCAGAGAATACAACATCATTACCTCCTCCCTCTTCCCTGACAAAGTGGTAGTAACACCAGTCTATCTAGGCCATTTTTATCATTAATCATCATCATTTTATCAAGTCTGACAGACACTAGTCACCAAGACACCAGCCAGAAGGCACTAGCCCGTCAGCAACTAGCCACAGAGCACCAAGTCTACTAGCTTAACGCACCAGGGCCTCTTCCACCAGGACCATCAAGATCATCAGCCAAAGAGCACCATCATCAAGATCACCAGCCTACAGGCACCAGCTAAAGAGCACCAGCCCACGAGCACCAGCTAAAGAGCACCAGCCAGAGCACACATTATAGGCTAGAAGAGCCATAGATCAATTTAAGCCAGAGAGTAATAAGCTAAAGAGTAATTTAAGTCCTTAAGAAAGGCACCCGGGAATTTAAATATAATTATAGGACCTTAACAACGAGGACGTTGTTTATATGTCAGGCGGCACCTGCTGAATGCCCCACCATGCATGTCGGGGTGTCTAAGCAAGAAGCAACTACCTAGTGATTGTGCATTGCATAGACTGTGTCGTTAGAAAGAATTTGAGCAGTGCATTTAAGCTTTGATTGATTGCTCGTAAATCACCTGCCAAGGTTGTTGACTACACTACCAACCATCACAGCGATTTCTCTATCCCAACTAATGTCCGATTTGGCCTTTGTTTTAGGTCCGACGAACGATGAAGGAAGTCGAGAACCTCTACCCACAGATTGTCTTATTGCATCGCCGACGTTGTTCTTGTTGGCCTTGAGTGTCCTAGCAACAACACCCCCACGGGCGACAATGTCTTGCACACGTGTAGACAGGCTACCCGCCATAGTCCGCCAAAAGTATGATGCCAGCGAGCCTGTTTCCAGCTGGCCCAACAGAGGTTGGAGGAGATTTGGCATATGAGAACCGGGTGATACGGCGAGCAAGGGATGAGCTGGTGGCCTAATTCCATCTAGTATAAGCTCCAAGGCCACAATAGTTTGGCACTTGGTTGTGACTTCTCCAAGAGCTTTGTCGAGGCTGGAAAGCTGGCCCAGAGAGCGCGCTAACGTAGTAATACTTGTCTGCAAAGACGATCTTATGTACGTATCGAGGGCTTGAACCAGCAGTCGCGGAGTCCATTTCTCGGCCTTTGAACCTAGTGTGGGCGATAGTAAATAAAGTGATGTGAGGGCGGACGTGAGCCTTGCTCTGGCTTGCTCAACTTGGGCAAAGCTCATTATTTCAGGTACTTGAAACTCGCGGACGTATCGCTCAGATGTTTCGCGGACGGATCTTTCGATTGGCTTCATGACAGTATCTTGGAGACTGCGGACTGCATCGACTTTCTGGAGGTCGTGGCCTTCCTCTCCAGGCGCCTTGCTATCCAGAATCTCGCGTAGTGATAATATTGTATAAGAGCAGCGTATTAGCGCGCTGTGGTCTTCATCGAAGCCAGAGCTTCCAAGCTCTGCTGTTTGGACCTCCAACGTCTTGCCCAGCTGAAAACATCTGGCAGCTGATTGACTGAGCGAAAGTGTCTCCCACAAGCGCAGCGCAACTTGACGGACCTCTTCGGCTTCAGCATGCTTATCGATAACCTCCTTCTCGAGTTGCTTGTAGCTACCATTCAGGCTGCTCAGCTGGGCATCGAGCTCATTGATTATTCTCTTACTGGACGCTGTTTGCGAGCCTGTGTGCTCTAGGAGGGGAACGGCCGACCGGGTCGTGAGAAGGTCGATGTGTGAGTCAATCTCTTGCGCGTCAAAGAGAACACGGGACAGGGGCGTGGAGAGGTCTAGAGGCGTATCTTGGGGATTATTTGTGGCCAGAACTAGGGAATTCGCAAAAGAGGTTGCGGAAAAGTCGGGTGATAAGAATGTCTCGTAGTCGATGTAGGATGGCTCGCTGCCGTCTTGAGGGCTTGCTGGGCGCCAATACGTTGGAGCAGCCATTTCTGTCGCGATCGAGTATATTGTGTGGAGGAGGGGTGATTGTCGTAAAATGCACCGCCGCAGTGAAAAGGCCGGATGTAGAACTGCTCGGCTTTGCGGCAGTCCAATGCGACCTGGCGCGGTTCAAGGAAACCTTATTCAAAACGCGAGCAACGTGAATAGCAGAGTTGAGTTAACTTCTGATGGATGGGTACGTTGCCCCACCTGGTCTCTGTGTTAAGGTACTAAGTACCTACGCCGGAGGGAGGGGGTATTTTCTGACATAGGTAGCCCCTACAGCGTCTCCCGTTTAACTACAATATCTCCTTGCTGTCTAACTAGTAACACTGTCAATTCGCTTAGATATGTTAGAATAAATCTAGATTAACTCCTACACGTGCTAGATGCTCTGATAGTCTCACTAGACAGCAAAAAGACAATTTCTACGTGACAGCGTATTATTGCTGTGTTAAAAAACACTCGCGCGCGTAGGTAGGCATATACCTAGGTAGGCATGTAGGGGACACATTAAACCGGCCCTTCTAAGAAAGCACCTCGTTTCTAAACCGTCATTTTTATAGACATAAACTATTTAAATAAATAGAAAAAAAGTATAATAAGTATAAAAATAATTAAATACTTAGCTTATATTTTTAAAAGTATTATTTTACTTTTTCTCGCGTGTATTCGTAATAAATAAGATAGTATCGAGAATCGACGAGGGCTGGTTATTTTTTATCCCCCCCTGGTAGGTTAGGTGTCGAGGTAGGGCCTAGAAGAACGCCCGAGAGTGCCGCAAAAGCACTGGCTGTGAGGTCACTCGAGTGTGGTCAGCGCTCCCCGTAGCCGGGCGAGCCATTTATTGCTACGGGTGGTAGCGAAATCCACTGTAATTCTGGGACGGTACTCCGTACTTCCGGTCCCGATCGTCCAGCCTTCTCTCCGCGAGTTCCGCGTCAGCAATGAGATTTCTTGCTCACATTATCTCCAATCTTTGCCAGCCTCCCCATTACACCGCATTACATTTCATGTGAAAGGCTGAGATCTGCACGGTTGATTTTGCGTATCATGCGTGATTGTTGCAATTGCTATCGCAGCGACCGATTTCAACCACGACAACATACAACTCTGTGAGCACCGAAATTGCGACATTCCTCCAACAAGGCGTACCACAACAGGATGCCCGGAATACAGAGGCTTGTCGCCAGAGACCAGCTAGCCTGGCCGGACGCAGGTAACGGCAACAATGAGACTATCCTTGGTGGTGTGCGTTTTCCATTATCGACGCTGGACCACTTCAACTATACGTACTACAGCAATGGAACAATGTCCAATGGGTCGAACTGCTACTTGACATTCAGGCCATACCAACCAGTTGAGCTGTTTCCTAATGGCACATTTCTCAATTCCACATCTTGCTATCATGCGGTCGACAACATTTCTACCCGTGGCTATGTCGGCATTGGTTTTGCCGTTGCCTACGGAATCGCACTCGTGCTGACGGTTACGGTCTTGACGAAACACGGAAAACAATACCTCCCGAAAACGAAACGATTCTTTCCTATCGGACGGAGATGGCAGTGGTACTGGGCATGCTTTGTGTGCGCGTGCGCCCTCATCAGCCTTTTCATAAACGTCGATGTCGATCGCTATCGCGTTCAGGAGCTTCCCATTGTTGTCATGGTCTTTTTCTGGTTTCTACTCTGCCAGGGCACTACGGCATTGGTATGGGAGTCAGTTAGACACTGGGGCAGCTGGCAAGAACGACAGTTCGTTGACCCCAATCCTTTTGTTTTACGTGAGGACGACAGGCGGTCCAAAATCGAGTTCTGGCTCCCGATTTGGTTCTATTTCTGGACCTGGCTCAACTTTTTCCTCGTTGTGCCCAGAAACTGGTCGTTTGTGGAAAAGCAGCGCTCCCCGGAACAGACTGCTGCCGTTGCTATTCCATCCGCACTCAGTGGACGCTTCAAGGCCGGTGCGTTCTGCCTTGTGATCTCTTGGTTCACAATCGTCTTCTCTTTGCGACATTCGATTCTCCATTACAAACCCAGAAACCGCGGAGTGTTGAACAAATCGGTTGGACTGGTACAGTCAGTGCCGTTTCGGTTCATGCTTACCATTCCTCTCTTGGGAGGCCTCATCGCCTATCAGATCTTCATGTCGTTCAATTGGGAGCTATCTCTAATGAGATTTCACGGTGTCATTCCGGTTCAGTTTGGTTGGGGATTTGGACCATCGCTTGCCATCATGCTTGTCCAGATCATCTATGGTTATGCCAGTCCGAACGAAGACAAGGATTTGATTCGACAGCGTCGTGAGCGAGGAGAAATCATTGACCGTGAGCTGGGGCTTGTAAGAAAGCCTGCATGGTGGCGTCGTGTGAGAGGCGAACATGAAGAGCTGTCCTTACGTGAGCGTATTTTGCGTAATGTCAAGGAAGTTGGAGGCGAGCGTGGCATTGGTCGAAGAGAAGAGGATGAGATGGAGAGGCATATTCGACAAGAAGCGCTCCGTTTGGCTGTTGACGATGGAATTGAACTTCCCAATATGCCGCGACGACAGTCTGCTAACCCCCGCCAAGATAGAGCAGGGGTACGGGATATCATGAGCAATCAGTCTCATTCTACCGCACCTCTGCCTCGATACGAGGGCAAGTCACAGCACAGACAATCGGAGCGAGTTGTGCAGTCCGCCGCGGGAATCTTGTTCCCCAACAGCCAGGTTGATGACGCGAGAGCTCGCCGAGAAGCTGAACTTTTCGAGGAGGGGCCTCCGCCTGCATACACAGACCCTGCCAGAGGACGGCATACGTCAGAAAGACCAGAATCGGCGCACAGAGAGAACAGCACATCGACACTGAATTCTGTGTCCGCTCCACCACAGCAAGTGCGTAGTATGTTGGATGTTTAGAAGAAGGTTCATGGTGTGACTTTGCGTTGGAAGTTTTCCAGATGAATATTGGAGGCCGCGTTTTGCATTCGTCGTTTCAAGTTTTGTTTTGTTCAGCAACAGCTAGGCGTTGGTGTTTATAGCTGCACGAAATACCTAGCACTCACTCAAAGCCCATAAAGTCGTAAACTCTAGGATATATTTGATCTGCGTAACACGGGCTTCTTTCCAAAAGAGGCAGCGTTGAACCGCAGACTGTGTAATGTCTCAACAATTAGGCGAAGTCGTAGATGTGTTACCCCAGCATCGAGTCGACTTGCATTTCACCTTAACAACATGCACCAGTACGACATCCTCGTGTTGTCTTTTACACATGCCGATCATGCCGTCGCTGGCCTCAACGACAGTGTGCCTTTGATCAGCTTACTAGGTAGGTTTGGTAGGCAAGCTAGTTGCCCTAGTTTGCATAGAGACCCTCGATTTTTTGTTTTACTGCAGCCGATGGCATCGTGCATGAGCAGTAAAATAACACCGTGGACCCCGTCCGCAGGCACACGCATGTTGCGGACAATAGTTGTCTGAAGTCGGAATGATACGATCAAAAACAAATCGCGGCATTTCTGTGGCGCGCATTAGAACGTGGCATGAAGGACCCCATCTTTTATCCCTAGTCTGCTATTTTGCCTTCAATTGATGCAATCAAACTGCGTTGTTTGGATAGTCGGAACGCAGGTTGGCGTCGCCGAGGCCAATTTGTGTCAAAATCCCTGCATGGAAGAGGCACATGGATGCGCAGAGCCTCCTTTGGATCTATGCTATGCTCGGGGGCGGGGAAATGTATGAACTGGCGGTGAAGTCGACGGGTCTCGGGCTGCTGGCGGACGCACGAAGACGCGAGCTATCAGAAGCCGAGCGCCAACTTTTCCATTAGAAACGGGGAAAGCAATCTATTTCGGTGGAAGATGGCTGGGGGTGCTTCGTGCTCTGACCTCGTTGAAGGCGGGGCAGGAAGGGCTGAGCGAAGAGAGCGTTGCATCGCCAGGGCCATTGATGATCAGAGAATTTGTGAGGCAGCCCCCTGCCCCTGCCACTGTTCCTGTCAACTTCACACTGAGTATACTGGGAATGGGGCGTCCGGACTAAATCATGATGGGAACCATATAAGCGTCGGAGACAAGACCCTACCGACGAGGGTTGCAGGGGGCTTGCCCATTCTGATAGCGCAGGCTTCCATGATTAATTAGTCCAACAAGACGATGTTGCAGTCAAATGCAGGCTTCGCGGTGTAAACGAACAGACGTATGGTATGGGCTCAGCTCAGGACACCCCTACTTATTCGCATAACCCTTTTCTCTCATTGTACGCTCGAGGATCAGCGAGGCGACATCCTCCTATGTTGTGAGTCGCACTAGAGGCTGATTCGGCCGTTAGGCCCAGGCGCTGTGGTGGTGGTGTCGTTACAGAAGGATGCCGCGGGGCTGATTATTCCCAAGCCAGATGGCCATGATACCAAGGCAGGTTTCTCGAGGCGGCAATGAAACAAGAGAAGCAGCGTGGCGCAGCCTGGTTGGCCTGGTCACAGTGGGGGATCAATGCCTTGCCGATGGCGTTTGGCTGCGGAGCGAAGCGTGACCGACATGCATACTACGTGCATGCATGCGCCACAGGGAGCACAACGCAGTGTGGTGTCCCATCTGTACTCAGAAACTACAAGCAGGAAACGCACATCATCGCCAAAGTAAAAAGGAGCGCCCTCAACACTCCATATTTTATGGCAGTGAGTGGTCGTCTGCGTTGGCAGCGACTGAAGACAACCAAGGTCTTATGGATGACCGTTCCCCCCGCCAGCCATGGGGATCGAGGTGGCTGGGCATTCACAACAGAAACACAACACATAGCAGTAGCTACTGCTGACGACCAACAAGCAAGCGAGTCAGATAAGCAGATTGAACACCTGAGTTGTTCGTAATCAATATTCTTTGCGCTGCCTAGATAGATAGTAGGCGAGGGCTGCATATGCTTCCCATGCACGCGACAGCTTATAAATATATAACAAGTAATTCTGAATGACATTGCAGGTCCCTTTCACAGCTCTGCAGCGGGAGGGTTTGTCCTGAGATGCCCGGCCGCCCCGATTGGACGCGGGCATATGCACTGGAATGCACGGCAACCAGCTGTGTACGGTTGAAGGGTGAGCGACGACGATCTTTCCGGTCTTACCAGGGACATGGTTACGTGCACACGGCAGAGCGAATACCAACATGTTTCCCTTTCAGGGAAATACCGTTGGTAGTCAGCTGCGCTCAATCTAGCACTGCCTTTGTTGCGCGTCATCGAACGACCTCACCAACACCGCTTGCGACAGTCCGAGGGTGTTTCTGAACAATCATTTCATCACGAGTTGAGAAAGCAGGTAAGACTACTAGACCCCCTCAAAGTGAGATGGGAACTTTGACCAATGATCGTCTAGTGGGCTGGCGTCTTCTTGCGTTGCTTGTAATTCTATATGACGAGCATCGCAGCTGGCCTTGGCTCCCGCTCGGCCGCGCTTGTCAGTCCATGAGGGCCAAGCCGATCGCGCCGAGTTTCCAGCCCGACACGAAATGACCGGATGACGGGCTACTGGTAGCCACAGGCGTGCGGGCAATTGACAAGGCGTAGCTCTTGACTTAGCTGATCAAGGCCACATTCAGGCACGAGATTCTTGCCTGCCCATTCCGCAAACGGCGATGCAGAATCGACCACCCACACAAGTTCGGTAATGCACTAACTGGCGAGGGAAAGTTTGAGTTAGTAAGCTACTTTGAAGCAAGGGCGAAGAAACCTTGTGCCCCGGGGTCGACCATGTAGTTACAACGCTGTAGATGAGGCTGAGAATGCCTAGTATAGATTGGCTTGAGGGTGGCTGCGACGGGTGGTGCCAGCTAGAAAAGGGGCCATCTGGCGGGGTGTCCACAAACTACCTAGATCAATGCAGGCGTTGTTGATGGGCTGCAGATGACGCTGACGATGGTAAAGTATGGTGTAGAAACAGTGTACTTGAAGCCTTTTAGAAAGAGCGTGGCGGTGACCAACAAGCCCATGGGGACGGTGCTGTGCCTGCGCCTTCTCCGAAGGGTATTCGGCGGGAATAGCCTGGGACTTGCTGGCACATGATTCCACGACTTGCAGCGGGTGAGACCAAAGTAAGCGACATGAGAGGCGGCGAATCAGCTCGGGGTGGTGATACCATTCGCGGTCTGCATGAAGACCGACTCAATGTCGTGTACCGACGGACGGCCAGTGGTATGCAGGCAGAGCTTGTTGGCGGCGATGACTTTATCAGGCAACTCATGGCCCACGGCTGAGCCACAAGCAGCATCAAGATGGTGGGGAGAAAGGGCAGAGCAGGGCGGGTGGAGACGCAAGTGGCCAACGATGGATGGCAGGTTTCAACCCAGCCGACCGACAAACCCGGCCGGTCACCTGCCCTGGCGGGTATTCTACCTAGGTATTTGCAGCGGGCGGTAGAAAAGAGCATCTAACGACGCTGCTGGATGGAAAAGAGCGAGGCACGCAAGCCCGGGTTGACGGTGCAGAGCACCCTAGATACCTACATTTATCCACCGGTACGGATAAGTACCTAGGTTGCTAGGTAGGTAGGTAACTAAGGTACCTAGGTAGTTAGAACGTCTTCGGATACGCAAGCAAAGGCGCTGGGGCCCAAGATTTTCCCTCGACCCCTCCCCCACTTGGCTGGGCGTCGTGTACCTGGCCGGACTGCGCTAGGCTGGTGCAGATGACCTGTACCTTGCCGGAGGACCTGTGTGCCCCTCTTCTTTTCCTTTTTTTTTTAATTTTTTTTTCCCTTTTCTTGTGTGGCGGCATCCAACTGCAGCACTACCGAGCCTGGCCTGGCGCTGGTGCTCGCTGAGTGAGTAAATGAGCTCTGCGTCAGTGTTTTTTTCTTTTCTGCGTTCGGTAGCCACGGACACCTTTACGTCGGACAGCATGGCTCACCTGGGGGTTGGCCTACCTGCGTGCGACTTGGGTATGACTCAGTACCGTTTCGGACGCGCTGGTTGGGTCGGGCATTGTACGCAGCACAACTGGTACACTCCCACTGTAGGTAGACTACTTCATCATCCAACGGGAGGAAAGCACAAAAAGCTTGGTAGCAGAGGGCATGATGTGGCCTGGCTGGGCCCGTTTCCCCCCAACTCTGTAAATGCGCTTGCAACCTGCCTGGTTACTGGCGACATTTTGTTAGCCCCAGGCACCACCACCTAGCTGACGACGTGCTTTAACGCTAGGTACGGCAGGACACCGCGCGAGTTCAAGGAACTGACACTGCATAGTCGTCTGAAGGCACTGACTAGGCAAGTAGTTGAACAGTGGGTTGGGTCGGGCTCTTGCCATTTGCATCTCACCAGGAACAAGTGGGCAAAGCGGTGGTGGTCGAGGTTCGATGGATTGTGGTCCAAGAGCAGCCACCTGCTCTTTCAACCCCTCTTGCCCGCCAATTTTGGCTCGCCCTCGTCTTGTCCCTTGCTAGCAGCAGGGTTCGGGCTCCGCCAGCCTCCTCATGTAAGTTGGTTCATGACGAGAGAAACGAGTCTTGTGTGCAAGATGTTGCCAGTTTTGTCGAGTGCAGGTGAGTGTTTTGGACATGTTGACAATGCATGTTTATCCTGCTCATGGTCGGAGACATCAAGTCGTGGGTGAGCACAGCAGCTAAGGATTCGGCTCTACACTGGCCAAAATAGAGTTACACGCGAAACGCAGGCTGGCACACGGTCCTGCGAAATGCAGCCACCACCCAGCCAGGTGGCCAGGATGTTGCCAGTAACGATTTATTAGTTGGCTGCTATATCGAGACATACTTATAATTTTCCTAACACTGAATCACCGCACGTGTGTCTGTCTGTCTTTGTGTGATCTGCTCTCGTCTGGTGAGACAAGTCGCTTATTATTAAAGAGGCAACAGCGCAAGATGGAGGACCCTCTAGCAGCCAAGAGCCCGCAAGGTTAAAATTCTTAAGCTTTGGTTTAGCAACCGTCAGCCATCATAATCCGTAGTCCATCATCAGCTAGCTCCAGCTGAAAGGGCTGCTTGTGGCTCGCTCACCCATGGTTGATGGCGGTGGTTGGTATCGCCTGTCCCACCCCGGATCCGGGTCCCACCAAGACGTGCGTTCGAGGGGAAAAGCAACCACAAAGACATCACCTGTCTCCGCCCACCCACTTATCGCCACACTTGAGTCTTGAGCCCCTGCCTCTCTGCGCTCGTCTCGCCCATCGCCCGTCCTTTCTTCTACATCTTGCATCCTGTTCCTGTCTGGATCCTGTGCCTCTTCTACTCATTTTATTAGTCTCTGTACCTGACCTGCAACCCGGATCTTTATTCATATCATCACTTTCATCGAATCACGCCGTGTCTCGTATTTTCCAAGCCCCGGGCTGCCGCCATTTTCTTTCTTGTCTTGATTGCCCCTCCGCCGCAGCCGCTTATCCTGCCCGCCTCCTCCCCTGGCCGCTTGCCCTGACTCAATTTCAGGCCAAGTATCCGTCGTTGGCCCTCGGACCCAGCCAGCCTCTTCGACACTCGACAGGATTTTTTTCCTCCCACTTCTTTCCTCTCATCCCTCGGTCAATACGGCAAGCGTCATTGCAAAGACGCAAAAATTCGGAATCATCCCCTCTTCTTTCGTCGCTCGCACCGCTTCACTCTGCAGGCCTTTCCCGTCGCCACCAACCCAGACACCGACGCACGCAAACAATCATACTTCCCGCTGTCAGCCAGCCAACCTTTCTAGTCACCACTTGTCTCGGACAGAGCAGGGACTTTTGCCGCAACAGGTCACTAGACGTGCAAACCTATCGTTCGCCTAAAGCTTGCACTCTTTCTCGTCTCTCCATCATCACGTCGCTGCTATCTTCGCCCCGCGCCGACTGCGCCCTCCTCAGCCTCACTGCAGCAGCACTCATTCAAACACCAGCGCCTCGATTACGTTGCCAGTCTTGCGCCTCTGGTCTCGCCATTTACCCTGCGACGGCCAACTCTTTCTAGCCATCGCCGATATCTGCGATGGCCGCCGCCTTTCGGCCAGTAAATACTTCAAACACTGACTATTACCACAAGGACACAAGCAGTATCATGCATTCATCTCCAGCCACGCCGCGGCCTAACACGGCACCTCAATCGCAAAATGACAGACCGAAAGACGATGGCAGGACACCGACACGAGTCACTTTTAGTGCCTCGAATGACATGCGTCACCAGCAAAACGAGCAGCCACATTCAGATAACGCCCACTCTTCTTCCACCACGTCGCCGAATAGAGATTCTATGGATGTCGACATGGAGGACTCCGATAATGAAGCAGGTGCTGGCGATGATAACGGCGGATCTGATGGCGAAAGTGTGAATGGCGACGGAACAAAATCCAAGAAGAAGAAGTCGCAACGCTTCTACTGCACCGATTTTCCTCCCTGCAACCTGAGTTTCACCAGAAGTGAACATCTTGCTCGCCACATCCGGTATGCTCTATGTCCCAATCCATACGGGCAGTTTCTTAGTTGTCCTCGTACTAATGTCCTCGTACTAATGCTTGTGGAAGAAAACATACTGGAGAACGCCCATTTCAGTGCCACTGTTCTCGACGTTTTTCTAGATTGGACAACCTTCGCCAGCACGCTCAAACCGTACATGTCAACGAAGACATCCCCAATGACTCTCTCGCTGCCACTGGTTCTAGATTTCAGCGTCAGATGCGCACCGATAGAGTTCGACAAGCTGGCAATAGAGCCCGCGCATCGACAAGTGGTAGCGCTGGTGGGCCACCTCGCGGCCACTCCAAGTCACTGTCGACTTCCAGTATCAATTCAATGGGGTCCATGGGCTCAGTCTACGGGACACCCATGCACGCAGACCGCCGGCGGCCTGCGCCTCTGGTTATGCCGTCAGATCCGCGATCGAGAATGTCAATAGAATCGTACCGCAGTGGTGTTGACAGTAACTACTCCTACAGGCCGCACTCTCCCAGCGATTTCAGTACTCCGACATCAGCCACATTCTCTACTGCTCAGAGTAGTCCACGCTGGCCTTCTGGCATGGCATCTCCGACAACGTCAGCACACTCACACTCGCACTCACATACCCGGTCTCAAAGCATGTATATGCCTGACCAAAGGAGGTCAGGGCGCCGTCTGAGTGTGCCGTCCGGTATTGCGCCCTTTCAGTCTCATGGGCCTCCTCCAGGTCGACTTGCATTTGGCCCAGCGCTTGTGAACAGCTCAAATGCTGGCGCCTTCTCTACCTCGAACCACCACACTGTGGCTTCTCCAGCAGGACAGGCTCCAGGATGGTCTAGCCGTCGTGATAGCACATCTAGCAACAGTGCAGACGATGGCTGGCGCAGACGGACATGGCATCCCGATAGCCGCGTATTGAACGGTCAGCAGCCACCACTCAATGCTCAGTCGACTGTTCATCCGAACCCGCCTCCACCCATGGCCACTCCGGCCACAACACAGTTCAACTTGCGATTACCTGGAATCGAATCGTTTGACCCTCTTCCTCAGCGCCCTCCAACGCCGCCTCGTCGCACTCATTCTCCGATGGTTGCCGAGCACGACATGTACCAGCGTCGCATGCCCAACGCGCAACTTGACTCTATTCCTACGGATGATCGTCGCAATTTGAACATGTACGATGCCAGTCTCCAGCGTGGTATCAACAGGCTTGATATCGGACACCGCACTCCTCCGAGTGACAGCGCAGGTAGCTGGGCCTCTGAGGCGAACAAGGCAGTGCAGGCCCAAGCCGAGCGTGTACATGGCCACGTGCGTTTCGAGGAACCTCCGCGTGAGCGCTATGGCCCTCCTCCATCGCGTTCTCTCCACCAGCATACAATGTCTGCTCCGTCGTTGGCCACGAGCCGAGAAGCTAAACGACACGGCTGGTATAGCGGTCCTGTTGCACTGCAGAGGGATGCTCCACTGGCACAGGATAGCAGGGCCGCGCAGGTCGACAAGATGGTGCACCCAAACTTTACTGCTTTCTCTGGCTTCCCTACGCGTGAGCAGCAGCAGCCCCAGCAGCAGCAAAAGCATCCTGCCAATAGCCGATTTGATGCTCTTGTTGCTGTTGCTACTAACGAGAGCTCTACAGCTGCAGCTTACTGAATCGACTTGAGAACATGGACTCCTTGACTTTCGAGGTCTGGTTTCCGTCGTGATGACTAATGACTTTTTGAACGTTCTGAATATGCCACTTTGCGTGCTTGTTTTCCTTTCTTGCCCATTTTTTTTGTCAGCTGGCTGATGGTCATGAACTCGAGATCACTGTATGAATATCGTGGGCTGATGAGGATGCTGCACGCGGCTGACCAGTTTTGTATTTGTTTTATGCCATGGTTCCACGTACACAGATTTGTCTGCAATTCTCACGTCATGACAGTGTCCATTTCAGGGGACGCAGCAGAGCCGACAATGAGTCCGAGGATCTGCCTGCGAATGATGATTTTGTTGATTCTGATACCCAAAGATTTTTCCACCCAAGATGGGTTCTTATTTCCTATTATGTGCTTTTTCCAGAATGACGCTTTAATGCCGCTTGGGAGGCTACTGGTGTTGTTTTATGCAAGCGATTTTTTGCTATTTGTTCTGCTCTTTTTTTCCCCTTTCCCAATTTCAATTCAGCTCCGTTTGTTATCCGATTTTCTCATCAGGATGGTTTTGGGGGCTTTGCCAAATGGTTTTATGCTCGTGCGAGGAGTTTGCTTTGCCGCTACGAAGATATGAACGATACCGAATATATACATGATTGCATGCTCCACCATTATGATGGCTCGCCACTTTTCGCGATTGACTTCAGCCCAGACTCAGGACGTAAAGCTAGCAAGCTCAACCATAGTAGATAGACAAACGCGACTGGCATCTTCGTTAGCCATCAATTAGTTCATGTTTTGTTCTACAATCCCGGCCGTAGCATGTAGTCCCTGCGCCTAATGTACACGGTCAATTGAAGAAGGCCCTTTTCCCGTCTCATCGATTACAATTCCCCGTTGAAACCGCCGGCCGCCGCAAACCGCAGCTGGTACTCCCGGAGATCCTCCCAGTGCAAGAGCTCAGCCTCCTCGTCCTCGGCCGTCATGTAATTGTGGTCGGTGCCGTTGCTTCCTGCCTCGCTGCCGCCCACGGGACCTGTCCTTTCCAGCTTGACAAGAATATTGATGAGTTGCTCGAGGGCGGCCTCGGACTTAACGGCGAGTGGCCCCTTGCGGTGTGGTGCGTCGTTTAGCAGCGTCGACGCGACCTGGCGAATCTTTTCGACGAGCGAGCGCCCGTTGGGCTCAAGGTTGCGCTGCGAGATGCAGCCGAGCACCATGAGCAGGTTCTGCACGATGAGTTCGCGCTCAGTTGACATAAGCTCGTAAATCTCCTTGTCGTCACCGGCCGGACCGTCGTCACTGTCGTGCACAAGCGCCTTGCTGTCCTCGGCCTGATCCTCGGCCGCGTCAGGATGGTCGGTCAAGTGGATGTCGCGCAGGTCAAAGTAGAGTTCGACAAAGTACGAACGCGTCGCGAGCTGCGACACGAATATGTTTGCCTTTTGGATTTCGTACTGCAGCTGCCGACGACGGACCGGGTGGGCCTTGATCACGTTGCGGAGGTCATGCGAGGGTTGCACGTTGGGCCACACCGGCGGCACGTACTGCATGCCTGACTCATCGAGGCTAGCCAGCGGGTTTGCCTCTGCGCTTGAGCTGCCCAGCTGAAGCTCTGGCGGAAGATTATCGATGATACTCTTAGCGGCCATTAAGCCATCTCGTAGTAGAATGCGCTGATCGGCCCATGGTAGCGTGCTCATGCCGTACGCAAGCTCAAGGCTGACAATGCCATTCATAGTAGTGTATATATCAATGGCGAAGCGAAATCCTGTGAGAAGAGTAACGCTGCCATCGGTTTGGTGCATGATTTCGTTGGGTTGTATGCATATGTCGTCAGTATTCTCGGGGTATTGTGGATATGGGAGATTCGGAGTGGATGGCGCAATAACCATGTCGTTGTGCGATGTGAGCTGAAATAATGTTCTGATGAGTGTCAGCATTTGCGGTGCAGAGCCACATTAAGCAAGAATTACCTATTACCAAGCAGCAAACACCAGAATATCCTCTTTCCGATCTGGTCCTTGACGTGGTTGAACGGCAGGGGTTCGTTGGCATAGGTCTCGTGTCCAAAGTTCGGGAGTTCGCCCTGGTGCTTAGGTCGTGTGAAACCAAGTTCGCGAATCAAAGTAAGGGTTTCTGAAAGAAAAATGCGCGCAACATTATAATGAACGGTGTATGCTGCACCAAGGCCGAGGAAGTAGCTGGTCATGGCGTCATCCAGAGTCTTGGGTTGTTTGATGGGCCACCGAGCACCACGAGTGTGAAGCGCGATATCACGACACTTATCCACCATGACCACAGCCTTTGGAAATATGTGCGTATTGTGTTGTGACTTGAGGTAGTCTCTGACACAGCGAGGGAAGGACGCGACCAGCGCACCGATCATGCTGGACAAAAGAGCAAGAAATTCGGGACGCGTTCGATCCTCTCGGTTCGCAAAGGACTGACGGAATGTGGGTTCGTGAGGGAACGGCGCAAGAGGATGAATATAGGTGAAGAAGTCGTCGACGAGGAGTTCCAGAACTGGCATTGGCGCGATGGACTCTGCATCGAGAACAGCATCTGACGAGATCGTCAATAGCGTCTTGGCCGCAATTTGAGGCGATGGTGACGCGGCGAAACCAGGTAAACGGGTCTCGACCCGTGACTTTTTGGCGGCTTTGGCGGCCTCGGCGTGCTTATTGGGCGGCCCTCGACGTTTGGTCTCGCGGTTGTATGTGCAGTCGACGTTAAGCTCGCGACAGGGCCGGCAAGGGATGTTGGAGTCGTCGCACTTGACTTTTCGCATGCTACACATATCGCAAGCGCGTCGCAAACGGGTGAGTTTGGGGTTGATAGTCGGATCGCGCATCATGGCGGTCTGACCAGACACCATGTGCGGCGAAGGCATCTCGACGCCGGGACCGAGATGCGCGACGCCAGGTTGGCCGACGGCCTGAGCTGCGGCATGTTGCAAGGCCTCTGAGTTTTGAATGGCCTGGGCTGCATCGCTGGCAGCCTGCAGAATTTCTAGACCATTGCTGGCGTATGCGTGCGCCGTCGTGTGGGGAGACGGGTGAGGCGGTGGAGATGCAGACATGAAGTACGAACGACGGCGAACAAATTTGGCGATGGCTGATTGTCGGCGGATGTCCGGGAATTGAGGTTGAAGCGAGGTGAAGCCGATGGTTTACCAGTAGCAGCGGAAAAGTGTATGGTGTGGGCAGCAGGCGGGCGGGTGCATGACCCACTGGCGAACTTGCGTGGAGAGACCGAGTCACGTGCGCTGATAGTTTGCCAGGAGATGAAGTCCTTCATATTCAGCAAATGCAAGGTTATCGCTGGCAGAAGCGTCTATTTTTGTTCCTAAGACAAAGATTCACAGTAGCACAGCAGGGGTTGGTATTTGTTGTGGCTCGGGTCATTTCCTCCTCAAATTGTTGCGGAGGCTAACTCAAGGCTACGTCAACTTGTACCTACCTAGCGAGCCCTGACAGAGTAATTCTGGCAGTTGTCAAGCCATACTGCATAGCCCAACCATCGGCGGCCTATATGAAGATAGAGCCATCTTTTGCTGCAGAGACCAGAAGGTCCAACCACAATGTATCTGGATTAACCGGTACCAATAATGACATTATGCAGGGTTAGGTTCGGGACTGCGTGACAAGGAAGGGCTAGCGCGCATCGAACCCCTGAAGAGCGCTGTTGTCTTGGATGTGATAGCGGTACGGTGAATGGTGACCCCCCTTTTAGCGCACGCAGGAGCCTCCAAGCCACCAAGCTCACTGGCCATTAATGGGTGAGAATCAGTCATTAGCTTCAACGTGGGAGGGGCGCCAACACACACGCCGCCGCCGCCGCCGCCGCGCCGCCGCTGCAGAATTATTATCTTCTGGTTGCGTCCCCTGCTCCCATGTGAATTTAATAAATGCTGCCATCCTATTTCTCCTAGTGTTGCCTCAACCTGTATTGCTCTTCTCTGCACACGCCGCCTACTCAACCTCGCCAACACTGGAGACGTTTCCGCTTGTGTTGGGACTTCAGCAATCTGCGGTAGAACCCGACTCTCGAAGTCCATGTAGGCAGCAGTGGCCTCTCACCCCCCCTCCCCCGCATCGCAAAACACACTCACACATTGCCCATCGTTGCCAACACCTCGCGGCCATAACCCCTTCGCTATGGCTCGCCGCGAGTCGCTTTCGGAGATTTTAGCTGCCAACCCGGAACTTTCGCTCAGCGGCAGTATCATATCAGCTGCCTTCAACATTCCGCATGCACTAACCTACCGCAAAGGTGGTGACTGGGTAAGTCACTTCTAAATGCCTCTATTGCCACTATCCCGGCCTGTTTGCGCCAACGCCTTCGATGGGGAATACGGCTCCTTATACATCGGGCTCATTTGCCTCGTCTTTACTAAATTCAATCTAACGCAAGTATTCCACAGGGACTCAAACCTCGCGGCGGTCAGTCTGCTCTCTTCGACTCTTTCGCCTACCTCTCCTCTTCCGCGAATCCTTTCAAGCATACTGTTGTCTCTTGGACGGGCGAAATAGACTCTCCCCAAGGCCCCCTCGAACCCGAACCTCAACGACCCAGATCTACAACTGTAGGCGTATCCTCTCTCAACCCTCTATCGGCCCCAATTCCTGTTGACGGCATTGCGCAACTTCCCACCCCGCCATCGTCGGACGGTCTGTGGCTTCCCAAGGCCGACCAGGAGCGCCTAGAGCATCAGTTGTCCAATGATAAGACGATTCGAACTGTTCCTGTGTGGCTCGCCGATGAAGATGAAATTACGCCAGACGGAATCATGCTACGGGACCAAGGCCGGTGGCGCCGCTATGCTCATCGTGACCTGTACAGCCTCTTTCACTACAAGCAGCATGAGCCGAGTGACGGTCGTAAGGAGAAGATCGAGTGGGCTGATTATTACCGAATGAACCAAAAGTTCGCCGCAAAGATTCTCGAGATTTACAAGCCAGGCGACATTGTCATCATCCACGATTACTTCCTCATGCTTCTCCCTAGCATGCTTCGGCAAGCAGTGCCCAACATGTACATCTCGTTCTACTTGCATTGTCCATTTCCAAGCAGTGAATTTCTACGCTGCCTTCCTCGCCGCAGAGAGGTTTTAGAAGGCATCCTCGGCTCCAACTTGGTCGGATTCCAGTCTTACAGCTACTCGCGCCATTTTCTCAGCTGTTGCACTCGCATTCTAGGCTTTCCATCCGACACTCTCGGAGTTGACGCTTATGGCAGTAGAGTTCAGGTCGGCGTCTTTCCGATTGGTATCGATGCCGCAAAGGTGGAAAAGCTGGCCTGGGCATCGTCTGTCGATGAGAAGTATGACGCTCTTAAGAAGATGTACGCCGGGAAAAAGATCATCGTTGGCCGAGACCGCCTCGATAGCGTTCGAGGAGTCGTCCAGAAACTCCAGGCTTTTGACCGTTTCCTCGAAATGTACTCGGAGTGGCGGGAAAAAGTCGTCCTTATCCAGGTCACGTCGCCCACCAACAAGGTTGCAGACAAGGAGGATGGAGAGCACAAAACCTCGACACGTGTCAACGAGCTTGTCATGCAGATCAATGGCAAGTACGGAAGCCTGGGCTTTTCGCCTGTACAGCACTACCCCCAATACATTAACCAAGATGAATATTTTGCGCTGCTTCGAGCTGCTGACATTGGTCTCATTACCTCGGTGAGAGATGGCATGAACACAACAAGCCTGGAGTATGTTGTCTGTCAAAAGGATGGGCATGGGCCGCTCATACTGTCGGAGTTTAGCGGTACAGCTGCCAGTCTAAGCGATGCCATCCACATCAATCCTTGGGACCTTACCGATGTCGCTGGGAAGATCAACGGTGCGTTGACAATGCCCGATGATGCGCGCTCCAAGATGCAGAGCCGGCTATACGAGCATGTCACGACGCAGACTGTTCAGTCCTGGATTACTAAATTCATCCGGAGAATCCACAGCGTTCTCGGGGACAAATCTATTCAACATTCCACGCCTCTCCTTGACCGTGCCCTGCTGCTATCTCAATATCGCGCAGCTTCAAAGCGTATTTTCATGTTCGACTATGACGGAACACTTACGCCTATCGTGCGAGAGCCCAGCGCGGCGGTTCCATCAGAGAAATTGCTGGAATCGCTCAAGATTTTGGCTGCTGAGCCTCGTAATTCTGTTTGGATTATCTCAGGTAGAGATCAGGAGTTCCTCACTCAGCACTTGGGTCACATTCCTGAGCTTGGCTTCTCTGCGGAGCATGGGAGTTTTATGAGAGACCCCGGCTCCCAAGAATGGATCAACTTAGCAGACAAGTTCGACATGGGCTGGCAAAACGAGGTTATTGATGTCTTTCAAAAATACACAGACAAGGTCACAGGTACGCTGATCTGTATAGGCAACCCTACACAACTATATGATTTATGCTGACACCATTGTTAGGCTCTTTTATAGAGAGAAAGAGATGCGCTATCACGTGGCATTATCGTCTTGCCGACCCCGAGCAAGGCCTGCATATGTCACGAGTGGCTCACAAGGAGGTGGAAGAGACGGTGGCTAAGAAATGGGACGTGGAGGTAATGGCTGGTAAGGCGAACATTGAGGTGCGGCCAACTTTCATCAACAAGGGAGAGATTGTGAAGCGTCTCATCAGCCGTTACCATAATCCTGGCCTTGTTGCCGACGAAGGTGATAAGAATGCTGGCAGAATCGAATTTGCTCTTTGCTCAGGTGATGACTTTACGGACGAAGACATGTTTCGCAGCCTTAATGGAGTTTCCGGCTCCGTGCTGGATGCTGATCACGTCTTCACTGTTACTGTCGGTCCGAGCACCAAGGTTACACTGGCTAGATGGCACTTGCTTGAACCAGCAGATGTTGTTGATTGTGTCACGTTGCTCTCAGAACAAAGAGGCCACCTGGCGCTGGAACGGATGGGCGAAGTGAATCTAGCGGCATTAAGCTCGGTTGAGGGGCACATTCCTACAGCATGAGAGATTACAATGGTGGAATAGAAGCAGAAGAGAATGAGAAAAAAGAAGAGGGTGACGAGTATAAAGGATCATGGCCGAGAAAGCATTGCAGGATATACATGGTATTGAGCAAAGCATAGAGGGGCACGGCGCATCCGGAAAGATGCTATGGCAGATATATATTACCTGGCGTTGATAGAAGCGTTTTAGTAAGGCACCATATAGCAGATACGAATCACAAACTTTGCATGATAGTATTTATGCGAGCGATGACTATTTGCAAAGGGAAATGGCCACGGTCTTGAGAAGTTGCGCCTCGATGATACCTACTTGTTTGCACGGATGGGGTTCGACTAACCATTAAGTAATGTGTCTGGTGGCTCCGTAAGCAGAAAGGCACGAAAGGGAGGAAAACTGGACAAAAAGAAAGGGCAACATATTTCACTCGGAGTGGGCTGCACCGCTTGTGAGCTGGTGACGACATTGGCCAGCCCGGCATCACCGGCTCCGTCACCGTTCATCGGGGCCCCGTAAATAATTTAGGCCGCAACAGGCGCCGTCGCCCACTAACCTTGTGCTTCTAGAAGAACCTGAAAACGCCTTTGGTCGCCACGTCGCATAAGGTCAGAATGGATTCCCGGCTCGACGGCCGCAAAAGTTTGGATCGTGGGGGGTAGTGAATCAGTCGGTTCCAAGGTCATGCTTGGTTTCGGCCGAGACAGCGCTTGACTGCATGTATTCAGTACGTAGAATTAGAACAATACTTTGTACTGCCGCACAACAATCCCTGACCGAGACATGCCACTTCAAAGCCGACCATCCCATCGTTTCCGGCAACCCGGGGACAGCGGCTGTGGAGCACACGTCGTCTCCGGCCCCCAATCCAACGCCAGACGTCATTGGCAAGTTGTCCCCGAGCCCCTTCTCCACGTCCCAGCTTTGCCAGCACTCCGGCGGAGAGAGAAAAAGGACCGAATATGCCCATCTTTTGCCATCCTTTTTTCGCCCGCGGAATTTCTGCGGTTTCGGAATCACGAGTAATGTCTTGATGATTAGCAAGAAACGAGATGATTACGTAGACAAAAGCGACAGGGCGTTTCCCTGGGGTGCGTTGCCACCCCCGCGGTGCGCCAAGAACATGACTACCTACCTGCTTTTAGTGCGCCTCATCGCGATTGAGTATGATATCATGACGTCTTGAAGCTGGCGCGTTGCGAGAGACTCACTGCCGCTGGTCTCGTGCCCTTGAAAAGCATCTCGTCTCCAATTTTTGCCTGGTCTAGAATAGCCTTTTACGGAAGACCGGGACCCCCGAGTTTTGTTTCTGGCTTTATACACTAATCCCGCTTATAATTCTAATTCTTCGCCTTGTGAGTCCTGTTGGCTAGTTGCCTCACAGCCTTTTTATACTCGTCCCTTATCCCCAGATTCCCATCCTGGCTCCCCAGCTTCTGCGCACATTTTCCCCCAGGTTTTCCACCATCTCGCTTTGCCAAGAGCTTTGACCACACTCTACATCAACTACAAGATATACCAACATCACCCGGGGGGCAATTTCACAATCCCTTTGACTGAAACCCGAAATTAACGTTTCTACCGTCATCATGATCGGACTCGGCTCCGTCACATTCGACGAACACAATCCAAATACCGAAAAGGGCCGCGAAAATGATGCCCGCGCATCCAAGTCCGGCCTTGACTACTCGCCGCTGCCGCGTCTGACCGGCAAGTCGCTGGCCATGGGATGTCTCGTCTCCATGGGTGGTATGATGTAAGTCTTGCTCAAGCAATCATCTCCTATGATGGTAACTTGCTAATCGAAACCCGCATGCAGCTTTGGTTATGACACGGGTCAGATTTCTGGGTTTCTCGAAATGCCAGACTTTCTAGAGCGATTCGGTCAGCTCGATTCGAATGGAAACTACCACTTTAGCAGAGTGCGCTCCGGTCTCATCGTCTCTCTCCTGTCCATTGGCACCCTCATTGGTGCGCTCATCGCCGCACCCATTGCCGACAAATTCGGCCGCCGCCTCTCAATTTCCTTTTGGTCCCTCATGACCGCGGTTGGCTTCGTCATCCAAATCGCCTCCGTCACAGCATGGACCCAGGTCATGATGGGCCGTTTCGTCGCCGGCCTGGGCGTTGGCGCACTGAGTCTTCTCGTCCCCATGTATCAGGCCGAGACCGCGCCCGCCTGGATCCGTGGTGCCATGGTCTGCGCATACCAGCTTTTCATCACCATGGGTATTTTCCTCGCTGCTTGTTTCAATTTCGGCACATACCACCACCAGATGAACAACTCGGGCAGCTGGCGCATCGTCATCGGCTTGGGGTGGATTTGGACCCTCATTCTTGGCATCGGCATTCTCTTCTTCCCAGAGACGCCCCGATTCAATTATCGCCGTGGAAAGACAGAAGAGGCCGTCAAAACTCTTTGTGATGTTCATGGGGCTCCCAGAAATCATTATATAATCCACATTCAAGTCGCCGAGATCGAGAGCAAACTCCACGCAGAGTCAAAAATCAAGATGGGCCACATGGCCGAATTCCTTTCCATGCTGAAAGCACCGCGCATGCTTTATCGTTTATTCTTGGGCATTGGGCTTCAATCTCTACAGCAGCTCTCCGGCGCGAATTTTTTTTTCTATTACGGCGTAAGCATCTTTAAATCCGTGAATATTGACTCTTATATCACGCAAATCATCCTCAACACGATCAACTTCGTCGCGACCTTCCTCGGCTTATATATTGTGGAGCACTTCGGTCGCAGAAAGTCTCTCATTGCTGGTTCCATCTGGATGTTCGTCTGCTTCCTCATCTTTGCGTCCGTCGGCCATTTCGTGTTGGATTACAATAACCCGGAGCGCACTCCCACGCCGGGTATCGTCCTCATCGTCTTTGCTGCTCTCTTCATCGTTGGCTTTGCCACCACATGGGGTCCAATGATCTGGACCATCCAGGCCGAAATCTTTCCCTCACGGTACCGAGCAAAGGGAATGGCCATCTCCACGGCGGCCAACTGGATCTGGAACTTCTGCATCGGTTTTTTTACCCCCTTTATCACTGGAGCCATTGACTATCGATATGGTTACGTCTTTGCCGCTTGCAATTTTGTTGCTGCCTTTGTTGTGTACTTTCTCGTCATCGAAGGCCAGGGACGCACAATCGAAGAGATTGATACCATGTATCTTGAGCGCGTCACTCCCTGGAAGAGCACTGAATGGGTCCGGCCTGACGACGAGAAGATGGAAGAGATTCGTCGCAAAGCCGGTATCGATGTTGAGGCGCTTGCGGCTCAAAAGGATGAACACTCAAAGATTGCGGGAGATCCCCAGGGTGGCGGCGTGCGGGTTGACGGCAGCAACATGGATCATGTCGAGCGACAGACTTAGAAGATCACTGCATTGCACTTACGACATTTATCTGCTAGTTATTCGGTTTTGGCACAATGTATGTTACTCATGTTAGATATCCAACTTTTCATTTTTCAACTGGTCATGAAACACATTTGCAGGTGGTGATTATTCATGTCTAGCTCCTCTAAACTAGGCGCATTTTTTTATACGCGGGAAACTCAACCACACCAAAGATATCACTGCAATAAGTGCCAGAATAATCGGCTGCAAAACAGTGACACCTTTCTTGGACGCGATAGCACCAATGATGAAGGGGAAGATGGCACTCCCCGTTCCACCCATGCTCATGGCGAAACCAATTGCGCTCACATGTATTCTTTTGGGGAGCAGTTTCGCTGTGATCATGACCGCTCCAGGGAACATGGGCCCTAGGAAGAATCCCAAGAATGCTATCGCCACGGCGGAAACGATAAACTCTGGAACAAGCCAGAAAAGAAGCTGCAGGCCTAGGCAAATGGCCAAATAAATGGTCAGGCAGAGGCGCTCACCGAACCGCTCCGTGACAAGTCCGAGGCCAGCGCGGCCAAGGGCCATGCCGGCCCAGAAGCCAGATCCAGAGATTCCCGAAGCATAGGGTGAAGCGTGGCGGACGTTTAGCATGAATGTGACGACCCAGCCTCCCAGTCCGACTGCAACACCGTTCAGTATACTCTTGTCTTTGCCTTCTCATCTCGTGCCAACTCACCTTCCACACCCATGTAGGCGAAAAAGAAGAATGCACAGAGCCACGTCACGGAAGACTTGATAGCTTCTCTGGTGCCAGCGCCAGTAGCACTCGGGTTCTCCCGCTTGTGCTCGGCTTCGTATACACTGCCTGTTTTATCCCAAAAGAAATAAGAGAGGCCGCAGAGCTCGGCGACTGACATGCCCACCTACAAAGAAGCCCAAGTTATTCGCTTGCAAAAACATTTGATTGCAGAGCCACACTCAAGCTTACTTACCATGATGTAGTAGAAAGTAAACCATGGCAGTCCGGCTTTCACGACTGTGCTAGTGGCAATGAGAGGCGAAAACAGCGCCCCCATAGAGTAGCATGCATGCAGAAACCCCTGCATCATGTTTGCCTTGTCCATTGCACCGATCCACGCGCAGAAGCAGGCATCAGTCAGTCCGTTGCCGAACCCGCTAATTGCATTGACTATTATCAATGCGGGATAGGGCGGGTGGGAGGCAAGAACCGCATACGTGATGATGTGGCACAGGGGCGCCATGAAGGCGATGCCGCGCTGCCCAAATTTGACGTGAATGCGTGCATTGGTGAAGGCGGCAACAGAGTATCCGAGAAAAGGTGTCAAGAATATAAGAGAAATGGCAGTCTTTCCGAGACCGTAGTAATCTTCGAGCTGCACGTCCGAGTTAGTGGACTTGCCCGCCGGCGGGGGCTGGGCTGCCATCAACTTACATAGGGCAGCAAAGGCTATTCAAGAAGACTGAATGTCAGCCAACCAGCAATCCAGAGCAGCAAAAAAATTGTTGGATAATTCTTGCAAGTACGTACGCCAATTGCGGCATCATTCATTCCAGAGACCATGGCTGACAAAAAAGCAAAGGCCATTTTGCCAATATTCCCGCGGGGCTTGTTCCATCGCTCTACCACATGGTACGCATCTGGAGGCGGCTCGCTGTCGCCTGCATGTTGGCTTGTGGCCGAGACAAGGCCTTGTTCTTGAAAGCTCTCAGAGTCGGCTTTGCGCTCCGTTTGTGAGGCTCCGACACCAGCAACAGTGCGCAGCTCAAAGTCTCTCGGCGCAGCAGATGCGTGAAGTGGGCTTCTCGTGGAGGTAATGGTTTGAGACATTTTGATTCTCGATTTACGCCACTTCAATGCCTGATTTGAAACAAGCAAAGAGCAAGGAGTTTGCATGAGCGTCTATTGTTTTGTCAGAGAGAGTCAAGTGAATAAGTTGAGGCCCGATATCTTGGTTGGGCTGGAGCTACTGTACCTCTACCCCGCGCCCGCAGTTAGGTACTTTTTGGGTTGAGTTGGTGGTTGGCTTGCACCCACTGTATAAGGCCATGCATGATGTCTTGCCCCGAGAGTTGCTCGTTCGTTTAAAGTCTACACAAATAATTTGGGTGTTGAAACAGCTAGTAATGAATTGAGTGAAGAGATGGAATCGAGTCATTGCTGCCGCATATCGGTTCTTGGGGCTGCCACAAAGAAGAGCTTTGCTGTATTGGTATACTTTGATCATTTCAGTGGTTCGTGTGCAAACTGCTGGAGGGGCAGAGATCGACTGCGATGCGGGAAAAAAAGAACTGGGACGTGAATTGGGGTAAACGATTTTTGTACCGTTGAATATCAAATAACAAATATAATGATCTTCTGCACTAAGCCTTTATTTTACTAGACTTTGTGGTTCCAAAGCGACTAAGCCAGGCCTTGCTGATTCTCGGACTCTTAGCCTCGGACTCCAGGGCCCCCGCCGGTTGGCGCGTTGGCGCTGCGCGTTCCCATTAAATAGCAATCTTGCAGGGATGCGGTGCCACAGTCTACCCCGGCAACTTGCCAAATCGAGACATCACCGCTTTTAGGCACTCTTAAAAGAATTATAATATGTGCCGCGCGGCTTGCTATATTGGAGAGATGAATCATAACACTGCCATTCTATCGAGGTTGCCGCTCGCACTTGTAGTCCGAAGGAGGATACTGTTCAACCAAGCATATGTTCGAGTGGATTCATGCTCGACGCTCAGCCATACGGTGGGTGGAATAGCTCGTTTGCTGCGGATATTCTCGTGAGAAGGATTGCGCATTGCCAGGTCAAGATGGCAAGAGCAGTCTTACAGAGCATGTCTGACCACGGCACGAGCGGCGGTTAGCACGGCATTGAACATGTATATATAGCAGCAGCTTCTACTCCATGATATTAGCTCCCACCAAAACCATCAAATTACCATTTTTCTGCCTCCTCTATGCCTTGTTTACACAACCTTGCTGTCGCTCTTGTAGCGTCGTCGACTTTTGGCCTGGCTCAGGCCAAGGCATGTCCACCACTCGGCCGTGTACTCCCTGCGCCGCAGAATCCCAGCCAGAATTATGCAGTCCAAGAAGCCATCGCCAAGCTAAAATCCAGCCTGGATGCAACTTTTTTGCAGAGCATGCATACGAGTGCAATCTCCGTGGCGGCCAAGTCGACGCATGAAGACAACCTACTCTTCAACTATCACTACACCCCACCGGTCCTGTCAGACATAGGTACCTCCGTGATTGATGAGCATACGATTTATCGCGTTGGGAGCATATCCAAAATGATGCCTGCATTATCTGCTTTACAGAGCAGCAAGATTGACATGCATGCGTCAGTGCTGAAATACCTGCCCGACCTGGCAAAGAATAGGGATTCTCCAAACTCGATTCACAGGATTCCATGGGAGGATATCAGTGTCGCAAATCTTGCGACACATTTATCTGGCTTGCCTCGCGATAGTACGTTCGACATTTCTCTGACTCTAGAAATACTTGTTCTCTAATCACTGTCCAGTGGCATTCGACCTGGCTCTCACTCCAGACGGCCCATGGACCAAGATGGGCCTTCCCGCTGTTCGCAACGGCACCGGTCCGACCTGTTCTGGGCTTCTGGGCACCCAAAAGTGTACATCGCATGATATTATCGATGCCATTAATCGAAAGCCGCTAGTCGAGCTTCCCGGTGCCACTCCTCTATACTCCAACCTTGGGTATGCGCTGCTCGCCATGGTTATTGAATCTGCGACCGGAAGTAGATTCAAACAAGTGGCCCAGACCGGCATTTTCGACGTGGCCAACATGACCAGTACTTATTTCGACGGTCCGGTGGAGATGTTTTCCAAGCTTGGATTTGTGCCAAAAGGGGAGTCTACCTGGAACGTCACTCTGGGAGTTTTTGAAGCGTAAGCAATCTCCCACCGTCTTGTTTAAATGGCAACTTGCTGACAAAACGCAGAGCTGGAGGCTTGTTCTCCAGCACTGTGGACATGATATCATTTACTGAGTCCATCATCACCAACAAGTTCCTCTCTGCGAAGAAGACGAGGGACTGGATGAAGCCGACTACGCACACATCGTTCCTAGGAATGTCCGTCGGCGCCCCTTGGGAGATTCTCCGCAGCAACACCTTGACTGAAGACAAGCGCCTGATTGACATTTATACAAAGAGCGGGGACTTTGGTTTATTTCACGCCTTGATCGGAGCCATCACAGACTATGACATTGTGATGACGGTTTTGTCTGGGGGTGAGGAAGTCACTCTGAATCCTAACACACGCACCAAAATCTTCAGCACGGTTGCTCGAAATTTGGTTTCGGCCATTGATAAGGCTGCTAGAGATGAGGTGTCTTCCTCCAGTGGCTATACTGGAATTTACAAGGACAAGTTGACAAACTCCACCCTGGAACTTGCCCTAGACGAGGGCTCCGGAGTTGTCATCAAGAAATTCCTTGTTCGCGGATTCGATGTAATGCCCAATTTTCCCAGGTACAGCCTCAGCGCCGCTTCAGAGACTTTCCAAAACATTCCGGTGAATGGCCGAATGTACCCGGTCGACGTCAACAGCGACGCACCTTTTGAACAGAAACATGCCAGAAGCATACAACATCGATGCAGCACTGTTACCATGTGGCGCGCGTATTTCGATACCACAACTGATGAGCAGAACGCTGCAAAAGACGAAGCTCTGTTTTACGCGGATGGAAGCTGCGAGACGTGGTTCAATTTTGATCAGGCATCCTACGACTATCTTAGCTTGGGTGAGTTTGTTTTTGTACATGATAAGCAAGGAAGTGTAACGGCTGTCGAGAGCCCGGCATTTGATGTAAAATTTGCAAAGATCCAATAAGAAATTAATACGGTAGCGATGATATGTCATGTACTTTACTATTCTCTCATCGTAGTTGATGTAACATTTGCGAAGATCAAATGAGAAACTAACACAGTCGCTACGATATGACATATACTTTACTATTCTCTATTGCACCTCGATTGTCATTGCAACGCGTCTTCCTAGTTTAATTCTCACATAGTCCATCAAATTCTTCTTTTTCTCTAGTGATCGCCTCTCTTCAGCCAGGGCTCAGCAGCCTTGAGCAGGTTCTCGTGCACCGTGCGATCACCAGAGGCGTTGAGAGCGCCTTCATAAACGTCATCGCCAATGCGCTTCAAGAAGTAAAGCGCAGCGATCCAGACAAAGTCGGCATAGACCACTTCCTTGCCACTGAAGAAGGGGCCATCAGGATTTTCCTTTAGCATCGCAGTGATTTCCTTCAGAGCAGGCGCAGCCGCTGCAAAGGCAGTCTCGCCGCCTTTCTTGGCCTCATGCTCGGCGAGGTCGGATCCGACAAACTCAGTCCGGTCCTTGATCCAGTACTCGACGCTGGGGGGGTTGAGCAAGCGTCGGGGAATCTGGTTCAGTCCAATGCCCATGAGCGGTACAAAGGCCCTGGGCACAACTTCCTCGATCCGGCTCTGGTAAGGGGAATCGAGGTGCACAGACGGCTCAGGGTAGCGCTTCTCAATGAGGTCGGCAATCTTTCGCGAATCCTGGGACCAGATTCCATCGGGAAACTTGATGGCGGGGATGGTGTACGGCCAGCGCGATTCACCAGGCTCGACACTCATCAAGTATTAGCCAACACAAACGTCCTACCGAAGCCATGACACACTTACTGATGCTGCAACGTCGGCTTGATGTCCGGGTACTCGACCTGAAGCTTCTGTCAGCAAATCAAAAGCAAGGTACATTTGTATAGCTTACCCATTTTGTTTCGTAGTCCAATCCCTTGTAGTTCAGCAACAGGCGAGCTGTATACTGTTAGTGCCCGGCACTATCCGGTTCGATCCCCGCACTTACTCTTCCACGGGTTGAGGGACCAGGCGACACACGGCTCCTTGCTGGGGAGGTCAAACAAGACAATCTTTTCGGACATTTTTTTTTGTCAGCTCGGGTAAAGAAAAAGTTGTCAAGTCAGGACAAAGGGGTAACTAGATGCTAAGTGAACCGGAGATGGCAGCACGGTTGCTCCAGCGGAAAGCTCCATTCATTTATAGAGCTCTAAACAATCCGGCTACGGCAGTAAGAGCCACTCGCGTTCGGCCGAAGGATGTGAATGCCCCCACCCGATTACCAATATCACCAAAACGAGGTAACCATGGCATGGTCCGGAGTAAGGGATTCCGTGCAGGGTAAGCAGATCCTTGCCTTCACAGCCTCTTTTGGTTGGGGCCTTGTGCCGTTGACAGGCTGCACGGGGACATTTCATACAACCAAATGTGAGCCTCAGGAAGACAAAGGTATCAAGTCTACGTTAAAGCTTCTTTTTCCGTCAGCGGGTATGTAAAAGTCAGGCCTCGAAGCCAGTCCTTTACGGATTTGTCGCCACATGTCGAATGCCCCTCAACCTTTTTCCGCTGACGAGGCAGGCATAGTTTAAGTAGAGGTGGTTGGGCGTGATTCATCTCGGGACAAGATAGTGCTGAGACCGCCGTAATTGTGTGTGTTGCACGGATTCCGGGAAAATGCGGCCGACTTGCCGAAGCCCGGTTAAGTAGCTAGTGGTGCTGTCCTGTATCGCGATGTTGTCGCTGTCGAGATTAGCCATTGTGGTACCCCGGTTTTGAACGAGCTTGTCAGTTAGACTGATACTTTACGTTCAATATGAATGTTGACTTGTTTTTACAGACAGAGCCAATTGCTCCCGTGAACCTAGCGACTAGCAAGACGTGAGTCATAGCAGCCTTCACGTGTAAGTCACTCGCGTACTTAAGCAAGGGTTCTTATGTACTCAGATAGTTCTACGGTTTATCAGGTTCATCTCTGATGGCAGACGAGAAACAAGCGACGAGGCACAGAGCGACGCGAATGAGCAATCGTAAATATGTTTAAACTAACAGGGTTAGGATGTCACAGTATTTCAGCCCAGGCTGTGACCTGGACGCTGGCATCAAGCAAGCTGGCGCTTTGACCAATTCTGTTGTAGCAGTTCATTTTTGTACCTTAAGCTGTGACCCCAAATTTTTCTCCCAGTAAATAGAAGAAAGTTGGGCTTCTGCGCCGCCAGAGGAGACGAAATAAAGTGCTTTGAAGAACGGGTATAAATAAATAACAGGCAGCCTATCAAAAGATTAAATTATCGATAATATATTGACCAAATCATTTTCAAATCCATTTTCATGACCCCAGCCCAACAGCGCACCCTACTGAGGAGGATAGCTCATGCCAGGAGTCGTCTTGTACTGCTCGTCGACGCTGCCCTGGCGCAAGAGCCGTTCGCGATGCTGCGCTTCCTTGTCATGCTGCACAATGGAGCAGCATCCACAGCAAAACGTCCTCGCAATATCCTCGATGCAATTTCCCTCCAAATTGTATTTTTCGCGAATCATTTGCCGCTGCATCGCGACCGGCACGCAAAAACAGCCGACGCAGGCCGCACCACAGAGCAGCAAGCACTATCGTGAGCCTCGTATCAGCGCATGAAGCCCAGAGAATTATTTTTTTTCTTGATAGCAACTTACGCTGGTGTTGAGGGGTTCGAATCCTTCAAGCTCGCCCGAACGTTGGATGCGATGCTGGACTTGGCCAAAGGTAACGCACGGAAGGCACCAGGTGATCAAGCATGTGTCAATGGGATTAAAGCAGTCAAAGAACCCGGCAAACCATGACTGAGCGCCGTTTGGCGATCTGGAGTGGATGTGCTCCGATGGACGGGCGAGAAAGTCGTTGGCCCTATCCGTCCAGAACTTGACGTCTTGGTCGTTGACGACGCCGTTTCGCTGAACTGGTGCGCTCGCCTGTGCAGGGGCTTGCTGCTGAGCTGGTGCGCTTTCCTGGACAGCCTTTTGTTCTTGAATGTGATCAGCCATAGTGTTGGGTTAGACGAAGCGAAAGAGCAAATTGTACTATCGACGGCAGTTGCAAGGTGACGGAAAGAACAACAAAATGCGGGCTCAGCAACCTTGGTTGGTCCTCCAACACCTAAAAAGACACTTGTTTCCTCTTATACTAAACTTGGATTCTGCTTTTGGTCAATTTCTCTGAAAGCTTCGAAGCAGCCTTGCCTAGACCGGGCTGGTTTGCACAACCGGGGGCCGAGAATTGCCCAACTCTCGATGAGGCTGAGAATGCCTGACCCCCCTCTCTGGCTCCATACAAGGCGTTTTGTCTGATCCCAGTACTCACAGACCCTGATTGAAAAATGTGCGGAATCAAGTTAGCCATTTGGATGGGGACGTTTGCCTGCGGATTTCCTGTGGAGTGGCTGTCACAAGTGTCTGATTTTGGCGCCTCAATGAGTCAAAATCACGGCAATGGTTGGTATCCCTTCCGAAGATTGTATCCTTTTAATTTCCTCTTGCGGAGTAATAATCTCAAGGCTGATAGTATCGAGCTCATTGACCGGAGCTACGTTGCAAGCACGAGCAACTCGCATATGCCAGTATTGTGTACTCAAACAGTCTGCAAGAACTCTTTCAACTACTATGCAACACAGTTCCAAGAATCACTTTACTGACCATCCTAATCAAAAAGTTTGTAGTAGTGCGTCATTGGCTGCTCATCTGATCTGGTAACCAGCACATAAAGACTTTGGTCAAGAGCGCAAAGACCCCCAATCACGCTCACAACCTTTCATTCCGCGTAGTGATCGAACGAGGTCTAGCCAGTGTAAGTGGAATTGCAGCTGAAATGAGCTGAACGCCTTGCCGCCACCGGACCTGCTCTAGCGCCGCCATAGAGCCTCTAGCACAGCAGCCCTGTACACCAGGCGACAACTCCTTTTTGTTCACCGTGGCGGGGTTGAAAAAGGGAACTAGCATAGACTGATTCAAGCTTTGACATTTTCCTTGTCATGGCCTCACTGCCGAGTCTCTGGGGGTTCTCACCAGACCATCCCAAAATGGATGGTTATAGATTCGGGAAAGTTCCTGGCTGGCTAAACCAGTTCAGTTCTCGCCGCTCATGGAATACTGTGGATGGATCTTCTTGCGTTGTGCTTGCTTTCTGGATCACGGGTCTATTTTGCCTGGGACCTATTATCAGAATCTGCGGCTTGCGATGATCCAGACCCAGAATGCCTGTCTGCGCCATTACCTTCTCTACAAAGTATGTCGGCGCAGCTTGTTTGCCGTTGATATGTATAGCTCAATCACTTCGACTTGCATAAAAACGTATCCGTCCCCCCCCCAGATATTGGCTCTTTACTCCTCGCAGTAGGCGGCCAGCTCTTCCGTAGCCGGATACAATTTCGCGCAGATGAGAATGTAATGTTTCAGCAATCATCTGATCGGTGTGAGATATGAGAAATATGATGAATATGCTACAAATAGTATACAGCTAAAATACTAGAAGGGAGTTATACATGCAGCCAGCTGCCATAGAAATACAGGAGGTGGTCGTGGTCGCGTCTCATGCGCCATCTTGCCTTTCTTGAGCGATCGAAGTCCGGATATATCGTCTCATGTTTTCGAGCCTCTGCGATAGGCTTGCATCATATGGCGAAGATTCCATCATGGCCATGACAAATGGTCCCTGCGCGCCCCAGGTACATCCATGGAGATGGTCGCGGATACTCTCCACCACTTCCATGGACTCGTCATTGGCATACAGACCAGAAGAGAGCATTTCTTGAAGCACACTCAGCGCCGCATTTGAATCGCCAAACCTGGTCCAGTAGAGGGAAGCAAGTCTAGAATAGAAAGAGGTTGACACGCCGAGAACGTATGATGGCAGGCCCAGCTCCTTGACGCGAGGGAGAATTTCGAAAGTGTAGGGCGAAGAGCGCTTAAACTTTGTATCCAAGAGTTTCAGACCATTGTAAATGAAATGAGGGTAGAGTCGCCCATGAATGTCCATCAGGCGTCGTTCCGAGTTTGATTCGGGTGAAGTAGCGGGATCATCGATTGGCTCCTCTGCCACAGACTTTCCTTTTGTCTTGGTGCTCTTCTTCTTCTTCTTACTTTTGGGTGAAGCCGCCACATCGCCTTGAAGAATTCCAAGCCGTTTCGGTAGGGTGAAGACCTCTCGCTCCATCAGATTCCAGAGCTCAGTGTCTGTGGCGCAGTCGTTCATGAGACCATCTACACGCCCCCTTTCCTCCGATCGCAGTTGATCATACATGACCCGTTCAGCCCAGTTGGCAGCATCTGCTTCTTTAAGCTCCATGAAGGTGCGAGTTCCTTCTTCATTCGCAGGCACCTCAAATAGGCCTAATGCCACTTGCGCGGCATTGCGAAGTGACGATGGGTATCGGCTCAGAAACTTGTCGCGAAAATCCGTCAGTCTTGCCTGATCGACAATTGATCTGGCCTTGGTATCCAATTGGCCCTCGCCAGTTGCTGACGTGGGCGCGACGTGCTCCCTCATCGCATTGAATGCGGTTTTCTTTTTGGAAACAGGCATTCTTCCCTGCGAGATCTCGTCAAAGATGCCCTTGAAGACTTCGGCTTCCGAGGGGGTGATGGTTGACGACTGTGAGGAAGCTGATGCCGAAAATTCGTCATGATGCGGATCATCTTCCCAGTCAAAGGGGATGGAATAGCTTGGCTTGTTATGAGAGAACGAATGCGCTAGTCTGACGACCCGCGTAAAAGTTGACGGGCGAAGGCCATGTTGAATTGTCCTCGTTTGATACAGAAATGGCAGAATACTCGGCGGCATGTCGTCAAGTCTCAGACACAGCCCTCCGTCTCGATATGTTCAACTGGTAACTATTCAGTATGAAGTCTCCTTATTGATAGGTACTTGGATTAGGCAAGTGGGCCATCAAAGAATTTTGCTTACAACGACAGAAAGCTGGCCCGTGACTTCGCGCCAAAAAGAAACCACTTAAACAAAGTGGGCCTGGTTGGCACGTCGCGACGCGACGCCACTCCGAACTCACTTTCAATTCACGTGTTGGCGACGCCACTCCGGATTCACTATCAATTTATGTGTTGCTCGCTATGAGGATCTTGCTTGTGTGCAGCTCTTGATTCTAATTTTCATTCTTTTGGTCTCATCTCTTCTTTAATCTGGTTCGCCGAATTACCCCAAAATGCCTGTCAAAAAGGAACCTGCCGAGATGAGCGCCTTCGAGAGGAGGCGCCTCGAGAACATTGCGGCAAATAAGGCTTTGCTTACAGACATATCGGCAACGGCGAAAAAAGTCATACCTGATAAACCAGTACCAAAAGCGCCTTCTAAGAGGAGGTCTCAAGCGGTACAGGTAAAAAAAGAGCCTGCGAGGCCGACTCGCATGAGTTCTCGCCTGGCAGGCATTGAAGCCGATAATGACACTCTGAAGCGGAAATTAGAGGTCGAGAATGAGTTTGAGGCAGCAAAGTCTAGGGCTAAAAAGATGAGGATTGGAGATGATCTTAACATCGGAGACATTGTCGTCGACGGCAAGAAATACGGGGGCAGCGTTGCTGGGATCACAGGCATCTTCCGGGGCGCAGAGCCCGGCGTGCGGACCTTTTCCGAAGACGACATCAAGGAGACTACGGATGCAGGCTTAAAGGATTTGCGGCTACGCCTCAATTCTCTCAAATTATACGAGCACTGGGCCCCCAATGGTATGTTTCGCATACAATAGAGAAGTTCTCAATACTCATTACGGTCACAGACATAAAGATTACGCCGCAGCGTGTCTACGCTCTCGGTTTTCACCCGATAGAGGATAAGCCAATCATCTTCGCCGGTGATAAAGAAGGTGCAATGGGAGTTTTCGATGGTTCCCAAACTGTGCCAGAGGTAGACGACGATGACGAGATCGATATCCCTGATCCAGTAATTTCCGCTTTCAAAACACATACGAGGACCATTACGTCTTTTGTGTTTTCACATACAGACGCCAATGCAGTGTACTCTTCATCGTACGACTCGTCCATTCGAAAAATGGACTTGGAGAAGGGTATTTCCACCCAGGTTTTTGCTCCGGCAGATGCTGATGACGATTTGCCGATTACTGCGCTTGATGTAGCCGCAACGGAACCAAACATTCTTTACTTTTCCACCCTAGACGGCAGTGTGGGACGCTATGATATCAGAGCACCAAAGTCGGAAGAGATATGGACCTTGTCAGAGTCGAAAATCGGCGGCTTCTCGCTACACCCGTTACAGCCGCACCTTTTGGCCACGGCCTCACTGGATCGGACAGTTAAAATCTGGGATCTACGGAAGATCACTGGCAAGGGTGATTTGCGGCATCCCGCTCTGCTGGGAGAGCACCCTTCACGACTTTCCGTGTCGCACGCTTCATGGAGCGCGGGGGGCCAGCTTGCGACGTCGTCGTACGACGACACGATCAAAATATACAACTTTGCCGAGGCTGGGAAATGGTCTCCGGGACAAGACATTGCGGAGTCAGATCTTGAGCCAGCGCACATTATACGGCACAACAATCAGACCGGCCGATGGGTCACTATTCTCAAGCCGCAATGGCAGCAGCGTCCCAAGGATGGCCACCAAAAGTTCGCAATCGGCAACATGAATCGCTTTGTTGACATATTTGCATCGGATGGAAGCCAACTGGCACAGCTTGGTGGCGATGGAATTACAGCAGTGCCGGCGGTTGCACACTGCCACCCGAGCATGGACTGGGTGGCCGGTGGAAACGGCAGCGGGAAGCTGTGTCTGTGGACTTGATGAAAAATGCGTTTACTGTGTTGATGTACTTTTATGTTATAACGGTGGAGCGGGGTGTTGATTTCACAAAATGACAGTTGGTATACTGTTTTGCACCAGATTCTGCTGCGCCTCTGAATAGACTATAGCTTTTGCATTGATAACATTGCTATTCTCATCGCGGTGTCGTGGCGCCCTTAATGTAGTTGACCATTTCCGAGCCAGAGCTGTCATAGCCGCACTTTCGATAAAAGGCTTGCTTCTGCTCGCTGCAGTTGAGGATAGTCTTGTAGCAGCCGGCGTTGTCTGCGACGGAGTTGAGTGCATTCATGAGCAGACGGCCCAGGCCCTTGCTCTGGTGGTCCTTGGAGATGCAAATCTCCTCGATGTGGCCGACGGTGCAGCGATTATGAATGCTAGTAAGTATCAGCGTGGTCGAACCAAGATGCAGGTGTAAATCTTACAATTTCTTTTCGGCGAGGACCAAGCCAGTGCCGATGATACGACCGGCGTGCTCAATGACCAGATAGTAGTAGGGGCCTTTGCCGCCAGTGTCCATTTCGTCGTAGCGTTGTTTAAACTCGTCCTCGGTCACTTCCGCCATCCATGTCAAATCTCGCAAGCACTCTATGAAGCCCTTAGCATAATCATCCTTGCCGAGGGGACGAATCTCGTAGCCGGCCGGAAAGGCCGATGCCGCGTCGGGCCCGATGAGCGCGGGGGGGAACAACGGGGTGTTGGCAGCGGCCATGGTGGTGGGAGCACGTATCTAGTGTGGGCAGTAATAAAGGATCTCGAGATGGAGAATCAAATTGTGGCGCCAAGAGGTGATTCATGCAGCTCGTGCATGAGAACGGCAAGTTGGGCAGAGTAAAGCGGTGCTTGGGGTGGCATGGCAGAGACGGTTGACAGCCTGCAGGCAGAGGAGTGTTCTGGTCAGCCTGCCAACCCAACCAACCCGCTGCACGCTACGCCGGCGGGCGAGGTCGGCGTGTTGAGAACTTGGGAGAGGGATTACATGTGCGGAAGTGTTGGGATCCCGATTTTCTGCTTTTGCAGTGGCAAGATGTTTTGAAGATATAGTTGACGAGTCGGACATTGCTATCAGGTGCTTTTGTTCAGTCTGGCTGATGACTCCGAAGGGGTAACAACTATGTTTCCAAATGCTGTGATGAGAGGACAAATGAAAAAGCAAAACAGGAACTCAACAAAAGACAAATGGCAAGGGCAAATTAGTCTCTTTTTTTTTTGCTCGTGCTTTCGTCAGTTACTTGACTGCTTTTGGTCAGACATGCGACTGTAGGATGTCACATGGTAGGGCATGAACCCGTCGTAGAGCGTCAGCAGGCGAATGATGCCCTGGAAGCCTGGAAGGCCAGAGGCTGGAGGTACATACCTACCTAGGTACCTACACGGTTTCGTTTGACAGGTTTGGTGGATCTGTTTTCAACGGTGGGATCCTCTAACTTAGAGGAAGCGGCCAGTAGGAATTAGCGGGTCTCGAGTACAATACCTACAGAATAATACAGGGTGTTTAGAGCAGACCGCAATACTAGTTAGATTCATTGCGAGAATGTTGTCGTTTTGAAAACTAAAAAAAAAAAAAAACATTATCTAGAGAAGATTTTCAGTCAGGCACCTCACCTGCAGGCGCAGTGCTGGCACGCTGTCAGGCTGCCTAACCAAGTCGTGGCCAGCAGCCAATCACGGCTGCAACCAATCTCGCCAGTGGCCATCCACATGGCCCGATGCCGCCAAACCCAAATTCGTCACAAGAGCTCCCCATCATGAACCGCCAGGCCGTCATCCCAGGAGCCCTTCGCCCCACTGCCTGCTCTCTCAATCACTAACAGTTTGCCAGTATATCTTTTCCCGATCTCTCTGCATACACCGTCTTGTTGCTTCCGTCAACACTGCAAGCCACCAGCGTGACTCTACTTTCCGCTGTCCTGACAGCACCGCCGCCAACTCTGCTCCCTGCCCTGCCACGGCCTGCCTCATGTAGCACCCAGGCAGCACTTACCACCGACCGCCCCAAGATCGCCACGGACACCTCTCGGCCGCCACACACGCAACCACCTAACCACAATATTCAATCTCCCCTCGAAACCTACACCTTCTTCCTCGATATACTTTCGCAATAACAATGGCCACCTCACCGCCCAAGTCGGCCTCGGGCGGCCAAGATCGTGGCCTGCAGAGCAATGGGCGTGGTCCTCACAAGGTGTCAACGAGAGCCCGCGGCCTGTCCTCGTCGACGCCTGATCTCCCAGAGCCACTCCAAGATAGCGACGACTCGGGAGACGAGGCGCATGCACAAGTCACGGCTAACCCAATGTCCGTCAACATGAACCAGAGCATATTCGGTCTTATTGCTGCTGCCGGCTCCCGTGTCGACTTTCATACCCGCTTTGACGGTAACAGCAGTGACGAGGACGACGGCTCCAAGGATTTACCGTCCGGCCTTCCCACAACTTCGCAAACGACTGTACTCCGACCCGATTCAAGAAAGCACAAAAAAACCCTGTCTAAACACAGACTACTCAAGTCGTTTGCTACCCTACCAAGGCTCAAGTCCAAGTCCAAACGCGAACCAAGCACGCTATCCCAGCCAGATCGCTTTACCGATGAGCTCTGTCAGTCCAGCGATGCCAGCGAGACTCCTGCTTCCCCCTCTACCGAAACAATGGCGCCCATGGCTCGCCGACCCTCGGTCATGAGTCGCATGCTGCAAGCCAGAGCGGAAATGTCAAGCCGGTCCAGCTTCGATATTGAACGAAGACCTTCCACCGATATACCGCAATCACAAGATGATGATGATGAGGCGAGTCCACTGGCTCGTCGTCTGATGGAGATTTTCGATTTCAGTGAGCCTGAACAAGTTATAGAAGGTGCTTACTGACACTTACATCCCCCCCTGTCCGCAACCGCTAACACGAAGCAGAGTACCCCTGTTGGCTCTTGCAAAGCGTCCTTTTGCAGGGCTTCTTGTACATCACATCGAAACATATTTGTTTTTATGCTTATTTACCTAAGAAACAGGTATGCCGACGCTGCGCGCAACACGCTCCCCTGCACTCCACTAACATCTTTACAGAACATTGTGGCTAAATCTGGCTACTTGTCAAAAAGCGGCAAACGCAACCCCAAATACAACCGATATTGGTTCCGTCTCAAAGGCGATGTACTGTCATACTATCGCGATGCTACAAACTTATACTTTCCCCATGGCCAGATTGATCTCAGATTCGGCATCTCAGCATCTGTCACTGACAGGGACAAGGACGGGCTGCACTTTGAGGTCGTTACCAGTCAGCGCACTTACAACTTCAGAGCCGACAGCGCGCCCAGTGCCAAAGAATGGGTCAAGAGCCTTCAGAGGGTCATATTCAGAAGCCACAATGACGGTGACAGTGTCAAGATCTCTCTGCCCATTGAAAACATTATTGATGTTGAAGATACCCAAATGGTCGAGTTCTCCGATACCTGCAAAATCCGCGTTATTGACAATGACGAGACTTATGCGATCGACGAGGTAAGACCATATATCGCTGCCACTATTCACCATTCGTACTAATTTCGCAGTATTTTTTCTCTTTCTTTTCCTTCGGCCAAGAAGCCATCAACGTCTTGAAGCTTTTTGTCGAGGACTCTACAGCTAGAAAACAGCTAGGAAAAGACCAGGCTGTTGCTGGTACGTCTTCAGGTGCCAAGACCGGACTGGGTAAGATCCATACTGGCAAAATTCATGACACTGTTAAAGCAACCCTCTCGCCGCTTTCGCCGCGTCGTTCGACAACCGCTAGTCCTCGCGGAAGTGTCGAGTTTTCATCCAGGACTAGCAGAGATGGATTTGAAGGCACGGATCAATCTAGTCGTGACCAATCAAGACCACCTACGAGTTCATTCATCGATCACAGTCCACGCAGGAGCTTCAGTAGCTCGAGGCCGCGCAGCCGACTTTCTGACGGAGGTAAAACTCCAAGGACGGGGTTTGTCCCATCAGATTCCAATTTGCAGTCAGAAAAGTCCTCTATGGAACAGCCCAGCTTTTCGAGTCTGCATGTATCTGGGACTGAAGATCCATCCGCGAGCCAGATTCTGCATGGTAGTGGCGCATTCCAGCGACCTACCATAATGCGTTCGCAGCCTACCGATCAAGGACACTTAAAGAGCCTCAGCCAGAGCCAGATTTTACAACCTGGAAGTGACGCTACCTTTCGCCCTGCCCGCCATGCCGCAACAACCGGGCATTTGGATCAATTGCGCCAGGAAGATGAGCAAGAGGCGCGTGATGAGGACCGACCTCTCACACCTAGTCTTCAAAGTATCACCAAAATGGGCACGTATCCCCTGCAGAGGGCTGGTGCCTTTGCCGACTATTTGAACAAGACGAGCAAACGCATGAGTTCACTTCTAGCCACCGAATCTATGGGCTACGTGGAAAAGGTGTCGGGCATGTGGAAAGGCGGCGGGAAGCACTATGATGAGCCTGCAGGCCTCCGAGGTGATGACGACGACCTTGAGGAAGATTCCGATGGGAAAATACAGACATCCATGGAGCGATTCCGGGCACACTTTGCGTTGCCCGATACAGAGAGACTTCAGGCTACCTACTTTGGTTACATACTGCGCGTGTTGCCTTTGTACGGCAAGATATACATCAGCAATCAGTCATTCTGTTTTCGAAGCCTTCTTCCTGGAACCCGCACCAAGTTGATTCTCCCGCTTAAGGATATCGAGACTGTCCACAAAGAGAAGGGCTTTCGGTTCGGCTACTCTGGCCTTGTTCTAGTCATTCGCGGGCACGAAGAGCTCTTCTTTGAGTTCAGACAAAGTGACGTTCGTGACGATTGTGCCGTTACCTTGCTGCAAGACTTGGAGACACATCACTTCCTCGAGGGGCCTGACACACAGGTTGAAGATGCTCAGGATGATGATGAATACATGGCTGAAAGAGATGCGCTCAAGTCTGCTCGACAGGAAGAATATCCTGAGCATGAGTTAGAGCTGCCTCATGAGGTATCAAGCCTGCCAAATGCACCCACAATCTTGCTCGAGGATACAGACGCGTCATTCTTGAGCTTCAAGCCGTCTACTCCGATGAAGATCACCTGCTTGACGATTGGCTCGAGGGGCGATGTTCAGCCATATATTGCCCTGTGCAAGGGCTTGCTGGCAGAAGGGCACAAGCCTCGCATTGCAACTCATGCAGAGTTCCAAGGCTGGGTCGAGTCTCATGGCATTGAGTTTGCAAAGGTCGAAGGAGACCCAGCTGAACTTATGCGTCTCTGCATCGAGAATGGTACATTTACGCTAGCATTCTTGCGAGAGGCGAACTCGACCTTCCGAGGCTGGCTGGATGAGCTTCTCGACTCTGCCTACACAGCCTGCGAAGGCTCTGATCTACTGATTGAGTCTCCCTCGGCGATGGCAGGAATACACATTGCGGAAAAGCTGGGGATCCCCTACTTCAGAGCATTCACCATGCCATGGACCCGCACGCGCGCCTATCCACATGCCTTCATTATGCCTGAGCACAAGATGGGTGGTGCGTACAATTATATGACCTATGTCATGTTTGACAATATCTTTTGGAAGGCCACTGCCCAACAAGTTAACCGGTGGAGAAACAAGACGCTCGGTCTGCCGAATACCAGCTTGGAAAAGATGCAACCGAATAAGGTCCCATTCCTGTACAACTTCAGTCCTTGTGTCGTGGCACCACCGCTCGACTTTTCCGACTGGATTCGAATCACTGGGTACTGGTTCCTGGATGAGGCAGATAAATATACGCCTCCTCAAGAGCTTGCCGACTTTATTCAAAAGGCACGGGATGATGGCAAGAAGCTGGTGTACGTTGGTTTCGGTTCCATTATTGTCAATGATCCCGCCAAAATGACCAAGGAGGTCATTGACGCGGTCTTGAGAGCGGATGTGAGATGCATTCTGTCCAAAGGATGGTCTGACCGTATCTCTTCGAAGGAAGACCCAAGCAAAACACGGCCTGACGAACCCGAAATGCCACCCGAGATTCATGTAATCAAATCCGCCCCTCATGATTGGCTGTTCAAGCAAATCGATGCTGCGGCGCACCATGGAGGATCCGGTACCACTGGTGCAAGCTTGAGAGCTGGTCTTCCCACTATCATTCGACCCTTCTTTGGCGACCAGTACTTTTTTGCCAGCCGCGTCGAGGACCTTGGAGTCGGTGTATGGGTGAAGAAATGGGGTACCAACAGCTTTGGCAGGGCACTTTGGGAAGTGACGCGCAATGAGCGCATGATTGTCAAGGCCAGGGTGCTTGGCGAGCAGATACGAAAGGTTCGCATTCGTCATTCGCTGTTTGAAATGATGGACTGACCAGAGAATAGGATCATGGCGTCGATATGGCGATTCAATCAATCTATCGCGACATGGAGTATGCTACGAGTTTGATTAAGCGCAAGGCAGGCAAGAACGAGCAGCCAGAGCCTGACGAGGATGATGAGGACACGGAAGAAAGTTGGACTTTTGTTGGGGGTGACGAGCCCGATCCAGACATGGTGACCAAGAAGCTGAGTGAAGGGCTCGACAACTTGGTTCTCGAAAAAGAAAAGGCTCGGAGGAACCATGCGGTCCGAAGTGGCGCATGAAATAATTTCTTTACGATTGGTATGATTTCTTAGCGTCTGTTTATTATCAACCTTTGATGATGCTTAGCATGTGGGAACGAGTCTGGATTACAATGGGTAAAGATGGCAATCGGGGGATAATTCCTTGGGCTAGACTATCACACTGCATATATGATAGATATACACAATAGAATTAATAATATTGTTTTCCGGCCAGTGAGAGTCAAGAGTGCAATTTCTAACATTTCTTTGGGTATATTATAACGAAGATCTCGCTCGCTATGCAGAAAAGGACAAGGGCGTCCCTGTATCAAGAACCGATGCAATACAAAACTGAACTGGAAGCCAACAAAAGGGAGAGGAGCCAAACGCTAAATATGCAGAGTAATTAGGAATGTTACAATGGCCATTTAGAAAGAGTCACGCCCACAGATCAGACTGGACGTTGGTGGGAATCAAAACGAAATGCAAGGGCCAATTTCTGTCGCGGCGGCCTTGATGCGACGCTGCGCCTGCTTCATCTCATAGCACGGCGGCAGCATGTGCGGCAGGATAAACTGGCCGTTTGCCGTCTTCTTGAGCGGCCTCGCGTTGGCGACGGCCTCCCAGAGATCCATAAACGCATCCTCCATGCCGTCCTGGCGCGGGTCCCTGTCCTGGTAGAGCACGCGTCCGCGAGCGTCGGTGACGGGCCTGCCGCGCTCGTCGAGCACGGGCTCCTTGAGCAGGGGGAAGAACTCGGCCCAGTGGAACCAGGGGCTGGTGAGGAGGGCGTCGCGCCAGACGCCGTCGGCGTGGGCGACGACGGCGTCGTCCCAGCGCGGCGTCATGCGCAGGCAGTCGCGGTACCAGTCGAGCATGCCCATCATGTCGGCGCGCCACCAGCCGCCGACGAGCGTGCCGCCGGGCAGCACCTCCTGGCGGGCCTCGACCCAGCGCGCGAGCGCGGGCCAGAACTCGGCCTGCAGCAGGTGCAGCTTCTGGTCGCGCGTCACGCCGCGCTCGTCCACGTCAAAGGAGAAGATGCGGTCCGTCTGCGCGGCGCAGGCCCAGTCGAGGTCGCGGTGGGCCGTGTCGCCGTCCATGGGCGACTTGTGAGACGGGTAGGGAATCTGGTAGAATTTTGAGTACATGGACATGATGTTTTTTTCGGCTGGTGGTGGTTATAGAGGAGTGATGGCGGTGGTGGTGGTGGTGGTGGTGGTGGTGGTTTGGGGGAATAGTTCCCAGCTGTTAACGGGATTTGGATGACGAGTTGCGGGTGCGTTGGTCTGTTGCTTGAGGATCCATATGTACTCTTTGCTATTCAGTTTGCCTGGTTCTGGGCCTTGGCAGGATTGTGCAAGATGCGTCGTGTGGTGTAGTGTGCCGCCGTGTTGGTGTCAACACTATGCACGGTTTGTCTGACTCAGTGGCAGGCAGTGTAACCGGACAAGTCGGCGCCTGATGGCTGGCTTCTATCTATCGGAGCATGGCAAGAAGTCGGTGTGATGTCTGAGGGGGGGGCAGGGACCACGCGTTTGAAAGAAAGCAAGCAAAGAACAGGTCGGAGCGTGGGTTCTTTTGTAGACACCAGCGTGAGATGCCAATGGGTAGATGAGTAAAACGTCGGTGGTTTGCGTCTCAGACTAGGTGTGACAGGGCATAATATAAAATATGTTGGGTAAAGCGAACGAGGTAGACGGTTATCAGCACAGGTATAAGGCAGGGCGCGATGACATGCCGTTGGGCGGCAAGCGTCGTCTTATAAGGTTTCGAGGCGGTAGGAGGAGGTTCAACTAAGACAACGAGCCAGCCAAGTCGCCGGCCCGAGGCAGCAAAGAGCTGATGAAAGAACCCCCAAAAAAAAAGTCAATCGGCCTATAAACGGCCCAATGAAGCTTTTCGCGGGCGGGGAAACTTTTATTTACAAGACGGGGGCCCGCTAGCTTGGAAGTTTACAGACATGGGCTCCGGGAGGGGTGTGTGCGATGTTGAGGTGATGAGCAGACCGACCTCGATGAACAACATGTGAGAAAAGCCCAAATTGATCATTATTAGGCGACGCTTGTTGGAGCGAGAGACAAGAGAGACCTTGACAAGGGTGTGGAAGGAGGGTGTGCCCATCTCCAAAGGCTTCAAGCCACGGCACAATCCCTGCCGAGCCAAGCCAGACAGAAGAAAGAGAAAAGATATCCTGCCATACCGGGCGTGCCGCCGGGGCCCAGCATAATAGTTCATTACTGATATTCTGCGGCAGGGCAGACAAAGTCAAGCCAGTCACGCCAGTCACGCCAGTCTCGGGGTACTTGACTTATTAGTGGCTTTTTGTCGTGCTTGTTCTAGTTATTTATTAGTGGCATTTTGACGCGCGCGGTCGGGGATCACCATCTGTTTCTGGAGTCGGTCTAGCCCGAAACTGTTTTGCGCGCGGCCTGCCTCGTCAACGCTTGCTGAAAAGCTCGGCTCTTGGGCGTTCCACCACCGGGTGGGTGTCACAAACAGCAAAGGATGCGAAAAAGAGAAGCTGCGTATTTAATAACAAAACGCCGCATGTCGTGCTGCTCGGGATGTGGCACTTGGCGCGATAACGACGCCCGCTGCAAGGCTTGCTTGGCAAGGGAAAAGCCCGAGAGGGGAATCATAACTTGAGCTTGTAAAAAATGGTATAAGGAACGGCGTGAGCAGATGATCAACGACGAGCCACGGATATGCAAAAGCAAGGCTTAACTAGAGCTTTCGCGGTGGTGGGGGGATTTCCCTGGCTGAAGCCGGACGGCGGGCTAATTTCTGTTAGTTGACGGGTGGTTGTAGCGGCTTTCAAAGGCACATAAAAAAAAGAAAAAGTTAGGACGCAGAGAGATAAGGCAAGTTCCAGCACTGAGCCTTTCCAATGACATGCTGCGCACCAGCTTGTTGGAGTCGCCACGAGGGGTGTCCTAGACCGTTCTTTCAGCCGCTGAGGATCCTTTAGTACCAGGGGCATGAATGAATTGCTCTGACTCGCATCTTTCATCTGCTTTTTTAATAAAGACGAACTTGCCGCCGTAGCCCTTGACCAAAAAATATATAGATACTCAACCAATAGCAAACCAGCGTATCCATCTCGGCCAAAGCCGAGAGACCATTATAACTAATATAACGGATACTGGCAAAGTATTTATTGACAGGGCCGCCGGAAATGGCCCCCATTGCCTGTTTCAGTACATTATCACTGCGAGCCCTCGGGCTTCCACCGGCCATATCACCCATGGAGCCACTCTCGCCCCCATGAGGCTTGTAAATCGGGAGACGGAATGGGCTTGCAGCAAGTTGCAGGCAGGATGAGGGTCTGGTACAAATAGGTGGCTATAGCAGCGTGATCTCCATTTCCGCACACATGCCAGACCCATCATGATGTAGCTCTCTTTTCCCAAAAAACCTGCCTCTTCTGATATTTAACTCACACCGCTGTCTCTACTCAGCTTTGTGCTTGACTTTTCCCCCGTTTTCCAAAGCCACTTCGGGCTTCTTGTGCAACGATGGCGTGCTGGTGCGCGAGAGCAGCAAAAACTCATCAGCCCAAAAGATAACCAAAGACTTGCACGCACCTGCACCCTCTGCCTGCACTTGCTTCTTCCCGTCCCGCGTCGCATCTGCACAAACTTTCCAGCCAATGCCACCATGCCACACTTGCATGTAGGTCCGAATCCGGACTCCCGGGGTCAGCCTGGCCTTTCTTTAAGAAAAAAAAATCCTCAAAGCTTCAGGCTGGCAGTAGTTAGTCTTTGGGTACACATTTTTGGAGCGGGCGAAAAAGGCTGGAGTCGGCTTAACAGTCGTGAGGCTCTGTTAGTGGCTTCTCTAGTGTGCCTATGAGCGGTCCCGTGTTGCGTGAATTGCATCACTGGCGATAGGATACAGGTCTTTGTCTTTGGGCTTGGAGAGCACATGATGAGCTGTGTGCTTCGAGTAGATTGGGGAAGCGGCAGGTGTCGCATGTCGCATGTCGCATGTCGCATGTCGTATCCGATGTGCTGGCGGGGGGGCCTGTCCGTCAACCTGAGACGATTCTAGATGTACAGAGTAGGCATGAACAAAAAGACTCGACGCAATTATGAAGAGCAGCAAAAGCAAATAAGCAGAAGCAGCAGGGTGACTGAGATCATAGACATGCGTTTTTTTTTTTTTTTTTCATTATTCGCGACTACATGCCTTCGTCATAGTTATGGTATCTCAAGTCTGGCTTGTCTACTCCGTACAGTGGGTGCAATAAGTATTTGACCCCCTCAAGGTATCGCAGCCGAGGTCTTACCTAAATGGGAATATCAGAATAATGCTGCTTTAAGCTAGAGCTAATAACCCTAACCCTGGTAGAGTTATAGTGGACTTATAGTGGGTTATAGTGGGTAAAATAACCCTAACCCTGGTAACTTCAAAGCGGCATGCTGTAGCTGCCTTTTCAAGGCTAGCGTCGGCGTAAAACCGGTACCTAGAGGGGGTCAAATACTTATTGCCACCCACTGTAGTATCTTGCCAACCTAGCGAGGAGACCAGCTGTGATACTCCCACCACGCTTCACTTCATAGCATCTGATGTCTTCTCAAGAAGTAGCAACCTTTTTCAAATGACAAGTGACTAGCCACAAAGGTCATATATATTCACTCACCAAATGTACCTTCCTTTGCATCTATCGGTGCCATCGTAAACGTCCCTGTCGAGCCTTGCTTACGTAATATTCTTTCTACTTGGCCAATCGCCAGGCACGCAAAACAATCGCCTCAGCAGAGCTCCTCAGCCGCCATTCGACTACACGAGACAGCCGACGACATCGATTGACAGTTCGGCGCGTCCCTTTTCCAACTGAACCGGGTCTTCCATCACTTCCACGGACCTAAACGACCGTTGTTCGTTCCGATTGCCCCAGTGCGTCGCGCAGTTCCCGACTCCGCCTCCCCATCGACCATCCCGAAAACTCGCCCATCATGACCCAGGACATGCCCCCCAGAGGCGGCTACCAGCCCGTCCAGTACAAGGTGTGTACTCACCGCGCCTCAATCTCTCGCACACATGCTTTCGTCAGTACTTGCGACGTCTAGCACTACGCAACAGACGACAATTAGCTCGCGCAGCGCATCTAGCGGCCTCGCTTCATTGAGCAATCGTGATGGATTCTTCTAACGCTCTCCTGCACAGCGCAACCTGCCCGCCCGCGGCTTTCGTCCCGGGACCCTTCTCATTGGCATGGGCATCGTCATGAGCTACGGCTGGTACAAGCTCTTCCACGGCATCCGCGAAGCCAAGTACGTCGAGCAATACAGCAACACCCACCGACTAGTCCTTGGACCCTTAGAATGCTAACCAGTCTGCGACCTGCAGCGAGCTGGCCCGCGAAAAGATGTGGGCTCGCATCAGCCTGATTCCCCTGCTCCAGGCCGAGGAGGACCGTGACCAGGTCCGCAGATACTGGGCCGACCAGAAGCGCGAGAAGGAGCTGTTGGGCGAAAACACAAAAATCTACCACAACGACCGGTACGTCATCACCCTACCCGGTGCAATTTCTGCCAGAGGCCGCATCTGGTTACACATAGACAGTTTACTAATCTTTTACAGCTTCGTGAGACCGACTCTCACCGTTGCCCCTGCTCCCTCCAAATAATTACAGCCGTTTTGAATAGGATTACTTTGTCCGCCTAAAAAAGACTCCTTGTGTACATATACCATGCAGTGTCTCTTATCTCAGGAAGAAGAGCTTACGCAAGGGGAAAGAGACACATTTCAAGGCAGTATAAGGGGAAGCGAAGTGAGGGGAGTGTACAATGATAAGAAATCAACCATCCATTTACCACGTTTCTACCAAATCATCCATTTTCGCAATGACACGACTATGGATCATACGATGCTCCTCCGCAGCGAAGTTCAATGTCAAAATGCATGGCAGACTAACAGAATAAGCACAGAATATAGCCAGCAGCACCATTGCCAAAGCCATCCTTTCAATCTCAAGTCATCTACGCCCTGACGCCGACTTCACGTTCCGTCCATTCCCACAACTCCTTGGCCAGCTCATCATCCCAACACTTGGCGTCACCTTCATTCGGCGTCCTCACCGGCTCGAAAAACGCCACCTTACCCTCGGCCACCGCCTCCCTGACGCCCCTTCCCGTCGCCGCCCAGACGGTGTTGTAGCAGCCCTGTCTCGGCGTCATCAGCCCGTCCGGGTTCGTCACGTATACGAGCATCTTCTCCCAGTACCCCAGCTCCGTGACGAGCCCCGTCTTGACGACGCCCGGGTGTACGCAAACGCACGTAATTTCGGGGCAGCGACGCGCCAGCTCCCGCGCCGTCAGAATATTCGCTAGCTTGGACTGCCCGTAACGTGCCCACGTGCCCATGGAGAAGCCTTCCTGCGTCGTACGCACGCTCGCCAGCTCCACGCCCGCCGGCGGGTGCGCGCGGTACCCCAGCGATGTGAGCGCCACGAAGCGCACGTCGGCGCTGCTGCTACTGTCGCCGCTCGAGCTCGCCTGCGCCGCCGCCGTCGCCCGCATGACAGGCAGCAACCGCAGTAGCAGCGCCATATTGCCCACGTGGTTGACGCCAAACTGGTATTCGTATCCGTCCTGCGTCAGCCCGGGCGGCGTCGCCATGACGCCCGCGTTGGCTATGAAGACGTCGAGCCGCGGCGAGGTAAACGACGCGGCGGCCTGCCGTATGCTGGCGAGCGAGGCCATGTCGCAAGGCATGAAGGTGGCGGCCGCACCCGCGGGCAGGGAAGCGAGCAGCGCGTCGGCGGCCTGCTGGTTGCGCCCGGTAAAGTAAATGTGTGCGGGGTTGTGCTTGGCGAGCTCCTGAACGGCAGTCTTTCCGATGCCATTTGTGCCTTGAATTCGCATACCGTGTTAGGCGGTCAATCTTGGGTAATGCTGCTGGCCGCGATGCTTACCTCCGGTGATGAGGAAGACCTTCCCCGCGAGATCGGGGATCTCAGTATCCGGGTTATAGCCGCTAAAGGTACACATCGGAGTGAGTCTTGAAGTGGCTGCAGGCCTGCTGGCTGATATGCAAAGGTGTTTTGTGCCAACAGCTTCGAGGATGTTGTCGAAGCCCCGCGCTTGGTAAGTGATGTAGTGTCGCAAGCTCACCAAGGTGCTTTTGAGGGATGCTAATGAGGACCCAGCGACTAATAAATCCTAGTAGTTACTTCAACAAGATGCAGCCCCCGAGGCTCGTGTGCTGCCTTTATACAGGAGGTGCGAAAGAGCCTGATTATGCTTTCTGCTCATTCGCATACACCGAGTAGTAGTGTGAAGGAAAGTGTCGGAGTTGCCTGAGCTGTCACTCAACGGCGCGGGAATGAACAATCCGATGCGGCTGACCATGCGACTTCAGCCGTTTTCCCGCATCTTGCAGCACTTTTTCCCGGCCGCTTGGGCATGAGCGAGAGAACCCCGGTGTAAGTGAGCAAGACTTCCGGATCAGGGTCTCGCGGGCCGGCTTAAGCACTAGCTGGCAATAGCACACTAGCAGTCACTAGCACACCATCACATATATAAAAGAGTATCACGGATAGTGTGCGATATCATTGTATCCCGACACGGGAATTCCGCTCTCCGAGCCCACAAAGGCTTTGATCACTTGCCCGTCGTGCGGTGAGATGGCGGTGGCCGGAGCCTGCTTGGCATCAAACGTCGTTTAATCTTGTTCTTCTTGGCGTTCTCTTCGCATTGGACCCTTGCTTTTTCGACTCTCTCCACATCAGACGTCCGATGTCTTCTCTTCCTCTGCAGACATCGGCTGCGCAGTCGGCCTGTGGGACAATTCAGCGACTGCCCCGGATTTTATTTCCAGCCCTTCGCCGCCGCGACAGAATCGCGACATGCAATTCTCCTATGCGATTTACACTTATTTCTCAGTCTGTGAGTTCGTGACCAACGATTGACTCGGCCTCTCTATCTGAGACTGCTCGTACTCTGCGGAGCATCTGGGCACAACTAACACATGCCGTAGTTTGAGCTACAGCTCGAACCTGACTTGCGCATGGAAATCATGAAATCAATATTAGATCTTACTATAATGTGTATTCCCGCTGCGGCTGAAATTCAGCCGCATGGCTCTCTATTAATCACTGAATGGGATGAAGCGGGGTCTGCGCAGCTGGCTACCTTACATGGCTACCTTACATGGCACAGCCGCTTGCCCTCATCGTGGCACGAGCCCCAATCTTACCTCTCTGTAAAGATCACAGCCTTGGGGGCATCGCTCTTCACGATACTTATTCGTATTGCAAAGTTTCACGTGTTCTTGTGTTCGGTCCAGACATTTCGCCCAAAGCAAGTCAACATGGACTTGTTTCAATCTGCCAAATTCGATATCCAGGTCTCAGGCCTCATGGACCAGCTCCACGTGCCCGGCCTGTCCATTGCCGTCGTCCACCAAAACAGCACGGCGTCCAAAGCGTTTGGCGTCATCTCCGTCGCGTCCGCCGAGCCCTGCACCGCCGACTCCCTCTTCGACATTGCGTCGTCGTCCAAGATTCTGACCGCAATCTCAGTCGCTCTTCTCGTCGAGGATGACCAGCAGCATCCCAGCATCACCTTTGACACGCCCGTCTCCCGGATCCTCCCCGACGACTTTGTCCTGGCTGACACCGAGTATACCAAGCACGTCACCATTGACGACATTCTTGGCCACAGGACCGGTCTGCCCAGGTACGTCCCGTCCAATTGCCTCATCCTTGTTTTCCCCCTTTTTCTCTCTCACTCAACACCGCAATATCGAGGAACTAACAAGCAAATGCAGTCATGATTCTTCCTACTTTGGCGTCAACTCGGAGTGCCCAGACGACGCCCGCTCCGTCACCCGGAACCTACGCAACCTACAGCTCTGCGCACCCATCCGCAGCCGGTTCATCTACAGCAACATCATGTACACCGTCGCCACGCACCTCGTCGAGACCGTCACCCGCACCCCTTTTTCCGACTTTCTCGAGGCCCGCATCTTTGCGCCTCTTCGCATGTCCTCGTCTAGCCTGCAGCCCTCACGGAGCCGCGCGCGCGGCTTCGGCGGGCGCCTCGCCTCCGGCCACATGTGGGACGCCTCCGCCAACCGCCACCGCGAGTTCCCGCCCCTTGAGTGCCCCGAAGGCCAGGGCGCCGGGTCCATCATCACCAGCGCCGCCGACTATCTCTTGCTCGTCAAGGCCCTGCTTCACCAGCAGGCGCCGCCCGTCTCCAAGCCCGTGTACGCGGCGCTCACCAAGACGCGCTCGCTGCCGAATCCAGACTCCGCCAACGTGCAGCCGCTGTCGTCGCCGCGGTTCTACTCGGCCGGTCTGATGATTGAGTACTACCGTGGCCACGCCATCATCGGCCACAACGGCGGCGTGCCGGGCTTTGGCAGCCGCTTCTTCTTTGTACCGAGCCTGCGGCTCGGCGCCGTGCTGCTCGGCAACGCCCTCGAAGCCGCCACCGTGGCCGTCCACCTACAAAAGGCTCTCATTGACAGCATCCTGGGGCCTGTGGAAAGCCAAGCAGGAGTCAATGAGACGGTGCCAAGCAGTCAAGGTCCCTCAAGGACAAACCCCAAGACGAAGGAGGCAGAGCCGCAGCAAATGCCGCTGACTTCCTACACGGGTCATTACTGGAACCCGGGATACCGTGGTCTTCGTGTCGAGATCCGCGATGCGCAGCTCTTCATCGACGCTCGCGATCGGTCTTTCCCGTCAACGCTGACGCTCCAGCATGTCTCCGGACAAACAAAGTACCTGGCCTACGCACAGGCGGGAGAGAGCGTGGGCGGCTTGCCAAGCGACGATGAGCCCGTGCGAGCTGAATTCGTGTTTGACAATGACAGAGCCGTCAAGTTTGGTTTGATCTTGGACCCAGACCTAGATCTTGTTTGGTTTGACAGGATTCATGCGGAAGCTACACCATATGTTTTTGTGTAGTTGTTGATGTAATGGGCTGTATAAGCCGTTGGCACAAGACGTGTAATGCGACAAAGATTTAGAGTGCTCAAATAGAAAGATACATAGTTGTGTGCAGATTGTGCCCATAATGAGTAGATACGTACAAATAAAAGAATACCAAGATACAACCCCCGCCCGCGTGAACGCACACCCAAACACCAGATAATGCCGTTTCGCCTATATATATTCGGGGTCGACAAAATGAAGTCGGGGAATATATCAAATGGAACAAAATAGACAGCAAAGCTCAAAGGGCAAAATTCGCTTGCCATAATGATTCGACACGTCTTCAATCTCCAGCCGCTTCCAATTCAGCCAGCAAATCCCTCTCCAAATCTTCTTCATCAAAGCCGAGCTCTTCATCTGCAGTTGTCTCCTCATCTTGGCCGTTGGGTCTCGCCACAGCTCCATTCTCGCCCTCGTCGGGTCCATCCAAGTTCTCGTTGGACGACTGTACAGATCGCAAAGCTGATGTGCCGCGACTGCGAGAAAGACGTTGCTTCTTGGCTAGAACGCTCTCGCCTGCGACACTCCCGTCCGTATCCGAGTCGCCGTCGTCGGCTTTGACGTCGCCAGCTTTGCGCTTGAACCCCTTTTTCTGTGGGCTCTCCAAAGCATCGCTCTCGTTCTCGGATATCGAACCACTCTCATTGTGCGACTCATCGCCGTCGTTGCCGTCGTCTCCTTCAGAGTCGTCCTCCTCATCATCGTCCAGAAAATCTTGCAAATCCTTGTCCGCCATATCCCAGTCAAAATCTTTGAGGTCCTTGGCTTCTGCATCGGCATCTTCAGCCTCGGAAGCTGGCTCTGATATGTCGTCGGACCTTTCGCGATCAGCGTCCAAGATGGCAAGAAAGTAGGGCCTTTCGTCTAGGCGTCGCCATTGACTGAGGCAGTCTATGAGCCAATTCTGATTCACAATCTTGATGCTGGGTATCTTTGCAGCCTGCTGGACCTTGTTTGTACGTGGAGTCGACGTGGATACGACCAGATGCGTGACGCGTTTCGATATCACGTTAAGTACCTGGGCGCCAAAGCTTTGAGCCTGCATTCCTATTTCAGACTCCTCAACTGGAACACCAAGTGGTACGAGCCCAGACAGTACAATGACCAGACCGGAAAGCACGTTTGACTTGATCTCATCCAAGATGTCGCCCACATCTGGTACCATGGACAAATCCACGCCATCATCTACAGAAGGTCTGCGATGCGCACTACTATGACTGGGAGGGCGAGTCGGTTGAGATTGCTGACGTTCTGCTCGTCTGCGGTCATATGTTTCGTAGAAGGATGTATGGATGTCTGTGAGATGGTCTTGTAAAGCGACCAGCTCCTCATCGTTGTCGCTGAGAACATTATGTCGCTGAGGCGGTATGCCGGCATCTGTGCCCTCCGCTTCTTGAGCCGTCTTCTCATCTTCCTTGTCCAGTTCTTCTTGCATATGCAACAACGGCCTGTCCGTCAGCTGCTTTTCCAATGATTTTTCTTGCTCGGCAGCCTGGTCCTCGAGACTAGAGTCCTCTTTCGAGGGAGTAGGATCCTCTGACGATTTTTTATTCGGAGCTTGGGCTAGTGCTTTCGCAGTGGTGCCATTGGACTTGGCTGGAGCAGGCACGATGTCTTGGCGCTTGGGCAGGAAGCTGCCATTGATATCGCCAATGCCTTTGAAAAAGTCGTATGGCACAACCTTGATGAGGTTCGGCCTGTTCATAGGCCAGACATCGGCTCGATCATCGATAATAACGACCATGTCTGTACTGACAGGGAAGAGCCGAGCCAAGCTTTTGGATGTGATGCTGCCGTTTTCGTCTCGACTTATAACACGGTTGCCAAACAACTTCCGGTCCGGGTCCACGATTTTGGCAATATTGAGAGCATAGGCACGAGTGCCCATTGTGTAAACATGGAGTTCGTACATCTTGGATATTTCCTCCAGGAATTCGCTCAGACCTGGTCGTAGCTTAATGTAGTAAGTGCAACCTGAGGCCAGGCCACGAGGGCCGTCATCGTTGAGCTGAAAGCTTCGGACATCTTTGACAGCGCTATGGTTGGGATTTGACGGGTCTCGCTGCCATTCGCCGACTGTTGGTTCTATACAGGCGTGGATGATGGTCTGGTCCAAATCAACAACGAGGCTGAGCTTGCGGTGTCGGAGCAGGCGCTTCTGCGTGTCGTGTTCGGCTTTTTGAGCGACGTTTTCGCTGACCATTAGGCCTGTCTGGTCATGTGTCATGTTGATCATAGCTCGCTCGGAATCGCGCTGTTCCGACGCCCAGTTGGTCTCGGTCATGTCAGCGCCGCAGAGACTGCACAGCCCTTGTATTTGCACCTCGTGACCGCAAGCTTCTTCGACCGTCATACAAGGCATGTCGGCAGCGATGACCTGGCCTTCTTTGATGCGCCATTCTTTGAGCTTGCCCTCGGCCGGACTATCATACTCGGTGTAGGTAGTCTCGTCGACCCAGTTGTCATCGCCAACCCTGCGGCGCCATGAAAACTTGTATTCAATAATGTTTTCCTGCTTTTTAATTGTGTCGCCGGGCGATTTGACGAGTTTCGTGATTGTTATTGGGTAGTGCAGGCGCGAGCCTAGCGATACTACCTTGTCGTACATGGTGTTGGATGAGCACGCGGTGCGGAGGCGCCCGATTGCGTGATGGTGAGAGCCACCCAGGTCCTGCAATCGCGTGTTAGCCCAGCTGATCCTCGTCGCGACGAGCGTGAATATTCACGGCGTGAGCGATGGGAACGTACAGGTCAGGTGGTTATTCTCTTCCCCTTGTTGGTTCTTCGTTTGCGCAGACTTGTAGCTTTCCGATGCTGCCCATGGCCCTTGTCGGGCGCCGGTTGATGGGGAGGTGCGAGCAGGGGGGGGAATTGATGCGCCGTACAGCTGCCAATGGTCGCAGCAATGCAGGCAGGACGTGGGAGGAATACCTGATAGCGCAGCGACGTTTTCTGGATGCGGCGCGGTGCGGACCAATGCCGGGCTGTTTATGGTTGTGATTTGGGAGCTGGGGAGATTTTGGTGGAGCTATTGAGAGCTGGGGCAAACAAGCGGCGCGCAATGGCCTGTGGACAAACGGGAGAGCTTGGCTGCTTATTGTTCAAGACAGAGTTACCTAGGTACTTAACCGGAAGCGGCTGAGCTTGGGCGGTCGTCGGCCAGAAGGTGGGCGGGCAGTCGTCCACTTTAGTAGTCGGTCGCGGCGAGGTGGGTTTCGCCTCTTGTGTGGTGCCGGGCAGCGGAGTTCATAAGCCAATCGTAATAAGGTCTGTCTATTGGTGAGACTTGTCAAGCTAGCTGTGCAGCCTTGCTCATCGACTCGTGAGTCGTGCGGCACCGCACCTTGACGCTGGTAGCGTGGCCTCCTGTGGCGCCCGAGAGGGGGCTGGTGGCTGCCTTGTCTCGTGTGGCTGTGCCACGTGACGTAGGAGTCAACTGGGCAGCGGCTTATTACCTGAGCTTGCATATACAAGGTCGCCTGGCTGTCCGTTATCGTCGACTACGCTGTGTCAAAAAAAGAATTGCTATGCTGTTATTTTGAGCCTTGCCGGTCTTTCCGTTCCGCCGTCTCTAAATCAACCCCGAATGGAGGAGGAGCCAGCCACACATCGTGGTTGCAGCAACCACAAGGTTTGGGCTTAGCAGGGGCGAGCTACCTAGGCTGTTATTAGTGAAAGCTCTATTTACAGCTGTCTGGCCTAGCAGGGTCATCAAAACACAACAAAAGATGGGCATTAGACGGCTATAACCCGATCGGAAAACCAACCTGTTGTGGGCTCTAGCTTTCCTGCATCAAATGCCACGTGTTCTATTCTTCCCGGCGCCAGTATATGTAGCTGCAAGGAGATGCAGATTGCCAGTAGCTCATTGCCGCGAAAAGTTTAGATGCTTTGTCTCAAGCACTTGTGCGCCCTTGGCGTCTTTCGGTGCTGCTGGTCCAGGGCAGCTTAGGCAAGAAGCCGTCTCAGCCGCGCTACCCTGAACTGCTGGGGACAAGATTTGTACTGTCCAACGGCCCAAAAAGGGCAGCAAGAATGTCTGCAGCTGAAGACTAAAGAAAGCTTCGCTGGAGGATCCATGGCCTCACCTGTTGCACGATTTCGTTGTGCAGTGCATTTCTGCACCAGACGCCGCCATGCATCATCGCGAGAGGGGCCTCACGAGGCTAGATGGTTAGCTCGCCGCCAACCCCTTTGCACCAACTTAATCAAGCCAAGATATCATTTCCCATTAAATCATCTATCAAACAAGCCAAGTAAGTTCTCGAACAAAAAGGCCCCATCATCTGTGGCCGGCCATAATCAAAAATGTATATACAAAAGCACCCCCATCGCTTAAGCAGTGGCCTGAACTAGCTTGAAGCCTTCAGAAACCTGTTTCGTGATTTCCTCATTCTTGTGCGGCAGCAGACCCAATGCAAAAGCCACATCGTTCCATTGCCGTTCGCTATCGCAGCGTGCAAGTCGAGCCGCCAGCTTCTCGGCCAGCTGCTTCGCATGCTTGTCCTACAAATTTTGTTAGAGCCTGCGAGAGTCTTAAAAATCCACGGAAAACAGCATACCTTTTCGACAAAGCCGAGGAGGAACTTGACGATCCTCTTGAAACTCTCTTCCTCCATCTTGCCGGCACTAAGCAGACTAAACATATCCACAAAGTGATTGTAGACAGCATTGTCTTTGGTGCTGAGCTCGGTGAAGAACATCCTCGCCAAATCTGCGATTCTGCGGTCCTCGTCCTCGAGGCACTTGGCCATCTCACCGAGTTGACCCTTGACCTTGACTTGACCGGCCAGAATGAGGAATGTCAGAGTCATCAGACAAGTTCGCTTTACGGATACATCGTCATCCGCAAGTCGGCGGTAGAGGAAGTCGGTGTTCTCATCAATGAGGTGATTGAAGCAGACCGCCATGTCGCCAAGCGCAATAACTGCGTTTGAGCGCACAGTAGCGTCTGGCGAACGCTCCATGATGGTGATCAATAGAGGGAGATTCGTTTCACAGTACTCTGACGAAACGCACATGAGCTTGGCCAAACAAAGCGTGGCCGCAGCCTGCAGTCCTTTGTCGGCATATGTCGTGTTGTTGGCGCAGACCTCCGACACGAGTGGTCCAAATGTTGCCAAAAGTGAGCTTGGTCCATACAAGAGCTCACGCTCTCGAATGTGCGTCATCGCTTCTGTGAAATCATCCTCGGTAGTTCCGCCAATAAGATCCAGTTCGTCGCCTTCCTCCTTCTCCTTCTCCTTCTCAGCTTGCGCTTGCTTCTCCTTCTCTTGCTTCCTACGCTTAAAGTCGAGTTCGCAGAGCTCCAAGTGCACAATTTGCTTGATAGCAACATGGCCCACAATGAAGAGTAGTTGTGAGAGAGCAACAGCATTGTCGCGCTTACGAGGCTTCTCAACTGTTGTCATGTCAATTGCCTGAGTCTCATCACGCGAAGCAGGGCGAGATTGCGGGTTACTGAAGACATATCTCGTCTTGCGACGGATAATCTCAGAGCAGAGCGTATCCGGATGCTTGGAGACAGCGTAGATGGCGTTGATGGCCTGCTCTGCCACGCCATACCACTCCTTGCTTTCCGACTGCACCTCAGTAATGGCAGCGAGGCGAACACAGACGGCGTGGTCATTTGGCAGTCGCGAGAACTTGACAGTCGAGTCCTTTGCATTGCGACCCAGGGGATTGATTCGTCTGAGAGCGATACATGTGTACTTGGCCAACTGGAGGTCGTTGCGACCGTGAGCTCCAAGACCAGTTTTAAGCATAGTCTCAATCTCGCCAACGACAATCTCGGGGACAGCAGTTGCAAGCATTCCCAGGACAATGATGGCGCCACGACGTTGACTCTTCGAAATATCGCGCTTCTGAACGCCGTAGACTTGCCACAACTTGGAAACAACGACGTCAGGGATAATGCCACCCTTCATCATAGTGGCGAGGAGCTGCTCCAAAGAAGTGAGCTCGGCTGAAGTTGCGCCAAACGTCAGACTGATCATATTGCGAGCAATGTAATTAGAGGCATCGTTGGGGCTAAATGAGTCAGGAGCCTCGAAAAATAGGCGTCTGTAGCACTCAATCAAGTGAGTCTGAACACCTTTGCCCTCGTCGCTGTTGCCCTTCGTCCAGATAAGTCTCAACATGCGTCGGATACCGACCTTATTCTGCTCAATGTTGTAAGCATCACCGACTTCAAAGTAGTCGATGGCTTCGATAACCTCGCTCTTGTTGCGCGATCCCAGGAGCTGGCAGATGATGCTAGTGGCATCATGAAGAACATCAATGAACTTGAGAGCCTCGTTATAATATCTCTTCGTCAGTGTGAGCTTCTCGATAGCTTCGCCAGTGGCAGCTTCCTCTTGAGCCTTCTTGATGGCGGCAAGCTTCTCTTCGTCGGTCATTGCTGACGGCTTCTTGGGTGATTCGACTTGAGTCTGGTCATCAAGAAGATCATTATCGACGTTGCTCTCGGCATTCTCGTCTCCGAACCCGGGCATTCCAGGTGGCGGCTTCAGGGCAGTAAGCTCCTCTTCGACTTTGTCGTGGCGCGTTTGCCACTCTTTTCTCGACAGCTGAGCACCGTGCATCACAGTGAAAGGATGAGTTTTAATCAATGTGCCCAGAAGTTTGATGGCGTTTCTGCGAACATTGCTGCTCTTATCCTCCAAACTACGGCAAGCAAGCTCGGCGGCCTTCTGCCTTCTCTTGGGGAATTTTTGTTCGAGATCGCAAAGCTTCATGTAGACTTGCAGGGCACGGCATCGACAGTAAGGGTTAATGTCAAGGAATCGCTCCTCCAATACATCGAAGAAAGCGTTGAGCTGGGTCTTGTGGTTTTCACCGCGCTCATCTTGCATGCTCAAATGAGCAATCATGTTGCCACACACTTCAATAAGAGCACATCGAAGAGTATACGACTTGAAAGGTCAGCATTTTCAGCGAATAAAACTGTTTTGGGCAAGCACAGACCTCGCTATCGAGCTGCTTCGCAAGCATAGTCATTTGCTTGATAACAATTCTGGGCGCAAGCTCTGAGATCTTGGCAATGAAGGTCGAGACCGACTTGGGACCTTTCGTATCGTTGGAATTGAATTCCTTGTTGCTCAGCTCTCTCAAAACCTCGTCAGCAAGCTGAGGATAGTCGTATGTGTCGGCAAGGATATGGAGAAATTCGGCCATCGGCTCCGAAAGGTGCTCGAAATAAGTGAGATTTTGGATGACATTGATTTGCGCAGCTACAGCGATTAGCATTTCCGCAAATGAGTTGGTTGAAAGGCAGGCTTACCATAGCCATGGCCATGGTTCTTGACAGCCATACAGAGAACCTTGAAGCTGTGCATGCGAATAGAAGTGGTTTTGACTCTTTGCTCACTCTCGAGTACCATGTAAACAGGTCGGGTAAGAAGGCTAATGAAGGTATCGCGCTCGCTCGTCGTGAGGAAGATTTTGGATAGCTTCAACTTCAGGACCTTGCACATAGTATCCAAAGCTGCCTGCAGTTGCGTTGCAGAGTCCCAAGTCTCCTCTTTGGCGGCGCCCTTCTTCGGCTTCGCGCGGCCTCGTGCGAGCGAAGTAGTTGAGGACTTCTCTGCCGCCTTTGCCTCCACCCCGGCAATGGTCCATTGCAGCAAGAAAGCGTATATTTCCAGCAGCTGCTTGTGGTGCGCGATGGCGTCTTGCTCATCAGGAGATTCGATGTCATTATTTACTGCGTCGGCTTCCGCACTGAGGCCACTCATGACAACATCAAAGATCTTGCTGAGCGCATGTGGGGGAATGTATTGTGTATATCTGGCAAGTGTACATGTTAGATGTGAGGCAACTTAGGGCCTGAGGGTAGCTGCTCAGCTTACTTCAGCAGAAACTGTAACGAATCAATATTTGTTGCTCGCATAATGGCGTCGGGGTTATCTGCGATGGCGTCCACGATCGGATTCAGCACCGGATTGATGACTTGGACTGTGAGAGCCTCGGGATCATTTTCGCAGTCGAATAGAGATCCATCGGCTTCCGGTGTGGGAATCGCCGTAGGATCCGACATGTAATGCTTCAGCGCATCATTAATGTCGAAGTTGATGGTCGCCATGTTGATGATGTTGTGTGTCGCTGCTCGCGGGGGCGAGTGCGTTGTCGTGAGTTGGGCTCAAGCAGGCTGGACGAATTGAAAAATAAGGGTTCTCCTACTTGAAGTGTCGATTGCAACTCGTCAGGCCGTTTTGGCGCAAATGAAAAACGGCGTTTATTGCACAAGACTGGGAAATGCTGAAGATGATGGTGGAGGTCCCTTAGCAACCGATGTTTTTGTTTTGTTCGGACGCGCCACCCACCTTCATTGGTGGGGTTCCATCGGCCAAGGCGCGTGGCAATCACCGACCACTAAAGAGACAGCTACACCACAGATTGCACACTGCTCGCGGACCCTGGCGGCGATTGTTGATAGGCGCAGCTGTTCGCGTCAATTGTGCGCCTTTAATTATTCTCTCGTCCAATTCGAGCACGCTGAATCTTCAAAATGACCATGGCAATGCATCAACGGGCAGAGATCTTCGACATTCATGAGGATGCTGCTACCGAGGAAACTGAGATGATGCTCGATGATGAGCACATCCAAGAGCTGGACCGTGCAACGCACGACGAAGAAGAGATTCTCGAGGGAGAAAAGGAAGAAGGAGAGCAAAGAGTGGAATACGACGACAGCTCCGAGGAAGACAATATCGAGGACAGTGTCCAGGCAGACATGGACAAGCTGCAGAGAGACTTCCCCGGATTTCACGACAAATACAGGTTGATCAAGCGAATCGGCGAGGGTACGTTCTAATTTTACATTCTGAGTGTAATGGCACGCAGCTAACACGCACAGGCACATTCTCTACCGTCTTCAAGGCCGAAGACTTATGCTACGACCAATACGATAATGATTGGAATTTCGAAGATGACAGCGAAAAGTGGACGCCGCCCCCATTGAAACGGGATTCAAACCAGATACCTCAGCGTGCGAAGAAGAAGTCGCGATTTGTGGCCATAAAAAAGATTTACGTCACGTCAAGTCCAGCGCGCATTTACAACGAGCTTCAGCTTCTACACGACCTGCGACGGTGTCCATCTGTTTGCCCTCTTATTACAGCGTTTCGCCAAACAGACCAAGTAGTAGCCATTCTGCCATACTTTCGCCATGGAGACTTTCGTGCCTATTTCCGGGATATGACAGTTCCGGATATTGCCATCTATCTACGGTCGCTTTTTACAGCTCTGAAGAGTGTCCATCAACACAAGATACTCCACAGAGATATCAAGCCCACCAATTTCCTCTACGACCCAGTCACACAACACGGAGTATTGGTAGATTTCGGATTGGCAGAGCGAGAAGGATCAGACAGCAAACCCTGCATTTGCCACGAAAGTCGCGAGGCGCGGAAGCACCGCCAAACTGTCTCGGTTTGGGCCCAGACCGCGACGACACAACAGGTTGGATACCCCAAGTCAGATACTCGCCCGTCACGGCGTGCCAACCGTGCAGGTACCAGAGGCTTTCGTGCACCAGAAGTACTTTTCAAATGCACCGAGCAGACCACGGCGATCGATATCTGGTCAGCCGGTGTTATTCTACTTACCATTTTGTCGAAGCGTTTTCCATTCTTCAACTCTGCTGATGACGTCGAAGCCATGATTGAGATTGCCACCATCTTCGGTTCTAAGCGAATGAAGCACGCAGGCTTGCTACATGGCTGTGTCTTTGAGACCACGATACCGACTGTCGGACAGCAGGGCTTCACGATGGAGAAGATTATCCTGTGGAGTACCTGCCGAGCAGAAGATAACCCTTTGACGGATGAGGAAAGGCTGGCCGTACGCTTCTTGGAGAGGTGCATGGAGCTAGACCCGACTCGCCGCATAACGGCTGAAGAAGCTTTGGAACATGAACTTTTACGAATTGACCGGCCGCCCGAGGACGATATGGTCGACGATGACGAAATGGATATGCTGGAGGCATGAAGCACAAGAGAGTTCCTTTTTTAGACATGTAAGATAGCAAAGATATTCTACGTGGGCGACAACGATTTTGGGCTTGGGACAATACTACATCCTTAGGGACCGGCGTCTTTATCAAGCATACATCCATAACATAAGCAGTTGAATTTCGGCAGTTGAATTTCGCGCGCTGTCAAGGGCATATAGCGCGATGATGAATCATAGCAATCATGAAATCGGAGCAGAACTTTGGTACTTTTGGCGAAAATTTTGTTTTTTTGTATTCGTTAAAACTCCTTTCCAGAGTCCCTGTATGCAATGCTCGAAGCCGACCAACCCGGGCCTTGTTGTTCATATACCCATTTTCACCGTGTAACATAGAATAAATACACAGCGGGGTTACTCAGGGCCTTTTCTCTTTTTTCCGCCGTCTGAAAGAAACCGGTTCAAAAAAAATTCCACATGCCAGACTCCCAAGCAAAGCTCCCTTACGCGACAAGCTCGACAACGCCACCAGCCTCGGTGATCTTCTTCTCAGCCAGCTTGCTGACCCATCTCGCGCGGACGACTAGGGGGATCTCAGGGAGACGGCCCTTGCCGAGGACCTTGGAGTAGCCGAGGGGGAGGAGGTCGAGGACGGGGACGGTGTCCTTCTTGGAGCCAGAGACGTAGGCGTCGCGGGTCTCGGCAGGTACGAGGGACCACAGCTACATACGTGTTAGCATTTCAAGTCATGGCGCAGGCTTGCTCTGCAGAAAGTAGATGCGCATAGTGTCAAGTCGCCCAATCTTCCAAGTCCTCCGTGTTTAAACTTGAGGGTCGTTGTCCAACTATGCGACATCTGTCGTTCCGAAGGCGAAGGAGGGATATGTACCTTGTCCAGGTTGATGACGGGCTTCCAGAAATGCGCCTGCTGCTTGTGGAAGTAGCGCATACCGACCTTACCGAAGTAACCAGGATGGTACTATTTCAAGTTGTTAGCATCGAAGTTCGGCGGATATCGTCGTCGTCTGGTCGAGAAGTATTGGGAGGGCGTATCGAACCTTGTCCAAGTTGGTACGGTGGTGGTGCTGACCACCGGCCATACCACGACCACCTGGATGCTTGCGGTGCTTTCCTACACGACCGTGTCCGGCAGAGACGTGGCCGCGACTGTCAAGAGAAGATATGTTAGCCCCATTTGTCGCTTTTTGTCGACATGTCGAGCAAGTTTTTTTCGGCCACAGCATCGATCGAACATATCGCCGTTGGGCACAGCAATGCACCCGAATCGAATCCAATGTGTTTCCGTGGGATATGATAGAACCTACAGCTTGCGGGTCTTCGAAGTACGGGTAGGCATGGCGACGGTATTTGCTGATGTCGCTTCCGGGTTGAGTTGCGTCCTGGTCTGGAAGTGGATGGTGATGTTTTTGCGCCTTGGACACTAGCAAGCCCACCCAAAGATTGTTAGCGAGAGGGCAGCACAGCCCTAAACCAATTGGCACTGAGTGTTCCTGTGGTGTGGATCCCAGCTTGGCCACTCTGAGCCACGTGATCCATCAATTTGAGAGGGCACTATGAGAAAGCGGGTCACTCGTGCATCTGTCCAATGATGGCGCACCTATCGGACTCGTCTCAAAGGCGATGCTCTTTACTTGGCGCGTCGTCTAATGGGGCACCGTGAAGCACCTGGTGCGTGACGATGGCATCTGACCCAAAGATGCAGAGTATAGAGGATGGAATCACCAGAATCGACTTTCATCACCCCTTCACTCCATACGATGTCCAAGAGAAATTTATGAGGACTGTTTACCAAGTGCTTGAAACAGGCGAAGGGCAGGTCGGCATACTTGAGAGCCCAACAGGCACTGTAAGTACTTTCTCGCATCAACGAGAGTCTAATTTCAGGATCAAGAAATTGTATTAGCACAAGCATAGAGAGTATTGTAGCATACTGTCTGACTCATTGAGCTCATCTCATATAGCTGACAGCGCTAATCATTCTCAGGGAAAATCTCTTTCCCTGATCTGTGCTTCTCTCACATGGCTGCGCAACCACAAATCGTCCGCCTACCGAGCGGCACTGGAAGAAGCCAAATCATCCTTCAAAGATGAGCCTGATTGGATGATTGATCAGCTCCTACGTCGGAAGAAACAAGAATTAGTTCGAACCTGGGAAGATCGGGAGAAGCGACTCGAGAATGCGAGGCTGAAAGAAAAAGCCCGCGAAGAACGCGTGCGCAAAAAGCGCAGATTCGAGGCCGCTGTTGCTAGCCGGGAAGTTGGCGAAGATGATGGTGAAAAATGGATGCTAGATGACTGGGATGGTGAAGAGGGAATCACGTCTCAAGCGAAAGACGCACTCTCTGGTCTTAGCAAAGAGTCGCGCGATGTTCTCGAGAGGATGGGCCTTGGTGGGCCAAAACAACAAAACGAAGAGAGTGATGCACTAGAAGAGGAGATCAAGGTGCGATCCTCTTCTCCCGTGACGAATGACGTGAATCCCCTCGGTAACCTTGTATACGTAGATCTATTATACTTCCAGAACGCATTCGCAGCTCTCGCAATTCATCACGGAGTTGCGGCGACCAAAGTTCCCTGCGTCTCTACCAGAAGGCCTGTCCAGCGCTGACGCAAAGGCCCAAGACGAGCTTGTCAAGCTTCTGCCGTTATCTTCTCGGCAGAAGCTTTGCATCAATCCCAGCGTATCACGCCTGAAGTCCGTTCAAGCCATCAATGATCGGTGCGCGGAGCTGCAGCAGCCCAAGTCCAGTCGTAAATGTGACTTTGTCCCCAGAGAAGAACTCCTGGCGCAGACACACGAATTCAGAGACACTGCGCTCGCTACAATACCGGACATTGAGGATCTTCATCAGCTGGGCAAGTCTCTGCAAGTATGCCCGTATTATGCGTCACGAACCGCACTGCCTGGGGCAGAAATCGTGACACTGCCATATCCATTACTGTTGCAAAAGAGCGCTCGCGACGCGCTGGGCATCAAACTCGAAGGGAATGTCGTCATCGTCGACGAAGCCCACAACATCATGGACGCCGTGTCAAATGTGTATGCGGCTGATTTGAAGCTGAGTGACCTGCGCAGATGCCGAGAAATGCTGGGCATATACGTGCGAAAGTTTGGAAAGAAGCTTAAAGGTGTTAATCGCGTGAATGTTGGCCGAGTCGGGCGCGTTGTCGAAGGACTAAGCGAGTATATGAATACCACGCTCAATGCCAAGGTTTGCAATGTTTGATGATCCCTAGATGAGTTCGATACTGACCTTGAACAGCACGACAATGGAATAGTTGACGCCAATGAACTGACTAGGCCCAAGGGAATTGATCAAATCAACATGTTCGAGCTGATTCAATACATACATGAGTCCAAGCTCGCTTACAAGATCGAAGGCTATGCTTCCCACGTTGACAGCAAACAGGAAGACGGAAAGCAGCATGCTCCCAAATCAAGCACACCAGTACTGCACACATTCGTCTCTTTTCTTGTTGCACTTACCAATCTGAGCTCAGAAGGTCGCATCTTCTACCAAAAGCTTTCTGGAGCCCAGGCAGATGTGCAGCTATCATATCTACTGTTGTCGCCCACCTACGCATTTTCTTCTATTGCCTCGAGCGCAAGAGCTGTCATTCTGGCGGGTGGTACAATGTCTCCATTTGAAGACTACAAAGACCATTTATTTCCCGCTCTTGACCAGTCCAAAATCACGACTTTGAGCTGTGGTCACGTTATCCCATCTACGAATCTTTGCGTCCGCACACTGGCTGCGTCGAGAGCGGGCGGGCCGCCGTTTGAGTTTAGCTACCAGCGGCGTGGTGATGAGGAAATGATTGGACAGCTTGGGTTGGCCATACTAAATATGTGTTCCATCGTCCCAGACGGCGTTGTCGTTTTCTTCCCGAGCTATGGCTACCTTGATCAAGTTGTGGAAGTCTGGAAGAAGAAGCGAGCAGGAGATGCCCAATCTACTTGGGAGCGGCTCAAGTCCAAGAAGACGATTTTGCAAGAGAGCAAGGGCGCGTCTAGCGATGAAGTGCTCCAAAAGTATTCCGAGGCAATACTAGGATCCCAGGCCGGCGGCGGAGCCCTGCTGCTCAGCGTCGTCGGAGGCAAGATGTCCGAGGGCATCAACTTTTCAGACCGACTTGGTCGATTAGTGGCGGTGGTAGGCCTTCCTTACCCCAACGTCGCTTCCCCAGAGTGGAGGGCCAAGATGGAATACATTGAATCCTCGACCAGGACTCGGCTGTTGGAGCGCGGGGGCATCACACCGACCGAGGCCAGCAGTCGCGCAAAGCAAGTCGCTCGAGACTTTTATGAAAACTCGTGTATGCGCGCAGTGAATCAGAGTATTGGACGCGCAATTCGGCACCGAGGTGATTACGCAGCGATTGTGCTGCTGGACAAGAGGTACACGAGTGAGAGGATTCGCAAGAAGCTGCCTGGCTGGATCCAAGGCGGCCTTCAGATGGATTCGCAAGAAAAGGGACTCGGAGGAATAATGGGAGCGCTGGCATCTTTTTTCCGGGGAAAGAAGGTGATGTAATTGTGTTTCTCAGCAATCAATTTCATATGAACTGTATGATTCAGGTTTGATGTGCCAAGCCCAGTCAGAGACATGCATTAGTCTGGTCATGGTAATCACAGTGAGTGTAAATCACTGGCAGCTTCACGAATTTCCTTGCCGCTCAACGACTTTGAGGTGGCATGAGCCGGTAGAAACACCACTGGAATGAACCTAAAACACTGGCTTTGAGGCGCCGGAAGAGATGAGGGCAAGAGCCCGTGGATAGCCAGTACCTGAGAGGATTGAATTCTGGAGGCCCCCTCAAGGGGTGTCGGCTCAGGTAGCACGACATTTTCTTCTCCGTTGCGCCCTGTGCAACACAAGCTGACAAGATCTATGTACGACCGTTGGACAAATTAATCTCCAAACAATGACAAGGGGCTTGTTCTGATTGGCTTCTGTGGCGGCAGAACTGTTGCCGGTTCGCTCGTGCCCGGCCTGGGGGTTTGCTGATGGTGGTCATGATTCAAGTTGCCAAGCGCTGAAAAGTTGCTCCCGTGAACTGCTGCCAAGCTGACAATATTCTTCATTATCACCAACGGCTTCCAAGACACCGCAGCCTCGCGTACGTCAATCTCATCCTGCTTTTGCCAGTCTCACGAGACCTCGCCCTCTGCATTGGACCCCTACTTTGCGACATGTTTTTTTCTTTCTTGTTCAGTTCGGCCTTTGTCTGACTTGGACGATGCGCGTGCCGCGGTCCCCCCCCCCCCCCCCCCCCCGGCGGCCAAAAGTTACGGCAGTTCACGTCTCGGCGGAACTCTCTCTGTGATGCTATCAAGTAGTACATTCCTCCATTTCCTGGCACGACTGGCTGAATGATTACTGTTATGATGAGGTTGATCGTGTTCAAATTTAGGAGCGGAAAAGAGAGACAACGGAATCAATAGCGCGGCTTGCACGGCCTGCTGACTGCTGCACTGAGTACATTTCGTCATACCTCGCTGGGGACTCACGATGCAAAGCGATAATCAACAAGCTCGATAATAAGTGATTGGACGTTGCCGTGTGGCCTATTCGTACTGATTCTACAGCTTCCCCCACACATAAGCTGCACCAGCTGTATCCAATCGACCAGCGGTGAGAAGTGATGACCTGCGACGGACTATGTTCTCGACGCCGATTGTACTTTGTCGCAAATGATATTTAAAATAAAATCTCCCCTTCTGCGCCCTTTCGAATTGTGGCGCTTTTCAGCGCTACACTTTCTGCGCTTGGCTTTTTTTCTTGCTCCCCAGCAAGACATGTGCCAGCCTACCACGCATTCGGATGGTGGCGCCGAGACAGCTTCTGTAAAGCCTGTCACTGTCCAATGTGAATGTGCTGCATAATGATGCTGGCATGCTGCAGCTGCCAGCCAAGCCTACAGGCAAAAGGGCAAAGGGCAAAGTACAAAGGCCACAAGATCCTGGCCACGCGCACGGGCAGGGTAGCACCAAAGTCGGGGGCCAGACTGTGGATTTGGTGCCAACCCATGCCACCGAGCATGGTTTGACATACTAGTCAAGTGCGACAACAACTTGTTATTACTCGTACGTCGAAGAATCGCTTCTTTTTAGGAAAAGAAACGAGTGCGAGTCCGGCAGAAAAGAACAAATACCATTGGCGCAATTCGCCCTCTTGTCCACTTTGTGGCGGAAAACCACGGTCGGAGACGGCGGACGGCGAAGGGATCGATCCACTTACACCACCACCACAAGCACCGGTCGCGCCCCAGAGTTCGTTCCGTTTTTACCATGTGGAGGAGACCGAAGTAGATGAAAAACTTGGACCTCTTCTTCTTCTTCATCATCATCATCATCGCCAAGTTTTCTTCAGCTTTCTGCCAAAAGTCGCTGCGGCAACATCTTGTCTGCTGAGCTCTTTGCCTATACTAGAACAGCCAGAAGCTTTGCATTGCTTTGCATTGTCTTGTGGATGCTGTTCGGCACTTAGCTGTGCAAATCTACCGTCGCCCCGGGGGGCTATAAGCTTTTTCAAATTCCCGATCCCCCCAACCTTTGCGTCCTGGCACATCCGCCTCGTTGGTCTTGAAGACCTGTACCGCTGCGGAGCCGTTGCAGCTGAGGCTTTCCGCTTTTGCCCCCCCCCCCCCCCCCCCCCCCCTTGTGCAGACCCGGAACCCAATATCACGACGCGGCTACCTATCCCAGGGCCACCATCAACTGGGACGCAACGCGGTTTGACACTAGCAGGCTGTGACGGGGCCCAAACTTTGTCCCCGCGATATATTATACTAGGCATCATGAGCACTGAATCAGAACCCAAGTACGCGAGCAGTCAGCCCGTCGACGAGGAGCAGGCCACCTCGAGGCCAAGTAGTGTGTCTTCGCTGCCCTCGACCTTTCAAAAGATCCTTCGCTATGGACGGGTCGAAGCGCGCGGCATTGAGCCCATCCCACTCGAGGAGCGCACATCGACCCGGTACTACAACATTGCGACAATCTGGACCTCGGTCAATACAAACATTCTTGGAATCACATTTGGCATGCTGGGGCCCTTGGCATACAGCCTCAGTCTGCGGGACTCGGCGCTCGTTATTCTCTTCTTCAATATTCTTTCCTGCATTATTCCCGGATACCTGTCGACGCTGGGCCCGAAAACCGGTCTGCGGCAAATGATTCAAGCGCGCTACTCTTTTGGTCGATATCTCGTTTCCATCCCGGTCCTGTTGAACTTGGCGACCATGACTGGCTTCACAGTCATCATTTTCATCACCGGTGGGCAGTGTCTGGCCGCTGCATCCAACGGGTCCATAACCCCCACCGCCGGCATTGTCATCATTGGCATCATTTCATTGATCGTATCGTTTTGCGGCTTCAAGATTTTGCACATCTACGAGACTTATGCTTTTGTCGTTGCTGTCATAGCAATCACAATCACTGCTGGATGCGGTGGCGCAGGTCTCGCGAAACAACATTCGCCTCCCCAGCCAGCGACCGCTGCCAACGTCCTCAACTTTGGCATGATTGTAGCAAGCTATCAGATTCCTTATGCCGGGCTGGTGAGCGACATGTCGACCTATTTCAACCCCAAAGTCTCAACGTAAGTGCCGCCCAAGCTATGTTATCAGCCGCTGAGTGCTTGCTAATGGCCCGTCAGATGGCGAGTGTACTGGTATACCTATCTTGGTCTTATGACTCCTACTATTCTTCTCATGACTCTTGGTGCGGCCATCGCTGGTGCAATCCCGAACAATCCAGATTGGCAAGCCCAGTACGACAAGTTTCTGGTCGGCGGTGCTCTGTCCGGCATGCTTGCGCCTGTTGGCGACTTTGGCAAATTTGTTCTCGTCATTCTGACCCTCACCCTCCTCGGCAATACCTGCGGCACATTCTACAGCGTCACGCTGAATTTCCAGACTTTGCTTCCTTGGCTCCTTCGCGTGCCACGCTATGTGTTTGCTCTTCTCATTACCGTCATCGTTGTGGTCGTCTCAATCTTTGCTGTCGACAACTTCTTTGTAAGCTTAGAGAATGCCGTCTCGCTCATCGGGTACTGGTCCTCACAATTTTGCGCCATCGTCATTGTTGAAGACGTCGTCTTTCGCCGCCGCGATCCCGAGGCCTATGACCATGCCGTCTGGTGCGACCCCAAAAGGCTACCGCTCGGCATTGCTGCCGTGAGCGCGGGACTGTTGGCCTGGGGTCTCATCGTGCCCGCCATGAACCAGGCGTACTTTGTTGGGCCTATCGCAAAGCACACAGGCGATATTGGCTTCGAGCTTGCATTTTTCTGCAGTGGTCTGTTGTACATGCCTCTGCGATGTATCGAAAAGCGTCTGTCTGGGAGATGATTACTCTCAAGCGATATGCAGCGTACAGAAAGCGCGTGTATCACCAATTTTGTATATATTGTAATAGAAGAAAAGAGTTGCAATTGGTGCAAATAGCCGAAACGGACTCATTTTCATATATAGTTTGGCAAGAACTAGGAGTTTTTCAATTCCGAGGGGGGCAAGCACTCTCCTCAAGCGGCTATAAGTAAAATATGCTGCCTTCTCTAACTTGTACGGCCATAGCCGAGTGAGCAGTCTAGAACCTGCTCATTTTTCCTTACGTGGACTAAAGTCTCTTAAAATAGGATAGGTCGTCTGCTCTTGCGACTGGCTGTGCTTCCATTTTTGGAGGCCGTATGCCAGGCAGCCTACAAGAGAGGGCATCGAAGTCATGTCGTATTTAACGGAGGAAAAAGGGAATACCAGTAGCCTATATAGCCGTCCTCTACGTTCCATATTCAACCTCGCTGGCGCCACCGGCAATCTGTATCAGTAAGTCGACATTCTCGTACGCTGCGCTCACTAAACGTGGGTAATGCGGTTGGCGGTGTAGGCACACGCCATGATGAGGCTTCCAATCAAGGTACAATTTTATTTTCGGTTGCCCCATCAAGTCGCGTGACTTATTGAGTTAAGTCTACTAAGCATGTTTAGGCGTCTCGTCATAAATGCCTGATGCCGAGATGCTGACGAGAGTAGATAGAAATTACTTCATAGTATCGCATCCTCTGGAAGCCTGGCTGTCCCACGCCTCCATTGGCGTTCTATTAGTGGACTGAGACGCTCCTTCGTCTCAGCCTTGTTGGTTCCATAATGGCGCACAGCTACACCAATAGTATTTCACAAGCCCATACTTTTTTTTGTGCGCCTAGGTGGGGGTTGTGTGGCGCAAAGTTTATAAGTAACCTCCCCCCACCCCCGTCAGCGCGTGTTCTTTTATTCTTTCAGTCTTTCTCTTATTCCTCCAAAGGTAACCTCGTACCCAGAAGTCGAAGACCGCTAGAATGCAAAGTATCGCCATCGTGCTCGTCCGGCCACGAGAGTTTCAGAATCCTTGGACCGCTGCAATACAATGATCACTGCAAATCGATGCATAAAAAGGAAAACAAATCACGACCGACCAACAGAAAGCCGCTCCTCTTGGTCTGATTGGTTATCAGACGTTTCACTGTCAGTTGCATGTTAATGACATGCATCTAGAGCAGCCCTGAAAAGGCTCCGGATTTATATACGGAACTTTTGGCCATCCCATTCCAAAAACAACCTGAGCCGGTGCAGTGGTTTAGCATGCCTTCAGTGACTGACGGGGAAACTTGTGTTGGTGCCTACAGCGCGAATGCACGTGGAACCGTTCCCGAAAGGGGTAGGGAGACCCAGGTTCGATTCCTCCTGGGCTCGGGGTAATTTTGATGACCAGCGAACACCGGGTGCTTGTTTTTTTCGTGTTTCCAGAGGAACAAAATCACATGTAGCTACATTGCGGCTTGGCGTTCGGTTCCGTGTAAGTCAACCAGTCACAGCGTGGCCTGCGGTCCGGCAGGGCCACTTATAGATCGAGACCGACGGGAAAGAAAAAGGAAATATGCGAACATGAGCAAAAATAGCTCAATAGCAGCCAGTTTCAAAGCAGAGAAGATGGCCAGAGTACATGTATGCTGTGGGAATGCTGTGCTTTGCATTGTGAAGAGTAGTGGTTTGTCATGCACTAGCGTAATGAAAAGGGCGTGATGGCCCTTGGCACACTTTGACGTAATAGTCGTTTCTACGTTTATAGACTGTCACTATTTATCTTGGGGGGCCACAATCTCGACTGACAAAGAAAGTTTCATCGGCCATCGTTTAATACCTCTGCTCGATGAATTCGGGGCATGGCTGTACGTGGTTCTGCGACAATACATTGATGTTGAATCACGAGGTGCCCTTTGCACGTTGTTACCGTAGTCGCACGCACCAATTCGATGAGTCAGTAGGTAGACAAGTCGGTTCCAAACATGCACCGCGCCCTACGGCGTCTTGCGCAAAGTTGAGCTCTATACTGGTTAGCGTCTACATAGGACTCGGGAGCCTATGATGTGCTGGGACAGCACCGACGCAACGCTGATGTCCCGTGTAAAAAAACCACATCTCAACTCCGCAAGATATATTAATGAATTCAAGTGTATTTGTACCGCCATCGCCGCCAGACTTCTTCTTTATTAGCTCTAGCCTGTTGCGCCGGGTTCACCAGTCTCGTAGCTACTAGACGCACGCCTCCCGTCACCCCGACTTCGCCGGCCGGACCCGCTTCTCCATCCATATTCATGCGTGTCTTCGATTGGAGTTGCCGAATGGGATTGGCCGTCATCTTTAATCCGTACAGCCGACGCAAACTCATAAAGAACGGGCCTCGAGAGGCCACACTCTTCGATCCTCCATCCACACTGCGTTTAAACAATTTCCTCAACGACACCATTGACAACCTCTCTTACACCGTCTTCCATCAACATTGCTTTCCTCTCATCACTGCCTCGTCCATACCTCACTGTCTCCGCCAACTTGCAACGGCCGGGCTTAACTCCTCATACATCCCAGTTAACTCCTTGGAACCTTCGAGTGCATTTTTTCTATTGTACTTTCAGCACTTGCCCCGGTTCCATAGGTCGCTTCAAGACAGCTGCGTAACCCCACGGCGCATCAGACGAGCAACATGTCGATCCTCGAGTTCATGGGCACAGGATACACACCAGCCGGCATGGATCCCACAGGTATGTAGGAGGGAACTTGCGTTTCAAAAATCTCATGTAAACTAATTCGGGGGGTCAGAATTCTTCGTGAATGGAGATGAACCATATGTACTTGCGTCAGACTATACGATACTCCCGCAACCGACACAGCCGCACCTTGTCGTCCCCCAACTTACAGGTACCATAGAAGGTGCCGCTGACCTCCTGTCAATTTCTCCCGGGGCTGTTGCGCCAGAAGTTTTGTCATCAAACAGCGCGCCTGCGTACAAGCCACAAGACTCGCCTGCGAGCACAACGAGCGGTTCGACACGCAAGAGAGGCAGGCTGCCGTCGCCTCCTGACCAGGACCTGGAAGAGGAAGACTCTCAGACTGTCATTAAGCGCCAACGAAACACCATGGCCGCTAGAAAATACCGGCAAAAGCGCCTCGATCGTATTTCGGATCTGGAGCACTCGCTGAGCGACATGACTGACCAAAGGGACGCGCTTAAACTGCAGCTGGCGCGAAAAGAAGCAGAAGTGGACGCACTGAGAGAGATGCTTTCACGCAAATAAAGTACAGTTGTTCACTGCTGAAAAAGCTTTGCACTTGTCCCTTTCGTTTCAATATGTACCTATAATAGTAGAACCCTCTATAGACGGGCGCTGTCTTTCTTTTCAGCGCAGATCTCAACGGCCGACCCTGGCGTTCAATTGATGGCCTGGTACTGGTGCGACAGTTTTCTTTCCTTTCGACTCGGACTTTTGCTCAACTGGACTGTTCAATTCTAATCAATCTATAGTCTCTCGGATTGTTCTTCAACGGGCATTGGGGCATTGGACGTTTCATAGCGTTCGGTGGTGCGCCAACGGCCGCATCTCATCAACCTTGATGTAGTGCCCCTTCAAAAAAGAAAGAACCAGGAAAGATTGGAATCACTGATATACACAAATTTTGAGTCGACTCATTCAAACTCATTCTTTCTCGACAGCACAAGGACTATACAGATGCTGCATGCCTCAACCCTTGGGGTGCGGGTGGCCATAAATGGCTCACTATGAGTCGATATGACTCATAATGAGTCTAGTCAGCGTCAGATGCCGCACACCTCATTTCTGGGAGTGTTTCTACAAATTGTATGCATGCTTATTCCAATCACATGGAGAGTTCCGCTTACTTGATAGAATGGCGATCAAGGATTAATAATGAGTTGAACTTTATATGCTCACTACCTTTGCGCGGTGATTAAACCGTCACAACGTGGCCATGTTACGCGTAAAGACGCTGCAGAGCCTAATTTTAGACACGCCAATTGACTGTAATAATCTTATATATATACGCCGCCTCTAGAGGAAATTGAGATGAAAGTGAGGTATCAGCAACTACAAACGCGACAAGCCTCCACGCTGAACTCCTATAGCATGGTCACGTAACTTTACCGATGATAGCTGTGGCAAGAATATATTTTCTATGTGGGAATCCTAGTAACTGAGAATTATAGTTTTCGATTGTTTGGTGACTGCTTAACTAACTAGCAGACCGGCCAGCAGCCTGCAGATGCTGGTACGCCTTCACCCAGCTTCAAAGTGCAAGGTGTGACGAAATTTTTCCCCTGGCATTTAGTTGATAAGTCGCGGTGGCTTATACCGAACAACACGTATTCCTTGGCTTCAAATCTCTCCTGTCACCGCACGCAAACGGTAGGTTCTCGGCGAGGTTTGCGTCTCGGAGCATCTTGTCAAGCTCGTTCTTCCGGTGAAGCTTGCCATTAACAACGACTCCAGCGATCGTATCCAGATTGTTGATATTTTCGACCGGATTCTCATTAAACAAGACCATATCCGCCACCTTTCCCGTCTCAATCGACCCCAGTTTGGAAAGCACATTGAGGGACTCGTACGCGTTGGTCGTTGCAGTCTGAAGCGCCTGCAACGGCGAAAAGCCTGCGTCGACCATGAGCTTGAGTTCCGTGTGCGTCGAACCATTCGGGCAGAGGCCTGGGCCTTGCGGCAAGTCTGTACCGGCGAGCATCCGGGCACCGGCTTTTCTCAAGTCATTGGCAAGCTTGAGGCGAACGGGTGATTGCCCTTGGATGAGCGTGCCAGTAACCCACAGCTGCTTATCCCCAATATCCTGGATTAGGCTTTGATTGTTCGGTTCAATGCGACTCATGTGCTCGATGAAACCGAATCCCTGTCTCACGGCCTCTGTTGCGTCGATCGAGTCAGGCACGTGTCCGCCGAACATGATGTTGTTCTTTTTGCATGCTTTGGCTATCGCTCCAAACACTTGCTCAGTCGGGCGAAGGTGAACTTTGATCTTGTTGACACCTTGTGCCATGAGTTTTTGAACTTCGGTTTCCACTTGTCGAGGGTCCTGCAACTTCTTCACCGTCTCAAAGGGCGAGTCCCCGCCGTCAAGCATCTCGCACGTTGAGAATATGCGCGGTCCCAGTTGTTGATTTTGCACGATTCTCCTGGCTGTGTCTTTGATAGCGTTGCAGTTGCTTCCGAGGTCCTGAACAGTCGTGATGCCGTTGGCCAGCAACGGGGGAAGCACCGAGATATCCGTTGTTGCAAATTGCGATTGATCATTGGTGAAGAATAAGTGAACGTGCATATCGACGAGGCCTGGCATAATGACCATGCCCGAGGCATCGAAGCTTTCCGCCGCACTCATATTGGAACCTGCATTTTGTATGTTCACAATCATATTGTCTTCAACGAGGATATTCTGCGACTTCTGGACGTTTCCGGTTGTCATGTCGATAACACCGACATTGTTGATAGCCAGCGTCTGTGCTTGTATGACATCGGAGAATGTCAATAGGCACAATGCTTGCAAGACGGTTTGTGCATGCATGGTTGCGGCGCGAAAATACTTCTGTAAATCTGAAAAATATCCCCCCCCCAAAAAAAAGAAGAAAAAAATGTTGTCAATGAAATGCTTAAGCATTAAAAAGCTAACGAATGATTCGTGGAATACTGAATCATTCAGCCGGAAGGGGGTCGTTACAAAGAGAGATCTGCTGCTGAAGCTGTAGCAGATTAGTGGGTTAGCGCGCTGTACCCCTTCTAACAGGATAGCCGCGGCTTGCATTGCTACGCTAGGGTGGAATTACGAGCTCTTACAGGGGCTCTGTTTGAGTCAGTTCATAACCTTATATTCAGCTGAAGGCTGTCTACTCGTGCCGCGCCCCCGAGTATTTAGGCCGGCGTAAGTTGGCGCCTGCAGACCTCTTCATGCTTGGACGTGCAGTACTAGTAGAATATCACCACCACTGCATGAAATGCTAGGGCTATCGTGATATAAGTGAAACCATCTGATCGCCTAATCAGCCGGTACTTGATTAAATCTGGGCGTATCTCGTTTTCATTGTCCTGCTCCTCCTCAGCCGGGGGCACCCCGGACCCGGGGCGGTCCGGGGCGGATACGAATCGTGATCGCGCTTAGTGACCGCGTTAGTCTGAGCAAGGTAGTCATGAGACAGGCCGACAGTGAGGTGGCGGTAAGCTGGGGGACTTAGGCAGTAGTTATAGATAGTAGTGGTAGTACGGATTAGTTTTGCAAAAGTAAGCGGACTAAAAATAGAAATGCCTTGGAGGGGATTAGGGAAGAAGAGTAAAGATATGTATATAGATGAAGCCGTACTATCTATACCTTTAGCAGTGGTAGCAGGTATTTTGCAGGGGCTTTGTCCAATCGGGCAGCAGAAAATGTCCAGGTACTTCTGCTTAGTGCGCATTTCGAGCGATCGTAAAAGTACCGTGGCGCTGGCCTGTACCGGGGACGACTTCCTGACCGGATATATTGCATGGGTTGAATCTAGTACATTTCCTCCTTTTCCACAGCCAAAGGGATAAGAAATAGTAAGAGTGAATAGTATAGATCTGAAGTATACCTAATGAGAGGTTACATAAAGCTAGAGGCAGGAATAAGAAGAGATAACTACTGGCTATAAATGAAAGGAAAGACTTTTTGTAAGGGTGCTAACATCACGGCTGGGCACAATACGCATACCGGCGTGCCTATGGACAGTTGGGGACGTGCAAGGTCAAACTGAGTCACGGCGATCAACTTACACGACCTCTGGTCCCCTCGACGGCTTCGGCGTCGGTAACTGTGTCGCGGGTTTATTCAAAATCCTTTCAGACATATTAATCACCCTTTTGACGATGAAGATTTGGTGCCGCGTTGGCGCTCCGGCGACCTCGCCGAGGCAGCTTCCTTCTGCTCGAGGTGTTCATTCACGACCCCGGCATTCCTTTGATCCCACGGTCAACAAGCAATTCAATCAAACAAACTACAAGTACCGAATCAATACTGGATGGCACATCAAGATATATAGAACGTTGAAATTCGGTCTATGCAGGTGGTGAATGAGTAGAAGCTGTGAACAGAGACATGTGCCCGACAATAACCGCGCGATGAAAGATTGTAGAAAGATTGATGGAAGAGAGCACATTACGAAATCATAGGCAATCTCGCTAACATATATCTTTTTTCGTAGGTCAGTTATCTTACTGTCCTTGTCGATGGATCCGAGGATTTGATCGAGAGCACTCAAGCATCTCAGCATCTCTCCGCACTTTGCTTCGCGTCAAACCAGGCGGATGCAAGCTAGGTAGGCAACATTGAGGTATTTAAGAGCGGATACTGGAATCGTTTTAAGAAACAACCCTCTTTGGTTAAACTGCTTAAGAGAAAAATGTTCCCGAGCAGACGGATTCTCGCGCGCATAGAGAATGGCCAAGAGTAAAAGTGCGTGCATCTGAACTTGCACCATGTCCAGATGCAAGAGAACTAAGGGGACAATTGCCCAAGGCTGTATGAGATATTTCGTTTACCTCTTAACTCCCATTTCAATCACCAGCTACTGAGAAATCCTTCAAGTTCGTTTCGACTGTTGCTGCAATCCCAGAGTCTAGCAGCAACCACCAAGGCGGCCCTTCATTCTGCACCTACCTTCCGTCAAGCAGGCGCTCGTCAAACTTCCGAAACACACATCACATGTAGGAAAAGTGACGAGTACCATCAAGCCTCGGTTTCATTCAATTCAGCCTCCTGTTTCTTTGAAAGAAACTGTCAGAATCCCTGTCGCCCGTGGTCATCCGCGCAGCTTCGGCGCGTTGTACACAGCACAGCTTCAAGCCACCTTTTAACCCTAACGACGACTTGCCCATTCAGACATAAAACTCAATGGTCGATGAACACATCCCCAGTGTGGTTGAGTACACAAGGAGTTTTGACTGAAACAGGTTGTCTGCACTTACACCAGAGACGTCAGTGGTGGGTCAACAACAGCGATCATGGGATGCAAAAAAAGTGCCGCCCGCTCACAGAGTTGAACAGTGCGGGCGGGTAGGAGAAGAGGGTGGGAAAGAGGTCAGAAAACTCCGCCGTTTTTTTGGCAGATCTCGCAGTATAAAGGACGATGAGTGGCTGTACGCCGCTCCCAGGTCTGCGGTGCCCTTCGTCGGCGGCAGGCTGGCCAGCATCAAGAGGTGCAGCCGTCTCCATGCTTTCTTGGCTCTCCCGGGCTGCCAAGAGGCTGACAGGAGCGCGATGGCTTTGTGGCTTATACGAGTGTTGCGAGGATGCAATCATGAACATGTGGCGAATGAGGCAGGAAATTAAAGTGCACCGATGGTGGTGTGCACTGTCACCTATATGCTGCTGCCTTCTGTACAGTTTAGGTGCGGCCATTTCTCCGGTGTAATTTTTCTCCGGCTCAATGTCAAATGTTGCGTCTCGAGTAAGAAAGATGATATGCGATTGCTATGTACGTGTCGAGTCCCAGGTGGTGTGGACGGCCGCTTCGGAAAAAAAGGCAGCTGCCTTGCGACACAGATCACCCGGAGCACCTGATCAGGCAGAAGCATGGAAATAAAACGCTCAAACAACTGTGTCTATATGATATTCTAGAGAATTCAAAAGTCTATACTGTGACTTTATTGCCAGGAGTCATTATGCCGATACGAGCCTGTGCGTGTTGATAAGTCTCAGGGACCGCACAAGGAAGGTGTTGTTAGCATGACGAGTCGCATCGGAATGAAATATGCATGGCGATGAAACAGGAAATGGACATTCCATTTCTCCGGAGTACAGCAATATGGTATGCCGCAAAAGCAAAAGAACTAGTCGGCCAGCTGAGCGAGACTCACTGATCAAGGGACGGCGTAGCGCCCGTCGGCAGCAAGCCAAGGCGCACCTTCGGCAAGGTGTGGAGGGGCATGTGGTCACCCGTCAAGACAGATCCGACAAGTTATATCTACAAGTACAATGGCACTCGTGTACAATGGAAATTCAGAAGGGGGGGTGGTGACGAGGACTACGCTGCTATTCTCGTTTGGGGTTGGTATTCCCACCACCACCACCAGAGTCGCCGTGACGGAAACGTTTGAAACATGCACTGGCCGCAGCTTTGTTCCTTTTCTCGGCGATTACACTTCCTTCTGGTATTCGGTGGCAATAGCAAGCGCAATATCTAAAAACAGACCAAGTGCGAGGCATGCGCAGATCAGGATGAAATCTTGGGAGCCTGCTGGGGTACACATGCATGATGCTCGATTTAGGCTCCGTCGGGGACCGCTCCGACTCGAAAGGGCTTCATTAATCAAGCAGCGACAATCCCAATGGCTGATGTGATTCAGACCGAGATCAGCAGCCAGCGATCTGCCAGACCATGCCCTGCACCTGTCACTAGCATATCATGCGGGGGCATGGGTTGGGTTGATTCCTTTCCCTGATTTACATTTAATGCACGGTAGTTGAGCAAGCTGGCTATCTAAACGCTAGCTCTAAAGCTAAAAAAGGGCTCATTCCGCCAATGGCCAATATTGACTACGAATAGGGCAGGTAAGCAATCAAGGTCGCCTGCGAGTACATGGGCATGGTGGCATGGACGAGGATCATGAGGGCCGGCTATTTGGTGTGGATGGGTTAGCTACGCCACTCGCCACACCGTTGACGACCGCGAGTCGCAAGCGTCAACGGTCCGCTGTATATAATAAGTCGAGCTGACTGAAAGAGATGGGGTCTTCTGCAAATAGTTCATGTTCTGCACGAGTCAAATGCGGTCAAGTGGCTTGGCCTGCAGGCAACGCCAGGCTTAGCCATGGACTCGACGAAAATTGCGTCGAGCAATAATAATAAGAGAGAAAAAAACTTGGGTAGGCAGCATAGCTACTTATGGCTCACAACGAGTCTTCAAGGCAAATTCGCTCTCGTGAACATGACCCGGGTCTGCAATGCTACCTTGGGCACACGGATTTTAATGCACCGCAGCCCGACCGACCTGTCTGCAGCGCGAGAGCTGCATGCAAGTGCACACATTAGACGAAGTAAATCGCACCGACGTGCAGCAGCATTCGTACAAAGTTGACTAGAAAAATCGGGCATGCTCGATGCATGCAGGCGTTTTGAGCTAATGCCACTGTTCTGCATGCATGCGCGTTACGAGATGAATGCGCACCCCCCCCCTCCTCCCCTCCCCTCCCGCAAGCGAGCCAAGACTGCAAAAAAAGGCAATTTAGTAGTAGTCAAGTACTGGTGCAGCATGCAGGATCATGCATGGGCTTTCCTCCGTGAGACACTTGACAGGCGAAAGGCAATCCCGCGCCGCCGCAGGCAGCCGCCCATCCCAACCATCTTTGCCATTCCATTCCATCCATCCATCCATCCCTTCCTTTCCGGCAAGGTTCTAAAAAAGATGTGAGATGTGACTTGCCCGGACACCTGCCCGTGTGGCCTGCGCGATGGCGTAGTGCGTTCCCCACTGCCGATGCCACCAACGGCACATCATTGTCTCGGACTGCCAAGGAGCCCTTTTGACGGCACGTGTCGCTCGTTGGGGTTGTGTTCGGGGAGGGACGGCGCGATTCATTCATGTTTTTTTTTTTTTTTCTGAGAGCCCACCGGAAACGCAGTGGGCATATCGGGACGAGCGGCCGAGGGAGGACAAGACGTGCTGCTGTGTTACAGTTGCATGCCTTCTTCGTGATGATGCGGCCGCTGCAAAACAGCCGGCCTGCGCTGCAACCTACAACCCTTGCCCATGTACAAAGGAGACTAAAAGATTCAGCTGTTGAGTAGTTAGTCTCAGTACGGGACAACTAGCATTGTGTGGTTCGCGCCGCGCCGCTGGCCGCGTCTGCCGTTATTTATATGGGCCATGGCTTATCTAGTGAACCACCGCCGCCCGTATGTGTGGTCTTCTATAACTGGAATTCGAGCAACGTTATTGGGAGCCGCCACCGCCACGGGCTTTCTGCCATGCATGCAGCGCGGGGAAATCAGCAAGAGCGCTTGCAGCTCAGCTGTCAAAGGGCCCCATACAAGGGCCCCCCCCCCCCCAAGAAGGGAAACCCGGGCTGATCGGTGGTGAACGTGATGAGCTGCAGAAGCGAAAAGGAAACCAAGCATTCCGGCGACGCCGGAGCCTTTAGTCCTCGACGGCTTGAATAAGTTATTAATGGAGGTTGGGGGAGGGGCGGGCGTTGCGCCTCGCGAGCCACGGCTTCCGGCGATCAACTTGCACTGGGCAAAAGGCGGCGGCGATGCGGTGAGGGCTGTGTAGTTAGTTAGCCAACTTTATTAATAGGGGATAAGTAAGTAGCTCATGGTTTGGTATTTTGTTGTACGGGCATTGTCAGCTGAGAGCTACTGGACCCACAAAAACCTAAACTATCAGCAATGAGCACGGCGAGAGATGGTTGGTTCGTCGAGGCTTATATCCGATGAACCTGGGGTCAAATTGCATTCGTAACCCTTTGTAATCTGACGTTATGCAGCTCGGCGCAGCATCAGATCTTGTGGGCATCGCTGGCAAATCACAAGCTATAGATGTAAACGTTCAGGATAGGGCATACGAAGGGGGGGAAGGGGACGATCAGCAGATGTCGAGGCAGCGGTGGCAACTTTTGCAGCGAACTGTTTACGATTCCGCACCATGGAAACAGGTGATGCTCACAACAACGGCTGCTTCGGAGCGCGCCCGACGCGAGGTTGATCGAGAAATGTGCGCCATACATGATTCCAAGTACATGGGCAGTTGCATCATCTTCGTAGCGGGCTCGCAACCATCACAGCTGCATTGCCGCGCACTTGTAAAAGTTTTTCCGGGGAGAAAACAGGGAGACACCGAGTCTTTGGCATCTGCAATCTACCAGTCGTACATGACTGTGCATGTATGCGAGATAGACTACGCCATAGTGCCGTGGAATAGTTCGTCTCTTGCATGTACTGGGCGGCCGATGGAGTGAAGGTGCGAGACTTTGACGGCGGTCATGATGCCGCACTGTACACGAACCCTCGGAGAGGCCTCAGATGGTGTCTATGTCTGGATTTCGTAGAAACAAACATTTGAAAGTCTCCGCAAAAAAAAATCGTGTTTACTAAACAAACGTACTGTACGGAAACAAGCTTGAGACGGTGTTGTCATTCACGACAACGAGGGCAGATGACCCCCAGGGAGCCAATGCATACCCCCCCAAAAAGGACCAGAGCCACGAGTTATTTGCGACAAAAATCGTCATGGTAGGATCAAGGTACAAGAAACGACGCGTCGGGCAGAATCCGGCCTTAGTTTCGCTTCGTCTCTAAAGAGTGTTCCTTTCGCCGACCAGGTCTCGGGCAACTCATTACCCTTGTATTAGTCAATTCATGGCGAGACAATCCATCTTCAGCTCCCCTGCGTCAATAAAGCGGAGAAAGCTCAAAGCAAAAGATGTCAGCACACAAAAACAGCTACATCAGATAGTGCCGTTATCGTCGTGCAGATGACGCGTGGTGATTTTTGAAAGGGTGTGTGTCCATTCCGAATTTCCAGGCAGCGAGGAATGAATGAGTCTGGCTAGTGGGAGTGTGATGTTCGGAATATATATGGGGGTCATCCATAGACGCCCACTAGGCAACTTGCAACTTCTGGGTTCTCGGTACGATACCGCGAGTACCCATGACCAGAGGGTAACAAAAAAAAATAAAAAATAAAAAAAGGGCGGTCGCTGGTTTGGAAACTAGAGGAAACAGAAAACCTACAGCATCGTATCGTGGCACGGCCGGCTGGGGGCGAGGTATCAAGCGTGTTGGAGGGGGCGGCCACATGTCCACACCTGGGACGAAGGGGCGCCTCACGCAACACAGTCCGCAATGACTTTGCGCGCACTCGATTTCCTCTCTTTCCGGTGGTCCTCCATGGCTCTTCTTGTTGTTGTTGTATTTTTTCCGTCGAGTACTTTTTTCTCACTGCGTCATGTTTGTCATGGGTGAGTGCGCGCGTGTGTGTGTCTACACAACTGACTTGACCGTGCAAAGGTGATGTAGTGGCGAGCAAAGGCAAGTGGCGAGGAAAAGGCGAGTGATGAGTCTAACAAGGTGAGGATGCACATGTACCAAGAATTGCATGATCCTTGATCATCCCGATTAGAAAGAAAAAAAAAGAGGAGACTCAGTGATTTATTACGTAGATGGGCCTAACCAAGGGATCCCATAGGCGCAGGAGAAAGGGACCAGTGCCTACCTACCTACTTACCTACCTACCTACCTACTTACGTATGTATGTAGCATTGGCGAAGACGGACGAGTTTTACCGTGCCGTCTTCTCCCACCATTACTACAAACCACCACCACCACGGGTCGCGTAGGCACACTATTTGTGTCTACATGGGGGAATTTTCAGCAGTGTGTTTCTGGTATAAGACCAAGGCTGCGCCCCCTTGTTGAGCCGAGAGGCCTTCGTTGTGTTTCTCTTTGTTGCTCTCTTGTCTGTGCAAGTTTGCATGTTTTATAGTTCCGCCATTTTAACAGATTTGCAGAGAAGCCCGGTACAAGTCTCTTACAATCACGATTACACAAAGCAAAGTTATTCCCGCCTCTCCTCCTTCGGTACTCGATTGCAGGGAATCTAGATTTACAGTTTTTCTTCTTGGTAAGTGACGACTCTTTTCAAGTGTTTGTGCGCCAGAGCAAAGTATACCGCCGCAGTATTGGCATACCACGCCCTGTCTGGCTAGTTGGGGGCTTCCGTCCGATTTCAGCTGGCAGAATGGCAAATGTCCCCAGATTTTGACGCATGTCTATTCCAAAATCTGCTCCATTTTATTCTCTTGTTCGATTTTCTCATTTTTTCTGGTTGTTTCCTGACATTTTTCTTGCATCAAGTCGCGTCCTGCTCAGCCGACTTATACACGGTTGCATTCTGACCAACCACGTGTTATACTGCATACAGATTCGGCGACCACCACAAGCAGCAGCGTGGAGCCGTGACGTTGTGCAGCATTTTGCGGGAAAGACGGGAAAAAAAGTCTGACAAGAACGGATATTCGACGTTTGACAATTTTCTCTCTCTCTGGGTACCTCCCTTGGCGACAAGTCGACGACAGCCTGGGGCAGTGATTCAGGATTAGGCAGCGAGTGATGGTCTTGGCAGTAGTGGGCGAATCAAGCGCGAAAAAAGAAACGACGGGAATACAATACTAGTTTCTCCTTGTCTCTCTTCTTTTTTTTTTTCTTTTTTTTCTTTCCTTTTTTTTTTCCTTTACCGGTTCCGAATCCGCGTATCGACAACATTTCGTCCGACATGGGATTTGCCGAAGTGTTGCAGTGGACGGGCGGACCGCACTCACAGCGGCTGCTGCTTGGGCGCGAGCGGGAAAACAGGGGACGACGTTCCACTGGGAAAGGGCAGGATAGCGGGGGATTCATTGACGGACAGCATCCACAAGCGCTGCACAGGGGCCAGCGACAGCATCTTCAACAGTCACAACAGGCGGCCCTGCAGGCAGCCCTACAGGCGGCTCAGCAGTCAGCTCAGCAGCAACAGCAGCATCATCACCATCAGCAGCGTCATTACCAGCAACACCAGCAACAGCATCACCATCAACCGCAGCCCCTACAACTCCCTTACCGTCGTCCACCCTCTCCCGCTCCATCACCACCCGATTTCATTTCCCCTCAAAGGGCCGCAGCCGTCACAAAGCTCCCCCAAGGCAATACCACCACCACCACCACCACCACTTGTCGTGATCCTCCTCTCCCTCTTCCTCTTCTCCTCCCCCCACTTCGCTCGCCGCCTTCCCCCTCCTCTACTCCCCCCTCTCTCCACCGTCACACAAGACGTCTTGCCTCGTCCGTCTCCTACTCTTCCTCCTCCACCCACCGACGACGCTCGTCACGGCCGCCCATTGCCAACATGCCCCCCGAATATCGCCATGCGCGCAGCTCCAGCATGAGCATCGCCAACTCCTCCACTCGCCCAACCTCGTCCGTCATGCCCAGGAGTCCTCCCAGTACGTTTCTCTCGCCCCCTTCCTTCCCTCTGCCTCCGCGCTTCGTGCCCCAGCTTCCGAGCCCAACGGCGCCGCGCCCTCGTTTTTTTTTTTTGCCGCGACTTTGCCCTCGGCCGGTCCGTCGTTCGACCCTGCGATCCGGCCAACTGGTCACCCAACTAATTGCCAACGTTTTACCCAACACGCGCCTCCCCTTGCATCTTCAATCCATTTCGAATCTGCCATTTCGGCCTCTTTATCAAAGCTAATTCGTCATTTCTGCCACAGATACCTCGCATGTTCCCTGCAAGTTTTACCGTCAAGGCGCCTGTCAGGCTGGCAATGCCTGTCCATTTAGCCACGAGCTGGGTGTCGCATCCGAGACTGTCTGCAAATACTTTGCCAAGGTGAGCCCATACTAATTCATTCATTATTTATGTTTATATTTCAAGCTCTGTCGAGTCTTGGTAAACCTCCGACTTGTCTCCGACTAATCATTGATATCAGGGAAATTGCAAGTTCGGCCCGAAATGCGCAAATATCCACGTTCTCCCCGACGGCCGCCGAGTCAACTACGGCAAAAATGGCTTCACAATCGTAACCACTCCCCTCGCTGGCAGCCCCGCTGACCCGACCTCGCCGACCTCAGCCGCCGCCAACACTACCTACAATCAATCCTCCGCCAGCGCCCTCACCACATCACTCTACGAGGCCGATCAGTCTGCCTTCCCCAGCTACCTCTCCGAGAGCCGACAGCAGCTCCATGATCATCAGCTAAACCTCGACAACGGCCACGCTTCCGAGCCTCCCTTTGCCTTCCCCGAGAGCTACGGCTCGCCTCGCGATGGATTTGCTTTCTCCCCCGCTAACGCCAAGGGACTGTCCATTCTCGATGCCCCAATGCCCGCCTCATTCGACTCGAATGGCATCTCCAACGCCGCACGTTTTCCCGCAGCTCCGTGGCCATCATCAGTCCCCTCCAAATTCGGTCTTGAATCTCCGGCTTCTTCTCTTAGCAACGTCAAGGACTCGAGAACTTCTGATACCCTCAAGCTTTTGCACAGCTCAGCCTTTGGCTACTCGGACCAATTCCCTACAGCCGGCAGTCCTCCGAGCTCAAATCCGTTTGGTTCCGAAGAATACTTTGGCAAGAGGGCCATGCACTCGTCAAGATACGCCAAGCCCAAGATGCTTAGCTCTAGTGTACCAAAGACAAACGTCGATCGCGATTGGGAAGCCAGCTTCGCTTTCGGCGACGATGCTGGTGACAATGGGCCCGAAAACTATGTCCCAGAGAACCTTCAGGATCTTCTAACACCGGCTGAAAAGGCCAGAAGAGGGTCTATGCGGGGGGAGAATGATGTCAACATCGAGAGTCTCTCCAAATATGGAAGTCCCCTGGCCTCCAGCCCAAGCCGCTGGGGCTCTCTTTTCCAACGCCAAAAGGAAGAAGAGGAGCTATCCCGCTCTGCCAGAAACGCCGCCTCCCCCTTTGGCCACGTCGGTAGCCCTCTACGAAATTCAACACTCGCTCAAACCATGGGTAATGAAGCTTTCGGCACCAGTGCACCCGGCCGCCCATCGTCCGCAAGAATTGGCAGCGACTCCATGTCTGTTCTTTCTCAGCAGTTTCAACGCAGTCGCATTGACGACGCTACCACCAGCTCCAGCCCGCGTCTACACCCCGCATCTGCAAGGACCGTAGGTCCCCATCCAGTGGGAAAGGACCGTGCCATGGAACGCCATGTGTCTACTGGTAGCATCAGCTCGTCTGTCACTGGTCGCTTTACTACTCCCATCGACGAGGAAGACCCTGCCTTCGTCTTTAGCATGGAAGAGGACGACCCGGTTGCTGCTGCACGTATGCGTAAGCGAGCTTCTGCCGGTCTTGGGATGAGCAGCTTCAATAGTTACGCCGGTGCCGTTACCGGCAAAGGGCAAGATGGCAAGACAAAGGATAGCAAGAACTCATCGACTAACGGTCGGTGATGGAGGCTTTGCTTATCCTGTTGCGCACACTCTACACTTGCGTCGTCGAACCACTTGCTTGATGAGACGTTAAAAAAACAGCATCTGCTACACACGTGGCTCTAGACACATTCTATGGCTGACATGCACCCAAGGAGTGGTCTTAACCCAGTCTCTGCGTCGCCATATGTTGTTTGCTGCCTCGACATTTCAAATGATACCGGCGTTTATTGCTTTCCTATTTATGCTACTTGGATACCATAAAAACATTCAAGGAAGCACATGTTTTGGCACTCATTTATGGAAGAGGGGAAGGAAAAAAGACGTGGGTCGAGAATGGAAAATTTACAAGGGATGGGTCATCTCTCTTTCTCTCTATACATGCTTTTCGATCCTCTGCTAGGGACGGGTCAAAAAGTCTCGGTTGGACGGCGCTTTGCTCTTCTACTTTCTGTATTCTGTTTTGTTCTTGTCGCCATCGGTTGGGCTCTTGCATTTGCTTTGTGTTTTTCTTCTGGAGTTTTCTGACAAGAGAGAAAAAACAGATGCAGTTTTCTTTTCATTTTATTCTTTTTTTATTCTTGGATTTCCATCTTTGTTTACTCTTTTTTTTGCAGATTCACGTCTTGCTTTTACTATTGTCGTTCCTTGGCCTTTTATTTCTCTTTTATGCCTGTCTTGTTTACAACCAAATCGGATCATGATGCACGCAAGCTTACCATGGGGCTATTTGTAATGTCTGTTTTGAGTAGTTGGTTCGCCGTGTGGCACATTATAGAAGGGAGACTGTGTATTAATCCCGCAATACATTACACTTTTGCAGCTACTCTTGATGTCCATGTTGCGATCATACTTATGGTGGTACAAACAATGTGTCTGAGAATGCCCAAGCAGTAGTACATCGGACCATTTGATGACAGTCGGCAGCTCAGAATGCCCACCACGAATCGTCAACCATCGTGTCTCAGAAGACTGGTGGAATCGCGAGTAGCCAAGCATGTATGTATGAAATGTGTACGCCAGAGATGTGAAATGTTACAGAAATCCTTTATATTTCTTGTAGAAAAGATCTTCCGGGTCCTAGTCCCTCTTCAAAAACTCCGTCATTTCTCCCCTGCTTCCATCACACGTAGATGATTTCTCCTCTACTCATGCTTTGCTGCGCATAAAACCGCTCCGCCTGTAAATATTGTACAACTGTGTGGTATTTGGGGGTTCTTTATTTTGTAGATGTTGGCATTCGCCGTCAAGCCACGCAGCTCGCTCGCAACGTTTTCGACGCTGGCGAGCTGTGTGGTCTTGGAAGGAAGCGGCTTTCGCTTAGTTGGCATCAGGCTGGCTGAGGATGTACTCGACAGCCTTGTCGACTACAAGCGGAAAAACAAGCAATTAGCGTCACCCGGGTCCTAATCCCATGCTCACGTTCGGTCAAGGCTTACCGGAGTGGATGGTGTCGGCATCCTTGTCGGGAATTTCGATGCTAAATTCCTCCTCAATAGCCATAACAACCTCAACGGTGTCGAGGGAGTCGAGGCCAAGGTCGTTGGCAAAGTGAGCGGTGGGCTTGATCTGTGTTCAGACTCGGGTTAGACCGGAATGGAGGGGGGAGATGGCAGCCGCGTCGGTGGCATCAATGGCGAGAAAGACGTACGTTGGAAGCATCGTTGACCTAAGTAGCAGCAGGCTGGGTTAGCAATCGCGCAATGGTGAATGCAATGTTTCGATATTGAAAAATCAGGAGGGGCAGGACTTCCATCAGCGACGCAAGTCTGAAGCAACGGCGACTCGATGCTATCAATTGCCATCGGCCCAGGCAAGCCACCGCCAAAGAGATTCCTCTTCACGGATTACAGATCGAATTCTTCACGACTTCTCTCAAGATGTAGAGAAAGAGGAGTGTATTGCAGTGCAGCGTTCGTACCTTGTCGAAGCCCTGGAGCAGGCTCATGATGCGGCCCTCGACATCCTCCTTCTTCAGACCGCCGCCGGCGCTGTACATGCGGACAGGGACAAAGCTCTGAGCGGCGCGCAGGGTAATGGGAGCAGCCACGCGGGGAGCGACGAGAGTTGTTCTGCGGACGACGGGCGCAAAGGCGGCGCGGGTGACGGAGCGGATGGCGGCTGTGCGGAACATGATGGGCGGGTTTTCTTTCTTTTGCGAATGGAGAAAAATGGGATGAAATCAAATGTAGTCGGAATGTCAAATGTACAAGAAAGAATGAGACCGAGAGCAATTGATGTCGATGCGGGCGGGATTCGTCGGGGCGTCGTGGGGGGGAGAGTGGACGGAGGAGACTTGGAAGATGGTAATAAATTTCTCGCTGTCAACTCTGCTTGCTCAGGCCAACCAGGCCACCACAGTAATAGCTCCCTGCCTGGGAAGGAGCTTGCTCGGTGTTAGATCACGTGATGTTGCCAGAAAGGGTTACTCAGCAGGAGAAGCTGGGGCGGTGATTGGCTGGCTGGTCGTTGTTCTATGAGCTACCCTGCATGGAGTTTTCGGATTTTGGCAGAGGTTCGTGAGGGCTGAAGAGGCCAAGATGGAGCAAATCTTCTTATTTTTGTGTCTTATCGGGACTTTTTGAGAGACTTTGAGGTGCTGTTCTCACTCTTTGCACTGTTGGGGGGCTTGCCGGCAGCCAATCTCAACTTAACACACTCCAGGTACGTGGTCGAGCGAGTCAGAGCCCACTGTGCTTACACGATACCAGACAGGAAGTTGCACAAGATCCGGCCAGCATTGAGAACAAGACTGAATATTGCACCTGTGGACAGAAAGACTCATTTTCGGACACTTAAACAATCCATCACTCTGAGCATGGTATTGACCCCCCGACCCGAAACGGCTGGCATCGGTACTTCGCATTGCCATCACCTATACGTTCCAGAAACACCTTGCCCATCATCTTACAGTACATCAGTGTAAAACCTGAGAAACCTTAATTAGACGAGCACGAGAATTTGTATCACAGATGATAGCACCCGTTTGCAACTGGATAGGCCTGTCCAAGCTGGCAATTGAAGCTCTTCTCGCTCCGTCAGTGGGCCTTCCCCAGCTTTATGGGGATGCCAACGCCGCGCCTCCAGCCAATGAATGACGCGAGTTGCTTCTGTCACGTCCAACTACGCCAAAGCCCGGAATACAAACCACTGGCCACAATGAACACATTGTTCTTCGGACAGGTCTTGGCAAAGTAAACCATCTTTGTGTGCTTCAATGATCCGAAAAACCGTACAAGATCAAGATAAAAAATCGCATTCACACTGCCACGAAAAAGGCTGATGCCATTTTGCACGTCGCGTTGCTTGTGTTGCGCACAAGCAAGAAACAAAAGTTTCGATGATACTGGACACAACTGACACTAACTAGGGTGCCAAAACCGACACTATGATTTGCGCAACAAGCTTGAATCTACTCCGTACTTGTGCTTAACTTATACATCTCGGTGCGTGGCTGCGGCGATCCACTTCCTTTCTCGCCGAAATTTGAGACATCTGGTGCTACGCAGCTTCCACCTTGTCCCTCCGAATGCCAGGAAGGAGCAAGCTGGGCGCTGACATGGAATGCTGGAACAACTAGAGACCAACGGTCCCAGGGAACATGGAGAGAAAATCTACAAACCGCCCTTGAAACACCCCTCGGATGAGTCAGAAGCATCTTTATCATCATATGCATGATGAAGTTTCCATCCGCTCTCCCTGCTGTCGCCGTGCTGTATCTGACCGCGAATGCCTGCCTTCTTCCGGATGAGATCGAGGCGGAGCGCCATCTCGCCAGATATAGCCGCTATCCCGAAAAGTCGCCGCTGGCCTTGCGTGCTCGCCAGAGCCAGGCTAACCCTGACGACACCGGCTTCCCCATTGGCATCGGCGACCGCTTTGTCCACGGCACTGTCCCCCCCCGCGGTCTGTCTACCGAGGACCGCGACATGAAGACAATCATGAACCCCGAAGAGATTACCTCTGGCCTGCAGGCCCTCGCGCGGCAGTACCAGGACGCACGCTTCTTTACCGCCCCTCATCAGACGTACGAAAACCGCACCGTCGCGGGCATCGTCATCGGCGCCGGCGGGCCGCGCGTCTACTTGCAGGGCGGCATTCACGCCCGCGAGCGCGGCGGCCCGGACCACATGTTGTACTTTTTGGCGGACCTGCTCCACGCGCGAGACGCCGGCACCGGCATCAAATACGGCAACAAATCCTACACCCACGAGCAGGTCATAACGGCGCTCTCGGCTGGCATTGTCTCCATGCCCATGGTCAATCCCGACGGTGCGGCTTATGACCAAAAGACGGGCAACTGCTGGCGCAAGAATCGCAATTACAAGAGCGCGTTGCGGACGCCCAACGACGACTTTGGCATCGGCGTCGATCTCAACCGCAACTTTGACGTGCTCTGGGACTACCATAGGTATTTTAACCAGACCATCAGCCCGCCGGCCTCGGACAGTCCCATATCGGAAATCTTTCGCGGCACGGCGCCATTCTCTGAGCCCGAGTCGCAGAACGCGGCGTGGATCGCGCAGCAGCACCCCAGTCTCACTTGGTTTCTGGACCTCCACTCCATCTCGGGCGACGTCCTGTATGGATGGGGAGACGACAACCCCCAGACGATCGACCCTTCGCAAAACTTCAAAAACCCCGCATGGGACGGTAAGCGTGGCGTCACGGGCGATTCCCCCGACGGCCTCGTGTACAAAGAATACATTGAGGCCGAGGACCTAGATGCTCAGCTCGTCACGGCCATGGCAATGTCCGACGCCATGAACGCCGCGGGCGACGGCACCACTGTCCGCTTCAAGCCCCGTCAAGAGGCGGCCATGTATGCCGTCTCCGGCGGTACGACGGATTGGTTTTTGAGCCGTTACTACAGCCACACATGCGGTGCCGGTCGCATCAACGGCCTCGTTATCGAGTTTGGAGTGGAGAGCGGCCTGTCCTGTATTTTTTATCCGACTAAACCCCAGTTCCACAACTCGATGCGCCAGGTCGCTGCTGGGCTGATGGAAGTTGTCCTCGCTGCTGCTGGCAAGTATGGGCAGCCGAAGATTTGGAAATGCTGAAGGGAAGAAGATGAGAACCGTTCACTAGTACAAAATAGTGTCTACAAATTGATTGCATGATTAGAAGAAACGTGGTTCTCACTTGTTCTGCTTGCACCGAGTGGCCGTACGAACCTTGTGTGAATCAATTCAATGACTCAATCAGACACCACCAACATGGAATCGACAACAGTTGCTGGTCTCACGAACTCAAAGCACCTGGCAAATGGACAGGACAAAGAAAATCTCTTCCGAGCCTATATACAGCTATAATTCCGTCCGCTGCCGCTCTTCTGTGCCGTGCAACCATGCACGCTACTCTTCTGAATACACACCATTGGGGAGCTTTGCTAAATCATACAGAGGGGAAGTAATGTAGGAATATCATTTTGGGTATCTCTCGCACCAAGCGAAGAGCAATTATCGGTAAGGGGCATCGGCGCGAATGGCAGCGGCTAGTTCCGGCTCCCACTTGTCGCCGTTGGAGAGCAATTTTTCTGTCGCTTAAGTTAGTCCTGCTCATGACAAATCCAATAATTAGATTGGCAAACCTTTGTTGTAGAGAAGTTCTTCTCTCGTCTCGGTGGCGTATTCGGCGTTGGGGCTCTCGACAATGGCGTCAACGGGGCACGATTCCTGGCAGAAGCCACAGTAAATGCACTTGGTCATGTCAATGTCGTAGCGGGTCGTGCGGCGGGAGCCGTCGGCACGCTCCTCGGCCTCGATGGTGATGGCCTGCGCAGGGCAAATCTGTAGCAGCAAAAGAGAATAGAAATTAGAAATGGACCGGCGCAAGCCAATGGGCGTCTGGGGTCTTGACATACAGCTTCGCAGAGCTTGCAGGCAATGCAGCGCTCTTCGCCTGAGGGGTATCTGCGGAGGGCGTGCTCGCCACGGAATCGGGGGGAAATGGGACCCTAAATCGGCGTGTCAATAGCGGCCTTTTTTCGTTTCTCGCCTTCGCGGTCTGAAATCGGAGGCGCGAGCGTACCTTTTCAAAGGGGTAGTAAATGGTATAACTGCGGCATCCAGTCAGCGGGCCCGATCTTTAAAAGAAGGCAATCCGGGAGATCCGTGATGCCCAATCAATCCAAGGGGGCATCGATTTGAAAAACTCGGGTAATGAAGCAAACGTACGGAGGTCGGAAGAATTGCTCCATGAGCACGTACATTCCCCTGGCCATCTCGGTCATGAGGAAAAACTTGCCCACGCGGTCGAGCGTGCTCTCGCGGTCCCAGGACCACTCGATACGCTTGCTTTGGCGGAAATTTTGCGGGGGAGGTCCGTTGGGCGTGGCGTAGCCACGAAGCTGCGTCGCCGCGGCGGCGCGGACGGCCATGAGCGCGGCTGTTGACCTTGAGGTTGTCGCGGCGGCTCGGGTCAGCTGGCGGCTGGCCAGCATGGCCGTGGAGGCAGTCAGAGCCGGCGCCATCTCGCTCTATTCGAGTACGTCGTCGTCGTCGTCGTCGAATTGCAAAGGGACGCTTGCAATTGATGTCGTGCCGAGCCCGTCGGAGAGGGGCAAAAAATAGTGAGTTGGGATTGAGGTCTTGGTGGCGAGCTGGGGTGAGAGGGCGGACCGTTTTAGTGTTCAATTAGCTTTCTTTCCTGGTGTTGCGCTGCGGGATTACAATGTTCGGGCTATGATTGGGTAGCTCCAAGGTCACGTGTGTGGGCACGTGTTTGCCTCTTACTGCTTGCTTTTACTCTTTATAACTGTCACTCAGCCAACTCGGCGCTTGATTATAGTCGAAAAAATATTATTAAAATGACGAGCGACCTTCATGGCCAATCGCATTTTTTTCGCTGCTCTCAGTTCACACCCTGTTCCCATCAAGACAGGACCAGGCCCCATCGTACTTTTCTCGATTGGAGTAGAGCTTATGATCGCTGAAGCTGGCTGCTGTGCAGTCTAGATTTCCACGAATCGCTCCACGACTTGTCAATGATCTCGGTCTTGTGGGTAATGGAGAATGCAGCAACTGACCTAACCTGGTGCTATCTTCACGTTTGCCGCATCTGCCACCATAGTCTATACGGATGCGCACCATGCACGAAAACAAAGTGCTTGCAATTCTAACCTACGAAGGCAGCGAGCGCCCTGTGAGTTGAAACCGCACATGCAAGGCCTGTCAGGCGACGAGACCCGCCAGGTCGTGGCCGTGGCTTAACATAGCAAGCCCTTCACAATATACGCTGCACGCGTGCGTCAATGGCCAGGCTAGCACCAGATACTGAGGAGCCAGAGGCTGAGTTGGTTATTGGCATCCCACATTGCATTGCCCTCGTCACGACACTGTTCTACCCATGGCAAGATGAAGACAGTAGAGCAGTTACAACGGATAGCTAATTCGCTCACTATCGAAGAGTTGAATGATGCGTGCAGAGCGGCTGGTCATTATCGGTCTGGATTTCCGTATCCGCTCGATTCTCCTTCCCCGTTGTTCTACATCAAATACGGGGGTGGAGGGCAATGCTTCAACAACATGGAGGTCGCAACCCAAGTCTTTACGCGCGATTCCCTGAAAGCAATGTCTGGTTCAACCACCGATGGTGGCAACCTTCCCCGCGTTCCCAAGATATTTCGTGTTTTTGGAGGGAGATACATCGTCATGGAATATGTCCAAGGAAAGACGCTTCTAGAGCTCGCAGAAACAAAATCATGGGAAGAGCAGCTTCAATACATCGATCGTATTGCCGAAGCCGTCGACATTCTGCTCACAATCCCTATCCCGGCTGAGGCGGCCCCAGGGCCATACGGAGGAGGTATCACCAGACATCCACTCTTCAAGGATAGTGAAGCGCCAAAGATCTTCAACGACGTCGCATCTCTCCAGGAGCACATCAATTATATGAGCACCTTGCCTCAAAAATCTAGATATACTGCCAATCCTCCACGACCCGAGTCTACTTTCGACAACAGACTCTACCTGGTTTACAGCGACTTCTACCCGGGCAACTTCATCTTCGATGCGAATGGGAGTCTGTGGATAATAGACTTTGGGCATGCCAGTCTCCTGCCGCTATGCTTTCAGACATATGCGCTGCTCCGACCTTTCCCTGCGTCAGGGCAGTATGCGGATGCCATTTACGATCGGATTAAGACTGAACTGCCTACCAGAAATATAGAAGCCATGAGACGAGCTGCTGGGTGGTTCGGCATGTCCGTGAGATGGCTCGGTATGTCTGATACTTGAAGTGCTAAAGCTCACAATATTAATCCGCCACAGGTTTGTCGAAGGATGAGGTCTTCCAGGGCGACTACAGCCCGACCTATACTTTCCCAGAGGTCATGTCCGTAGTGAAGAGTCAGCCAGACACCTCGCGAAGTATCTTCCTGGAGAAATGGCACTCTTGGTTTACAGAGCACAAATATACTTGTCTGTTACTCGCCAGCGGTGCGCTGGGCCTGAGCCTCGCCCTGAGGTACGTGAGTGGCAGACGCACATGAGACTGGCGTCATATGTGACACTCGCGAATTGGAAAGTCTGTATAATGTCACAAATATTGCCTCAAGTCATGTTCCACGGGCGCCGGAAGAGTGAGTAAGCCAATCGGCACCTGGGCGCGGAACGCATGTACAATAATTTTCCGAGAGACCATCATCATTTCCGCATGGGATTGCCACTTGATACTACATTTGAGGGTGTGAATGCCGATGGGTATGCGAAGGGCCAGCTTGCAGGCGGTCTGCGGTGTTAAAGCAACAGCTCGGAGTAGATAGATTGACGAATGGGAAAAGCGTTAGATTTTGGTGGACACATTGTAATCAGATCCCCATGGCTCATAGCCGAAGCAGAATCGCAATCGAACACCAAACGCTCAAAAGTGCTGACAACACGGCCCGACCCGAGCACTGGGCCACTCTGACCTGGCACCGGACAAGCCTGCCCGTACCCCCACTCCCATGTTTACTCCCGTCCGCGTTTTCAAGACTGGAAACATGGCACGGTTATGTTTTATGGGATGTCCAAAAATCAAATCTGTTAATAAGTTTTTTTCCAACGAGTAAAGTGAGTAGAGTCTTTGTCAAGCTATTCTATAGTACATCGCTTATATCTGCATAGACATCTCTAGAACAAAAAAATACCAAAAAGAATGTACAGCACCCGGTGTTCGCTGGTCGTCACCGACCCAACTACTAATCTGGCGCTCAAGTGGTTATCTATCGGAGATCAGACGGGATCCAGATTTTTCACTCGGCTATGGCCGTACATGTTAAGTCATTGCTTTATTTCGAATATGAACAAAGAGTCCAAGTATACATACCATGAAAGCTGCAGTCGAGATGGGCTCGTGCTGATAGTCCCGACTTGATAAAATTGACAATTTAGTAGAACTTCTAATGCGAGAATCCTCTTTCTCATAAATTCTTCTCGCTCGTTCTAATCATCTTGGAAAGCCATCAGAAGCCCTAGCCGCAGGGTATGCCGTGTCAATCACAAGTCCCGCACATGACGCTTGATCTCCTTGTCGACACCAAGCCACAAAAGATCTGGTCTGCTGTAGTGACCGCAAGTGTCAATAAATGCCCGCGCTTTGAGAACGTCATCAAGATCAATGGTGGCGTAAACAATCCCTTCCTCGTCCTCGGGGATATCGACGCTCAGCTTGGATCCGTCTGGCCCAAACACAGCAGAGTTGCCGCCGCCAGGGTGACCCATTAACGAGCCGCGCGTGATACCCAGCAAATCAAGACCAGGCTGGGTAATGACGGTCGTGGAATGGAGAACAAAGGACTGCGACTCGATTGCGTACACCTGCGCAATGGCCGAGATGCCTACCCAATTTCTCGATTAGCTTGCTTTTCAGGCTCCCATTTGCTGCACATCTGCTGGATTGTTACCTTTGTTCGACATGGACTCTAGAGCGCCCTCTGGCACGTCTTTATGAACGGGGAGCCACGATGCCACGTGAATCTGTTCTTTCTGCGAGTACAGGTGGTATTTTAGCAGTGGCTGTAAATGCTCCCAGCAGTTCAGGGCGCCAACCCTTCCCACCTCTGTGTCGGTGACACTGTCAAGGCAATCACCAAAAGAGTCTCCGAAGATGGTTCGCTCCATATGAGTCGCCTTCATCTTGTTTCGCGTAAGACGAAGCTCTCCGTCAGCATCAATGATGGCCTGGGAAATGTAGAGCGAGCCGTTCACATTCTCCGAAAAGCCCAGGACAACAACAATGCCGTTTTCGGCTGCGCATTGTTTAATCTTGGCAGCTTGAGGAGAATCAAGCTTGAGCGAATTTTGAATGTACCGGGTGGTCAACTCTGGGTCCATTGGTCGTGACCTGTACCTGATTAGAAACAACTACAAGATTCGCCTCTGGTGAAACAAGTCCATACCAAATCCAAGCTGGATAACCCGGAATCCAGGCTTCAGGGAATGCCAGAATTTTGGCGCCATTCTTCGCGGCCTCTGTGATGAGGGCACAAGTCTTGTCCACTGTTGCATCAAGGTCAAGCCAAACTGGCTCTGCCTGGGTGACAGCGACAATCACTTTTGAAGAGGTAGACGAAAAAGTCATGGCTAGTCTTTGGTGAAGAGTAGTTTGATAACAAAGATAATCAGGGAACTGTTGGTACTGAAGAGTTGATTGATGATGGATGAAGAAATAAACCGTCTTCTGCCAGGGCTATATATAAGTTCTGCTGTTGTTGCTGCTCTTGCAGGTAGATCACAGATAGTTAACCATCGCCCGCGGCGCATTGCGCCATTGTGAATTTGTCAGTTACAACGCACGGACAGGTTCAGAAAATTACAACATAATTACTTATTGATTCGAGTACAAGAGCCTATGAAACTGGTATTTCCAAGGTACCGGTAGGCATCGAAACATTAGACCTCCGACTTCTTCTATTCGGGCAAGAATGGGGCCGCTATCTGCGGCTCCCGGATAGCCCTATATTGCGTGGCGCCATTCACCAGTATTTCGGGCAAATACGGTCAAGTCCGGCCAAGTGCGGTCAAAAAAACACCGGTTAGCTGGCAAAAAGTGGTCAGACTCGAAAGGCGTCGCGCAGCTGTCTACCTAGGTCAAGGCAAGCAGTAGCAATTCGAAAGAAGTCACGGATATGGTTGCGAAAGCTGGACACTAGAATGAAATATCGACGTTGGCGTGTATTCCATGTAAGCTCTTGAGTGCGCTATCACTACTCAATGTGGCTCAAAATTATAAGAAAGTAAGATTCATGAATAAATCGCCCAAATATTCGCTGGCTAAATAAAGCTGTACTATAACGATCGCTCCTCTACATGCAGTCATTAATAGATCAAGTGTAGTATGAATGCGCTTTTTGAACGTAACCACGTTTCAGTTCGCAAGCAAATCTCCATCATCGAGTGCGGATCAAAAGCTTCGTTCCCAGGCTCCCCACCACACGCCAACATTGGCAGCGACGAGCAAATCAAGCATCTTCAGGCCCTCATTATAGACGATTAGCTTACCAAGCTTGGCCCTATTGCCACGGTTGCCCCCTCCCGCTCGCTCTCCGCCAATGTTGATATCAAACGGCGAGACGACATCACGATCATCGTCGTCTGCATCAGGCCCGGATGTCGGTCGGAGAAGCTTTGCAAAATGGCCACGCAGCTTCGACTCGCCGTTTGTGGCGTCGTGATCCGAGTTCACGAGAAGTTCTGAGCTGGGAAGATTGAAGCGCAGTTCGCTCAGTGCTGTGGCCGACGGCCTGGGCAGGTTGATGCCCTGCTCTTCCAGCAACTGGTTGTACGTCATGTTTTGGGGGTCGTGCGGCGTGTGGTAGCAGCGCACACTTCGACCAGCATGGCCGGTGCGAAAATCGCATTTGCCATTCCATGGGCTGGTGAATGTGTAGCCGCGCGGCTTCATACCAGGACCAGGCTGGCCAAAGGCAAGTGCCGCCTGCTCTTTGACCGGTTCTTGGGACGAATCGCTATCGCTCCGGTTGTGGCCCTTCTTGTTGATCTGCTCTTCGAGTTTCTGGAATTTGTCCTTGAGATTCGACATGAGACTTTTGGTATAGCCCATTTGGAGCTGCCTGGCAAAGACCCCAATTTCGGGCGGCTTGGTTTCGTAGTCAGTTGCATTAGATGCCAGTGCTCCCAGCCCAGCGGCCTCGAGGCTGCGCCTCCTTGGCGGGGGCCGGAACTTGGCATAGCCCGAGTTCTCGAGCTGGATATCGATGGGCGGGCTGCTCGTTGACACTCCATCGGGAGGACTGTTTGTCCTGAACATGCCAGGAATTTGTTCTTCCTCCTGAGCAGGAGGATCAAGCTGCCGAGAGGTGACTCTGCCAACGTTCCACTGAGTACCTGTACCAGGATCTCTTCGTATCAGCGTCAGAGCAAAGGGCTCCCCAGGCGACACCGAGGTAACGCTTCTTTTTCTGGGCGATGGCGATCGACTAGCGTAGCTGTGGCGCGCATCACGCCCTTCTCTCAAAGCGCTGGCGGCACTGTCGGATCGAAATCGGTGGCCAGAGGTCGTAGTGGGCGAGCTGTCAGAAACTGCCATGGACGGTACCACGGCACCCGAACCAACGGGCTTGCGAACCAGAGGTACCTGCATACTCAGAGGTCTTCTCCGAGGGCGGTTCAGCTGATCTGCGGCATCTGCAGGTATATATGGCCCGGTCGCCAAAGACGAGGAAAGGGACGCTCCGCGCTGGCGACCACCGGGCACGGGCGCAGCCAGGTTCATCTTGGAGCTAGATGCACTCTCCGGTGTCACTGGCCGTGCGCTATCGGGCAAAGGCTTGCGAGGGATGGTCATGACCGAAGCGCTTCCGTCGCTCGTGCTGCCAGTCTCAGCATTTCGAAACGGTGTCGGGGTGACTAGTTCGTGGCTCGAGTGTTCGAGGTGGATATAATAGAGAGAGCTGGCAATATCTTGCTTGCCGACATTCTTCTCGGAAGGCTTGAATGGGGAGAGTATGATGTCTGCTACCCGTTAGTTATGCGAACGTAGGAGCATATACCTATGCAACGTAGCTTACCTCGTGTTCCTGGCACGCGAGAAATGTAGAGAACCAGAGGTTCTAGCTTGTATTCGTCGGGCCTCTCCGGATACTGAGGTGGGTTCGCTGCCAAAAGATTGAGGTCGGCGAGCGAGAGCGCCTCTTTTGTTTGAACAGCGGCCATTTCGGCCTGACAGTCGTTGGGTTGTTGTCGATTTCGAATAGGGCGGTATCCAGTTCGAGATGCGCGGAATAACGGGTGTGATGAAGTAGGCGATGCAGATAGAACCAGTTCCGAGTGATTGTGATGCCAAAGAGTGTAGTTTCGGTACGTGCAGTAGTTCTCTCAGACGGTCGTGAGGTTTCAAGCAGACTATGACACACGAGGGCGGGGCAGAATTTCGAGAGTTAGAGCTTAAGAGTCAGGAAGGAATAAAACGAGCGTCGTGATGAAGAGATTTGCGAGTGCGCAAGTTGTGGCTATACAGGCAGCACACATAATATAAAGGGAATGGCTTTGTTGTGTTGTCTCATGCTTCAATTGTTGTGTTGTCTGGCATAAACGGAAAGCCAAGGCGAAATCAAATTTGCCAGCCCAGCGACGTCAGCCGCCGGGGCTGTGCCAGGGAAGCGAGCCGACCGCTAAGTGGCACGCGCGCAGCACAAGGCGGGATGGGCGAAGAATAATAATCCATAAAAGAATTAATAAGAGATCAAGGCCTACGCGCCCTCTCTGTAGCCTTCATCATCTGGCCGCGCCGTACTCGAGTCATTGTTTCATGTTGTTCGTGGCAAAAAGGGCGTAACACTCAATCTCTTTGTCCCTCGCCAAACGACCCTTGGCCCCACCAACCCGCCCATGACGTCGCCGGCCTACGCGGCAACTATAAGATATGGACACATGTCAGCCCAATACCTTGACTTTACAGTGTGCTTTGGTATGCTTTGGCGTAGCTGGACGTTGGCAGATTCGCCCTCGCCCTGGTCCTATCGACTTCGTCCGATCCATGTCGGACGGTAGTTGATGCGGGGGACGAGACGGAAGAGACGTGGCTTTGCACCCTGTTTCAAAAAAGTGACTCGTCTATTACAATTCAAAGAGTAATTGGACCACGCACAACGCTACTTCGTACACCGCCCGAGAATGCCTTTGCTTGATCAGACCGCGTGTGCGATGCAGTACATATGAGCGCTCTGCTTAGCAATACATTCCATCGGCACCGGATAGCTCAGACACTGCCTCACAAACCCGGACACTATGACTTGTGGGATGGACACGGCGAAAAAGGAGAACTGGCACGTGATTGAGCACATCATGTCATATGCAACTGAGGGTGATGAAAATATAAATTTATTACACAAGAGTCATCAAGGCACTTATCGTCACAACAGTGGAGCTGCGTGTTGCGCCGTCAGCCAACCACATAACCGCCCAACACACGCCAGCCATTGCGACGCCCGGTTTCAGTTATATACACCATTCATTCATTAGTTGGGCTGAATATCAAGTTAGCAATTGGCGGTAAACGTAACGGCAATTCAACTGCAGCAAATCGCTCATCCTGTCAAGCATAGAAACCACTCTAAAACGTTGCCTCCTTTTCGAGTCATGACTTACACGGCAGGCCGGACCATCGGTGGCGGTAGGGTGAGGCGGCGCCTCGGTGGGATCGTGCCAGTCGAGGGAGTATATGTAGCTCGTCGACGCGCAGCCACTGGGGCAGCTGTTCTCAGAGCACGGGTAGGAGGTCGTCGATGTGGATACGCCACAGCTGCTGGGCACAGGCACAGTCGAGATGGCCAAGCACATCTTGAGCATGCAAGTGCTACACAATTCGGCGGTGGTGGTTATGGTAGGACATGGCGCATTAGCAGTGACAAGGCTGTCGAGGTCGAGTGTTATTAGCGATGGGTGAAGCCGGGGGGATCACACAGTCAGAGCCTTACCCCAAAAAGATTGGAAAGAGAGAAGTAGTGTAAAACTTCATGTTGATAAAAATTTGGCAAGATCCGTCTTACTGATGCACAATCTTACTGTCGGTGCAAGGCCCCTTTTATACCTGATTTCATGCAACCCTCATCTCGACACATGAGCCGCAGCGCACTTATTTTGGATGCATCAGCCAAGAAGCGAGCTGTCATCGGGGAATAGCACTCCGTAGGACCGTGAATGGCCAAAGTATGAATGTGGCTGAAAATAGCATTTGTATAACTGGATCCGGTTGTGATCAGCTCGTCTTGGCGTGGAGGAGTGCATGTGAGTTTATGACCAGTAAAGGAAACATTTTCGATTGAAGAAGTTGGAAAAATTGCATGTATAAGCTGCCAACTCACCATCAGTCACATATTAAAGCAACGACAATAACATGTCAATTAATATAACCTGAATAACTATTCAGAAGTTGTACGCGGAAACATGACCTCCTGTATCTCTGGCAACTGCGATGCACGTCATGAAGAACTATACTCGGACCAGGCTGTCCGATCGTCGGTGCACCATCATATCAGCCATGAAAGCTGAACCTGCAACCAGGGCGAACACGAGAACACGCATCTATCAATGACGCAGTTCTTGTTCTACAAAAACCCGGCTGCAGCTGAAGGCCTGCTCGCCACCTTGACTCCCGAAGCCGGGTGTAGAATCCGCACATACGCGTGTATATGAACCATCTATTTGTCCAAGTCTAAGCGGTATTCTATTTACGGCTCCATGCTCGTATTTATTTTGGCCACCTCAACTCGTGACTCTCACGCCAAGCCTTTGGCCCGCATCTCATTCAGAGTGTTGCCAACCACGGCGTCCAGATTCTCGTCCTCGAAGCCCAGCAAGTCCATGGCAAACTCGTCGCGCCGCGTCCAGTCGGCGTCGACGGCGCCCAGCACAAAGACGATGTTGTGCAGGGCATGCTCGTCGCCCGCCTCGAGCGCCTTGGCTTGGCGGTCCAGATAGGCGTTGGAGTCGACATGCGCCGTGTGCCAGGGCTCGCCCGTCGCGCGCTCCAGCGCCGCCACGACCTCGAGCGGCGTCGGGCAGAAGCTCTGCACAAAAACGAACCGGTTGCGCGTCTCGTCCTGCCTCTGCAGCACGCGCACCACGGCCGCCGCCACGCGCGGCAGCGTCGACATGGACGCCTTGGTCACGCCGGCGTCGAGAATCAGCGCCTTTTTGGCGGCCACGTCGAGATGGAGGTAGTTGTTGCGCAGGCCCCAGTCGAAGAAGTGGCCCGAGACGATCGAGGTCCAGGTAAAGGGCGCGCCGTCGGCCGCGGCGCCGTCCGCAAGCCGCTCGCACAGCGCCTGCACGGCGGCCTTGTCGCGGTACAGCTGCAGGTGGCGCTGGGCCTGCGGGCTGCGGGCGTCGCAGGAACCGTAGTCGGCGGGGATGTAGCGGCGCACGCCCGCCTTGTAGGCGGCCTCGGCGAGACGTAGGTGTTGGTTGACGTCTTTGAGGGGAAAAGCAGCCACGACGGCGTCCTGCCCGACGAGAAGCCGCGCGAGCTCGGGTCCGTCGAAATTGGGGTCGATGGGGATGCGCGTGAGCACGGCGGCGTGGGCGGGCGTTGAGGTCGAGTTGGCGCGCAGCATGACGGACACGGAAAAGGTGCCTTGGGCGACGAGCGCGTCGAGTATGACGGAGCCCAGGGAGCCGTTGGCCCCGACCAGGCAGACTTTTTGGATTGGTGTAGACATGGTGTAGTGTGTAAGACTGCGAAGATGGGGTGCTGTGGAACAGAGAAGTTGGACTCATGCGAGTCGGAGATGGAGCGGAGGCTACGTCAGAGTTTCCGTGGGGTAATAAGATTTCGCCATGGCGGGGTAGCGATTGATTGCGGCCGCTGTCATTTTCGACGTCTAAGAACAGTCCAACTTGGCTCATATTAATATGTATGTGTAGTTGATGAGACCACGTGTAAAGAATTAGATTATCAAATTACTTAATTACGATTAAGACTAAAATCTCATCACTGATGCTGTTGAAATCAGGCGGCGCCTGCACTTACACCAAGCATGCCTCGACTGGAGGCGCCTCTATCAACACTAAAAAACGAAAAAAAAAAAAAAAAAAGAAAATCGAAAGAAAAAACACGCCATGTAGTCGAATACCAGATTCTCTCCAATATCAATATCATAGCTCTGCAGAGTACCTATTAGACGCTGCTCTCATGAGTTGCTCCCGCAGCACTGCAATCCGAAGATCCATGTCGCCCGGCGTTGGGCTCGACGCTGCCGCCGTGGGCGTTGGCGGCGGCGCGACATTTCGCCACCTCACGCATTGAGAAAGGCCTGAATCTGTTGCAGACCTGTGCAACAAAATTTGGTGCACTGCGGGAGGCGATCCCAACTCAAAGCCTAGACTCGTCGGCCGCGTCGCGGGTTCATGCTCCGACCGGACGACCCTCACCGTCCGACGACGACCCAGCGCGGGCGCATCCCCGTCATCCTGCTCCCCTCCGTCGCGCAGCATCTCCAATCGATCAGTCCACTGCGCAAGGTCGCGAATTTGAGAGTCGCGAATGGCTGTCTCGCAGGCGGCGGTTGTGTCGGCCGGACTGCTACTGCTGCGGCGGCGGTGGCAGTGGAGCTTCTCGAGGCGGTGCTGGAGGACGTGCACCTCGTGGGGCGTCGAGGCCGTGTCGCGCCTGAAGATGGCCTCATAGGAGGGCGGCGGACAGGCGATATCGTCGGCGCAGTATACGGGAGGATGCTGCTGGCTGCCGCCGTGGTCTGGGGTCGAGTAAGCGCGCGCCGTGTTGGCGTAGACGACGGCTTGCTCTGCATCGCCAGGCTTGGCAAAGTAGGGGCGGTGTCGGATCAGGTAAAAGCCAAGCCAAATCATGGTGGCGACAAATGCCAAGCCTATAATACAGACAATAAAGACGATGGGGTTCTGCGAAAACATCGTGGTAGCTTTCGCGCACACACACACACACCCCTTGGCTGCTTTGTGTTGTGAGGCGGATGGCAACGGTTTTGTGATGATAGAAACAAAATTTGGAAAACACTGCAGGACTACAGAAATTCAAAAGAAAAGAAGGCGATTCTCTGAGAAGCGTTGTTTCTTCAAGATGGCTCTGTTTTCAAAGTTGCGCAATTCCCACGCTTTCATGCCGACTTACTCTTTGCGGCCGACGTCTTTGGCCGCATTCGGCTTATACAGGATGCTCACTGCCGAGGCGACGGGTACCTGGGCAGCAGCACTTGAAGTAGCGACAGCATAGCTGATCCAAGGAATTTATGGAAAGGAATTTTCGAGGTACACAAAGAAAACTAAATTAGTAGTGTGATATAAATATACATCATGTTATTGAGCACACTGCATGTTATTGAGCTGCTATGTGCTTCATTTGACAGACTGCAAGCCTTTTCCCCTCCGGCACTCTGCCCGGCAGCGGCGGCGCTGTGTGGGGGCTTTGTCTGGGACAAGGGGCATCGGCCGGCCGCCAACTAACTATGCATCTACGCAGATCCGAGACAATGCGTGGCGCGCAGCCAATAAATAGTCGACGTGCTAAAGAACATGGTCTGCAGAAATACCAACACATAGAAACCAACGATTAAATGCGCAAATAGACTTCAAAGTGTAAAAAGATTGCCTGCAGGAGCCTGCATGAAGTCGCTACGCGAGTTGCGCGGAACAAGGCATCTAATACCAGGGCACTCAACGCGTGAGCGACCCGTCGTACGGTACCATGGACGCGGGCTGGGCAAAGGAATGCAAATTTCTGGTTCCTAGCAGCGATCCCGCCCCTGATGATCAACCGACTGGGCTGAACTGTGCAGTGGAAGCCTGCCTCACAGTGCATGACGCCCATCCATCAAGGAATTAAATTGGAGGTTATTGAGGACCAGAGCAAAAATCAAACATGTCCCAAGTAGACCATCTTTTTGATCGGCCATCTCTATCGAACTTTAAAAACCTCCCCTCACTTCGAGGGTTTCCGGTCCAGGACAGGACCAACCAACCCATCGCCGCAGCGCCCCCCAGCCGGCGCCATCCCCACCACCCGCCCTCGACTGGAATGCTGTATCCATCAACACCCGATTCCGTGCACCCACGCCTCTCTGGCATTAGTCGCTGCCGCATTTCTCAATGACCGTCCCTGGCGCTGTAGAGTTCGACGGTATGGTCGTCTCCTGGAACGGATTGGCAGACTAACGGACCTTGGGACACCAAGCTACGGTCGCCGCCACCCTGTTTGCCCTTGACTCTTCAGCTCTTGGAGAGCTCTAGCGCAGGTTAGCACTCGATTTGGTTCAAGGGCTACCACTACAGAAGTCTACTTTTTTTTTTGGGAAGCCAAAGCTGCTTTCCTTTTTCAGCTGCTGCTTAGCGAGTCGGAAAAGGGGCCTTATCTGCCCACCAGGACCCTCATACTACATACCGGACGCTGGCTAACATGTTGAACCTCCAGCTGTTCTTGGATGGCATGGCCTAATTTTGGTTCATGGCCGGTAAAAGGTATAATGCATGGGTTGATAATAAGTCGATCTCTAGTATAATAAGACTTTGGCTATTCCCACGTTAAAATATTCTCCTTCTCGAGCATCATACATACCGTCGGCACTTACACATAAGCTTTTCGCCTCAAAGACAACACACTACCCTTACCAACTCGTCAAAGACAAGCCTCTCAACTATCCGCCAACCTCTCCATTTGCTTTTCAACCCTTCTCAACCTCCTCTCCTCTTCTTCTCAAGTACACAAATACTTGCACAGAATGCGCAACACCGTGTTCATCGTCTCTGTCTTGGCCTCTGTCGCCTCCGCTTCCATTATCGAGCGCCAGGACCCCGTCACTGTCACCAACACCGTCACCGTCACCAGCTGCCCCGCCGCCGTCAGCGACTGTGCCGCCTCCACAAAGTACATCACCGTGCCCTGTGCTACCAAACAGAGCGCCTCGCATGCCAGCGGTTCTGACACTCCCGCGCCGGCCCCTCCTGCTGCTGCGGCGGGCTCCGCTCATTCTACTGCTGCAGCTGAACCCGCCCTGCATTCTGCCGGCGCTGTTTCCCCTCCCGGTTCGACTCATCTTGCCGCTGCCGGTTCGGCCCCTCTTGCTGCCGGCGATGCCCCCGCTCTCGGCGGCTCCGAGAAAGCTGCGACTGCGTCTTCGACTCCACCTGCGACTGCAGGTTCGGCCTCTCCCCCAGCGTCCGGCTTAGCCCCTCCTCCTGCTGGCGGATCAGCCCATCCTGCCAGTGCTGCCCCGGCTCCCAGCGGCTCCGAGCAGGCTGCTGCAGCTTCTGCGCCGGCCCCTCCCGCAGCCACCGGCAGCTCCACCGGCGCCGGGCCCGTCAACGGCAATAGCAGCACCGTTTCCGCATCTGTGGGCAACGAGAGTGAGGGCTGCACCGCCCACGGCGGATGCGGCACCGAGCTTCCCATCGCAACGCTGAGGTCCACGTCCACGTCCATCGCCACCCTCGCCGTCTCCAAATCGTCCGCCGCCGTCTTCTCTGCCGGCTCCGCCAGTGCCACGCCCTCCTGCCCTCCTGGTGGCTGCGACCCTCCTCAAGTTAGCCGCGCTTCGACCAGTTCGGTCTCCCTGGCTGCCGGTGTCGCCGTGATCGTCGCTACTCTATCTTTCTTTTGAAGAATTGCCGAGTCTGCATCTTTTTCGCGTTGCATAAGATTTTCTTCGTGAGAGCTGGCACATTTTTTTTTTACTTTATTTCAAGGGCTTTTCAGAATCGGTCTGGTTACCGGGGTTTTCATCAATGGGTTTTCTTTTTGTTTCGGTTTGCGCGTAAAGACATAATTGTACAGCGGCGCAACGGTAAATCTGGACAGTATTGGTTACATAGTTATAAGTAGAGGCCTCAGTACGAATAATGAAAGTTGCATCACATTACCTGCTATACCACACTCATCTCTTGCTTACCTCTGCGCTATAGCGATTTCTTCTGTTGATCTGTCCTCGAAGCAATCAACGCACATGCTCAGGTACTGATATGACAGCAGTCGCGGCAATAGAGCAATCTGTAGCCTTGCTCAGCATCAACACATCTCTTCACTTGTTCAAGGCAGCCGTCGACTCCTCCTACGCTTGGAAGTTTGACCTGAGCAAGACGGCCATGTACAAAAGCTTGAAGCGGCATCTTTACGCCGACTTTGCTATCGATGAGTGGGCCTTGCACGCCTGCAATTTCCACGAGGGTATACTCAAATTGTGACAGTCTGCACAGCCCACGACAGCCTCGGCAAGATCGGTCTAGAAAATCTCTTCCTTTGGCGCATCTGTCAGTGGAACATAGCGCACCCCGAAGAGCTTGTTTCGCGAAACGTTGCCGTCCTTGTCCTTTTCAATGCGCCACACGTACTGCGAATCCCGATCATGCTCGTCTTCGACAGGAATAAACATACTGAAGACAATTAGTTATATCTGCAACGGTAACACTCAAGGCTCAACTCACCATCCTGGCGACTTAAGCTGGGTGATCAGCTCATCGTGTACTCGACTAGCAGACGCCCCTACGTGAATGACGTCCCAGTGTGTCCCGCACTCCTCCTCGCCCTTGCGCGCTGGCTCAGACAGGCCCTTTCGGCCATCTGCCGCTACAAATTTGACTTTGCCACTATCGAGGAGCTGCCTGCCCTCTGCGCTCTTGCGCATGTTGGCCTCGCCCATATCTCGCAGCGCATTGATGTGCTCGACGCCGACTACCAGCCCGCGTGGGCCAACCAGCTCCGCCATGACATGAGTCAGGTAGCCCGAGCCGGAACCAATATCGAGGGCACGGGGCGCTGGCGATGCAGCGGACGGCATCAAGAAGGAGATTAGATGCTCTAGGGCCATGGCGTGCATATGGGGAGCGGATATGGTGGCTTGGTAGCCAATGTACTGGGGCGAGTCTTCATAAGGCTGGGATGGGGCATAATGGCGGCGATCAACCTGCGAAGACAGCTGTCAGAACGGGAACAAAGGCTGAAAGTTTCGCCCAAGCGCAAAGCCAGCTAGCTGACCTTTATGAAAGCTTCCTTGACGCGCTCATCACTGATGAGTTTGTGCCTCGACATGTTCTCGATCAGCTCCTTGTTAGTGGAGCCTGAGCATCGCCACGCCATCTTGATGTTTCGTCGTGGCAAACGAGTAGAAAATGCACTTTGAAGAGCACCGCTACCCGATCTGAAAAGCCTCCTACTGAATGCCGTAAGCGAGGCCAGTTTGAAATACCGGATGGACGAAAATCGAGTCTTTCGAGATACAACACGGGTCGGATGATTCACAAGTAATGACGCCCTGACAAACGGTGAAGGCCGATAAATCTTGGTATCGAGTGATGAGCTCAAAATGGAGTTTATGCGCGACGAAATGTACAATTATTACTTTGCAGCAACAACCTGACAGGTGATATAATAATTGCGTCGGTGACTCCAGTGAATGATGCAAGACGAGCCTTCTTCAGTGGCGACAGGCGCTGTTCATTTCGGTCATGCCACCAGCCAAGCTTGTGCGGGGACCTCTGCGGCTCTTCAGCTCCACACCAGCTCCCTGGGCTGATGGCTGACCGTCAGTTGGTCTGTCTTGGTACTTTGCAAGTGCCTTTTACATATCAGCGTGGACTGCTCGCCATTTTTCAACATCGTGCATAGTCAAGATGATGCATGCTCAACCCCAACCATCTTCCTATGCAGTTCTCTCTTCCGATACACTGCTTGTAACCTGACGGATAAAGAGCCAAGCTTTCCTGCCCTTAGCCCTCCCCACCGCCGTTTCCGCTGGTTCATTTCCAACATGTCTTAAACCGACAGCCTATTTACAGGCCAGCCATGGCCAGTAGCGGCCCGGCCACCGGCCTCCACCGAGCAGAATAAACTCAAAAGAGGCTAGCATCAAGACCGGGGAGCTAGCACGTCTTGGTTCGCGGAAGCTCCCCGATGGTAGAGCTCTATCCGGAAAGAGCGCCCTCTCCTTTCTGACAACTCAGCCGACCAACCCCTACAACGTCGTTGGATCAAGGGAAGAATGCTTGTGCAAGACGGTTACCAGTAGGAGCCAGCCGTTCATGCCGATTAGCTCCGCGCCATTTAACCAGCCGACTGGAACCTTGCTGGAACGTCGCCATCATCCAGGGCCCCTTCCCAAGCCTCTTCTTTTCTTTCACGACCAGCACAAGCTGTCCCAAACCAACATGAGCTTCCGGACCATGGATGGAGAGGAACGGCAGTCGCTCATCCCACGCCCCGGATCCTTTGCCGCCACCGGCGGCGGCGGTGGCGGCGATTCGGTCGACCATCACGCCCAGTTCTGCGAGCTAGTGGGTGTGCGGCCGCTCAACTACCCGCTCGGGGAGTCGCACCGTGCGCACCCTCAGTCACTCTACGTCCGGGCCGTCGATCGTCGCTGGGGCCAGAACCTGACGTACATGTTCACCGCGACGCTCGTCAACACGCTGTTGTTGACGCAGGTGGTGCTGGGCGCGGCGCTGACGGGCCTCGGCGCGAGCAACAGTAGCCGCGTGCTCATCACCATCTTTGGCGCCCTCAACACCGTCATCGCGGGCGTCGTCGCCTTTCTCAAGTCACGCGGGCAGCCCATGCGCGCCCGCATGTTTCGCGACGATCTCTCACGCGTCGTCGACGAGATTGAAAACTCGGCCGTCATGTGGTACGGCATCAGCAACGGCGTCCACGGCTACGGCGCCATCGACACCGATGACCAGGTCACCGTCCGCGGCGAGGTCGCGCGGCTCACCCGCCTCTACGACAAGGCCGTCAAGAACAACACCTTGAACGACCCGGACATGTACAGCGCCAACGGCCCCGGCGATTCCTTCAGCGCGGGGCTGCGGAAGGCTGGCGGTGCTCCCGCCGTGCCCGGACCGGCCATGAACGCGGCCGTCGCACCACCTGGCTTCTCAGCTGGCGCGGTCCCGCCGCCCGCGCCACCGGCCGACCCGGATGCGAGCCCTGCCTGCAAGGGCCCGGATCCAGCCAAGGCCAAATCGAACACTAGCAAAGACAATGACTCCGATGCTCCTAAAAAGGCCGACCCTGCTCCGGCTGCTACTCCGGCTGCTACACCCGCCCCTGAAGAAGCCGGACCGGCTACCGAAGCCAGGTCAGACGATGCCAAGCCTGCTGATGCTCCCGGTGCTCCCGCTACGACGCTAGCTGCCGAGACAGCCAAGCCCGCTGCTGCTGCTTCTGCTGTCGCTGCTTCTTCTCCTCCTCCTCCTCTGACGTCTTTGCCAAGCTACGTGTCGAAAGATCCCGACGAGAGCCCCGCCAGCTCTGCCTCTCCTCCCAAGCGTGAAGCATCCGCCAAGCGCGATGCATCGACCAAGAGAGAAGCATCTAAAAAGCCACTTGACGATGGCAGCAACGTGTGAAGGTAGCAAAGGTCGAACGCCTCTGGGCTGTGCGATTCATCCCTTCCGTCGCACATTGTTTGCCTGTGTAGCCAACACTAAAGATACCACGACTGATATTCGATTTTTGGTGCTCCATATATCCCGGATGAGCTCTTTTCATCTCTGCAGAAGCAGATTGTTATTTGTATGCAACTGAGCATTTTGCCTAAGCACAGCATTTAGATCTCTAATCATGAAACCGAATCCGATAATAATACTTAATTCGCTGTCTTGACATCCAGTTTACGGCAGCATCGAGAAAACACTGTTCTGCGTGCACATGGGCTTAAAACATGAGACTTTGCTTTGTATGCTATGAAATGTAGTCGCGAGTCGCGCGTAGACGCCGAGGCGTGTTCGATCATCCTGTCCGGAGCTTGTGTACCAAAGAAAACTCCTCCGCCTAGTACATATAAATTAAAGGAACGAAGGTGTGAGTAAAAGACAAAAAGGAAAAAACAAAAAACGCCGACCCAATGCTTGTTAGAGAACCAACTCATTGCAGAGACGCACTTAGACAACCCGGTCTGCCGACTCGCCTTCGGCAATGACGGGCACGCCGAGCCCGCGATCCGGGCTTTGCATCACGAGCTGCTCGTGACGGCGGGCCTGCAGAAAGTCGGCGACGCTCTTGATGAGGATGAACCAACCGAGAATCATGAGCACATACGACAGCCACTCGCCGCCGGTAAAGTCGACGCCGCCACCACCGCTGCCCGCGACGTCGCCGGGCTGAAAGTCGTGCGCGTTGGGGTCCTGCGGCTCGGCGTAGCCGTCCGGGCCGTTCATAGCAGGAGGCTCACCGTCGGCTGTGCTCTTCATATAGAAGCCGTACTGGATAAGCGTGATGCCGAGGCCGGCGCGGGAGCCATTCTTGGCAGCGTGCGTCGAGTGCAACAGGTACGTCAGGAGGAACCCAACGAGCTGAAAGGACGTCGAAATCATGCCGTTCCAGATAAAGGAAAATACGGAGCCCACGGGCATGCCGTCCACGTATACTTCGTCTAGTCCTCCTAGGCCCGGGGCCAAAATCGTCGTTTCCCAGTATGGTGGTGCAGAATCGGCTGCGGCTTGCTCATATGTCTGGAGGAAGTTCTTAGCTAAAAAATCAACATGGCGAAATAAGACACAGTGTACATACCGGTGGCATTTCCTCCTTCTCGGCGGCAGCCTCGCGCTCTGGTCGTGCCGACATATTGGCGAACACGCCATCGGTGCCAACACCGCCGCCGACGACTCGTCCTCTTGTCGTCGCGGACGCCACCGTCGCTGCCGACGCTGCCGATGCTGCTGAGGGGGGCGTGTGGTGTGCCGACGTGGGCGACGTGCTCCCACTGGCCGTCGTGGCGGGCGTCGCCGCCTGGCGCACTAATCGTTGTCGGTCATCAATCTCGTCGTCGCTCTCATTGTCGCTATCGAATGCGTCGGCAAGGTCGGGGTCGACCTGGTTCTGTCTTGTGCGGGATGATGCCCGTGAGCGAAAGGAAGGTGGTGGCGAGTCGGGGACTGGTTGGCCAACGCTGCGTTGTTGTTGATGGGGGTCCTCCTCATCTTGGACGTTGACCTGATGTAAAATGTGATTAGATGGTGTGCGCAGTAGCGTTTCGGATCTCGACGTACTCGTTCGTAGCGACCAGCCATGATGATCGTGTGCGTATCGTGTTGATTCCCGTGGGGCGGTGACGACTTCCGTAGGAAAAAGTAAGCAAGACTAACGGTCGAGCGACGGCGCTTCGGACGTGCAAAATAGAGATGGATAGGAAACAAACGGTCACGACGTAAGACCGACGGCAAAGAAAAAAAAAATAGACGGCTCAAGTAAATCGAGCGCAGTCGCAGGATCAAACAAGATGATCGCTGAGGAATTCAAGGAATAGGGAGAGAGATTGGCATCTTTCAGGTCAGTACGGAGGTAGGCTGTGTCGACTCAACCCGTGAGCAGCGCCAAGAGGTTAGCCAGCCACACAGCGCTGCCAGCCTACGTAAGTCACGCAAGTTCTCCCTTTTTGCCTCAGGCCCATAGACTCGCACTGTGCCGATTGCAGTAGATACCCTGCGTCTGTACCGTGTGAAATCTGCAGTGGGTCACGGTACTGTCGCATGTCTGATTACTGTATGAGATTCTCCCGCTAAAAGCCATTTCGAGACGGATCGTGCTGCAACGAACGCGGAGGCGAAACTACCAAATTGCGACCATGGCCACACGATCACTTGCTGTACGTCGCAGCAAACTCATACTTATCAATCGCGACCAATGCGAACCGAATTGTACTAACTTCTATATCTCATTCTCACAGCGCCGCATCTACGCGGAAACCTTTGCGAAATGGCCCAAGCAGGACCTGCGGCCCGACTATCAACTCCAGGACGTGCTCGGCAAGACTGTGGAAGCGCGCTTCCAAAATTACACGCCGGCGATGGAGCGGGAAGAGATTCTTAAAGCGAGAGCGCTGCAGTTTCTCCTACAAGACAGGTTCAAGGACCGGGTATGTGCGGATAGTCGCGGTGTAGCGGGAGGCCGTTCATCAATTACCCTCCAGTTGCTAATACAAGAGGTAGTACAAGCTGAAAGGACCGATGCTGCAGCCCAAGAGCCAACCAACCTACTTTGACGACTTGGTGCGCGAGATCGAAGAGGCACCGAACCGCTCTTGGTTCGGTCGACTCGGCAAGCGACTCTCCGGCATGATTCGGCTGCAATAACCTCGGCACGACCTCATAGAACATTTGATTTTTGCATTGATTGGCGCACGGGGTGGGGATTTAAAAAATCATGTAAGAATACTGGTAATTTGTAGTATATCTGTAACACTAGCCAAAAGTCATGGATGGCCAGTGATTTTCGAAGAGTGACCAAATTCTATCGTGATTCGCTGTTTCCACGTGCATCTTCCCTACAAATACTTCATCTCAGGATCCAGCCGATTCATGAGCTCCATGCTCTTCTCGTACATGGTGAAGACGATGCCGCCGCTCATGACCAGCCGCACCAGGCGCGGCACCGCGCCGCTCCAAAACGTGCGGACGCCTTCGTTTTTGAGGATGAGACCCGCGCAGCGAAGCGTGTTGCCATACATTTGTTTGGCCTCGGGGCTCTGCATACGTGTCTTGATTGTGTCGAGCGGCTGAGTGACGAAGACGGTGACGAGGCCGGCGAGGCCGCCAATGGCAAACGTGCTCGCGGTTCCGAGCTTCTCGCCGGGCGCCGTGTACGACTCAGCGATTTGCTTGAAAAAGGTATAAGACCCGAAGCGCGTCGCACTGTTGGCCGACTGCCGCAGCGTTGTCGGCACGAAGCCCTGGAAGAAGCCGCGGATGCCGCGCTCGCGCGCGATAATGGGCACGGCGTGCAGGAAGCCGCGCATGCGCGGCGTGGCCGACTTGCGATCGTCGATGCTGATAGGCGAGCGAGAAGAGTCAGAAAAGGCGCCAGCACCGCACGCGCGCGCGCGCGCGTGTGTGTTCGTGGAGTACCCGACTTACAGTGTCGTCTTGATGCTCTCGGTTGGCGTAACGGCGAGGAGCGATTCCGTGATACCGGCACCAAAGCCAGCAAGAACAGTTCGCGGACCGGTGAGCTTACCGTTCTCGTCGGCGAGAAGGCTCTTGTACTGATCAAAGGCGACGAATCCTAAACGAGGAGCGGCGTCAGCATCTGGGCGCACCCGTCGCCATACCGAGGGCACCAAATCTTACGGATGCCAGCCTTGGCAGAGTTGCCGATGATGAGCGTCGTGCAGCCCGCATACCACTGCTTGCCGAACGGTGGCCATGGCAGCTTCTTGCCTTCTGCCAGACGACGGTTCAATTGCGACCGAGTCTTGGCGACTGCACATGTACTGTTAGCAATTTGGTCGCTTCATTTCTGTTGGTTCGGGTTCGTTTGCGATCCAAGTCTAGGTACAGAGTCGCGCAGGAAAAGGGATGACAATGGTCGGAAACGTACACTCGGCAGGGTATGTAATGGCTAGTTTGCGTCAGTCATGTCTGGAGCATAAGATCGGAGGCCTTGGGGAAAATACCAATTTCAATGGCGCCAGCCGTGGAACCGGCAATGATGGATCGCAGTGGGCTGGGCTTCTTCTTATCAGAGCTCGAGGCTCCTTGCGCTTGCGAGGCCATTGTCGCGGTATCGGGGCGCGAGACTGGGCTAATGGAGTTGTAGTTGTACGGCCCGAGGTTTTGATGATGCTGACGTCGGCTTTGTGACTCGGTAGGGTGGATTGGCAGCTGGCAGTCCAGGAATTTTAGCGCCGATACCGCCCGAAAGATATGACTTGTTGCAGTGCAGCATGCTGAATAACACGAATTACACAAAAGAGCGCAAATTGATAGCTGGATTTTACAATTCATTGATTTACTCAGGATACTTCGTTCACAAGTGTTTACACAATTAAAGTTTGGCAAGAGCTTTGGTCACAGCAAACGCACCACCATTGCGCCCAAACATGGTCCGCAGATCCTCCACCAGCTCATTTGGCCGCTCAAACGCCGCAAAGTGCCCGCCATCCTTGTGCCTTTTTTCAAATACTATAGGCCCGAGGCCATGGGACCAGAGCCTCGGAATCACGACGAGATCCTTTGGAAACTGCGAGATGCCCAGGGGTACCTTGGCATTGTAGCCTGAGGTGATGGCCGCGTTCTCGGGGGCGTGCTTGGCCTCGTAGTAGATGCGGGCGCTGGCCTCGGGGCCGGCGTTGGAGAAGACATACAGCGAAACCCACGTCAGGACCTCGTCGTCAGTCCAGGGGTAGGCGTCGGTCCAGTCGTGCAGCTTCTCGTAGATCCAAGCCAGCAAGGCCACGGGCGAGTCGGCAAAGGCAAAGCCCAGCGTCGCGGGCTTGGTGCTCTGCAGGCTGTTGTAGCCGATGCCCTCCTCGCGGAACCAGGCGGAGCGCGCGAGGCCCCTTTTCTCGTCGGCGGACCACGGTGTCAGCGCGTGCCGCAGCCAGGTGAGTGGCGTTTCTTTGAACGTAGGAGGCCCGCGAAAAGCCAAGTTAACGTGAGAGGCGACGCACGACTCGGGAAAATCGGCGCCTAGGCGGCGAGTAATCATGTATCCCCAGTCTCCGCCCTGGGTGACTACAGCACAGCAATGGTTAATTTCGATGCATGATTGCTCCTAATAGGAAATTGGTTGTCGAATGGTTACGTACCGTATTTCTGGTAGCCGAGCTTCTGCATCAGCTTATGCAGAGTCTCGGCGTATTGGCGAAGCCCAAAGCCCTTCTTAACAGGGCCATCGGAGAAGGCATAGTTCGGCAGCGACGGTGCCACGACATGAAACGAGACGCCATTGGCCGTTCCCACCAACAGAGGAAGTATCTTTTCCACCTCCAAGAAGCTGCCAGGCCCTACCAATCTGTTCAGCCACTGCTCTGCACCGCACGAGACGAGTCTTGCACTTACAGCCATGGCAGAAGAGCAGCGGGATGCTCCCTGGCTGTGCGCTCCTTTGGTGCACAAAATGAATGTTGAGCGGGCCAAAGCCGTCGACGTCGATGGGTGTCGTGTACTGCGGCAGCTGGTTGATGCGCCTCTCCTGCGCGCGCCAGTCGAAGCCGTCGCGCCAGTAGGCGGCGAGGCGACGGACGTCGGCGGCGGGTGCGCCGTAGTCCCAATCGTCTTCAAAGTCGACACGTTGCGGGAGAACAGAGGCGCCGAGCTTGGCCTTGAGCTTGGCCAAGGCATCGTCTGGCACGGCGATGGTGTAGGGCTGGATGTCACTGGCCATTGTGCAGGTAACTTACAGAGTCAGTCGTGAATTTTTGATAAGGTTATGTAGCCTGCGCAAGTTAAATGGCTTTTTTTTTTTGGAGATGGACGCAAAGGCGTGGTTGACACTGCGCATTTGTCATCGTCTGCTGCACGGTAAAGGCAGCAAGGGATCCTGATGCCGGAGAGTTGGTTCTGACGTATTACATGCTCAGCCGGAGTGGTTACCCCAGCCGCTCCGTATATAAGTGGTTCCAATCGGCCAACTAGTTACTCGATTCACGGTAATTCATCTAGATCATGCTTGCTGTCGTGCGTCCCACTCCCTTCCCGCGATCTGGCCAAATTGCAGAGTGAATAAAATAATGGCCCGGACGCAGATTTCGGTCGCGTTCAAGAGGGGGTCAAGGGCACTCTCTGTTCACAGAGTAAATAGCTGTCAAGCTACTCTGCAGGTAAACGCTCATTAATAATACGGCCTAGACACTCTCCAGAGCTGGCGGCTGAAAGTCCAGCGATTGACATCAGGTCCAGCACCTATCAAAAGTCTGCTCTCATACATGCAGCGACGGTATGATGTAAGTCGATGTACAGTACGATAGATAGGTTGTGGTATGCGCTTTGCACTCACTCATAAACAAAGGCAGTCCTTCGTCGGTTAGTCCATTCTCAGCCAGTAGACTCACAGCCGCGCAATCCTGCAGATAATGACAGGCACGACAGGCTCTGATGAAGCAGGACTCAACACAGCCCCTGTCCAAGTCATCTTGTAGCACTATTTACGAGTACGATGCAAGTCAGATTGAGCGCACCGCCTCGCGCAAGCTGCAACTACTTTCGAGGTGGCGGAGCCTAATTAGCGCAGGCCGGCTGACTTTGCCCCGATCAAGGCACGCTTCGAAGCCGCGCTGGGCCCGTATGAGCTGTTGAGCACGTTGCTGAGCGTGGCGTGCCTAAATTTACTCAGTGGCTACCTGCCAAGGACTTATCGACACCGGCGGACAGGGCTCGCTACGTGATGGCGCCCAGCAAGGGGACGGGCTTCGACTTTCTGGCAGCCATGGCAGAAGCACCGGCTTTTCTGCCCGTGATATTTCAAACAGGCACTGCGCGGCGATGACGCAAGGTTGTGGCCCGGGGAGCTCGGAGGCGGCGCGGCACGTCATCTCCCACCAGTGGCTGTGGGGAGACACGAGAATAATCGGGCGCTGGGCGCGTGGTTGACGCGGGAGATAGGGGGTCACAGAAGAGGAGGGCAAGACATCGGCGGCGTATTATGGCCGCAAGGAAAGGTGGCGCGGGAGATTCGGTAGCGTTGCTCTCAAGATGTTGTTGGTACATGTGGAAGAAGAGGTGTGTCTACGAAATATGGGCGGTGAACAGGCACAAAACGATGTGTTCTTTGGAGCGGTGATGACTCATACTGGGGTCAGGAGTAGAGAGGAATAAGAAGATGGTAAAGTCTTGTCTACTAGGTCGGCAAAAACAAAAAAAACCGCAGTTGTTCACTATTATATAGTTGCAGAAACTATATCTGTATATATTTAGACGGGGAGTGTGGCATTCAGGTTTGGTCATATGCAAGGAGCTATGTGGCGCCGTCAAGGGGCCCGTGTCAGTTGATCAGCTCAGCGCAGGTGATGCCGTCGAGCGACCGCTGAACAGTTACAGGTAGTTATACTTCGACGCCAGATATAGGCTCTGTCAGGGACGAAGAGGCCAGGCCGCTTGTGCAGGATGGCGGCGCGGTGTAATTAACAGATGTCGTGCAGTGGTGGGCGTGATGGTTGAGTGAGTAAAAAGAGGCCACGTATATCCGTGTTCGAGACAGCCGCCGAATCAGATCGTCAGCCCGTGTCTGCTATTTTTATTGCCGGTATGCAAAAAGGCAGCCCTGCGCTGCCCACCAACTGAGGCGCTGACTGGGTAGTTGCTCGTCTATTTTACTCTGTATTGCTGCTTGTCTCGGACCAAAATCGGATTACGGCGCACCACATAGGGACCACTAAATTAAAGAGGGCCTTTTTTTCTTTAGTGAAAGTGATCAGGTGGAGGCGCGAAAGTTGGAGCTGGAGGGGGTGGGCTTCCCGCTGTGGGCCGAGCTGGGCAGGCTGAAGTCCATGGACAAAGTTTCAGCAGCTGCCAAGGCGAGAGTGTGGTGGCAGACGATGATACATAACAAGAAGCAAGTAAGTAAATGAGGATAAAAAGCACAATTCTATGGGAGTAATGTCCTGAAACAATGATTCAATATGCAGTCAGTAGAGTGGCGTCTTTGAATCACCCACTCTCCAATTTGGCAGCTGCTGCACGCCCGCCCAGCTGCACATGTACTCGGCTTACTCAGTACTGTCTCCCTGAGACCCCTGCTGTCCGCCTTGGGTACCCAATACCTACAATGGCCACGAGATACGCAAGTACTTCAAATTCACCCAGGCACCTGCGCAGTTATTCATGTACTTTACTATCAGCCTCTCAGACCTGCATATGCCCGTCGCTTCCTCTTTCACTTTATCTGATCCGTTCTCCCATCTTATCTCGAGCAAACGAATTCCTCTACTCTCTCGAGTCTTTCTTCTCCTACCACGGCTGTTTGCCTCGACCAACTAACCTTCCAATACAACCCCGACCCGTTCGTTTACCCCCTGCTTGCAAATACCAGATGCCCATCTTTTTTTCAGTCCCTAATTCCCAGTTTTTTTCCCGACGTGTCGCGAGCAGATGCCTGTTTGAGACGTGTCCCCGTTTTCCACTCGTGACTCTCTCACTGCATAGTTTGATAGGCTGCTTGGCTGCCTAGCGAGAAGGGGGCCTCCCCTGGTCTGTCGACCTTGCGGCTGACGCACTTCGGGCTGTCCCGTTGTCAGCAGCTCATCAGGCACAGTGCCCTCTTCTTCTCCTGTCCTTGTTTGCGATTATCTCTCGTTTGTCTTTTTTTTGATTTAACATCAACTGCCCAGCACAGCAGAGAGTGTCTTAGAACGAGGTCCCTTGACAAGTCGACAACATGGCGCCCACAGAGTCGCAGCCGCTGCTGCAGCACATGTCACAACACCACCATGCATCCCCCACTAGTCGCCATCTCAGTGCATCGCCGGCCTCGACAAACACCAGCCGGGCCAGCAGGGCCAGCAGAACGAGTACCACCAGCACCACCACGGCCCGGGCCGCCGGCGTCGCCCGCATGGACGCCGTCACGGCCCAGCTTACCTCGATCCAGCGCTTCTGGCTCTTCTTTGGCATATTCCTCGTCGGCTACGCCTACGGCCTCGAGAGCCAGGTCCGTCTGGCCTACACGCCAAACGCCACCGCGTCTTTCAACCTGCACTCATACCTCGCCACCATCAACGTCCTCCGCAGCGTCGTCGCAGTCGCCGCCCAGCCCGCCGCCGCCAAGATTGCCGACGTCTTTGGCCGATTCGAGGTCGTTGTCGCCTCCACCCTCTTCTACGTCCTCGGCATGGCCATAGAGTCCACGGCCACCTCGGTCTACGTCTTTTGCGCCGGCGGCCTCATCTACCAGGTCGGCTTCACCTGCATTGTCCTCCTGCTCGAGGTCCTCGTTGCCGACTTTTCCTCTATGCGCGCCCGCGTCTTCTTCAGCTACGTCCCCGCCCTGCCCTTTGTCATCAACACCTGGCTTAGTGGCACCATCACCTCGGCCGTCCTGCGTCTCGCCACCTGGCGCTGGGGCATCGGCATGTGGTGCATCATATACCCCATCGCCTCGCTGCCGCTGCTCGTCACGTTATACGTGGTGGATCGCAGTGTCGCAGAGCCCAAACACATTCTCGAGTCTCCCAAAGGCATTTCCTCCAGCAAGCTGCAAGACGCCAGGCGTTGGCTCCGCCATGTCTCAACGCAGCTCGACGTCTTTGGGCTTGTCTTGCTGGTCGCCGCCTTCAGTCTGGTGCTGGCACCGATGACTGTGGCCGGAGGTACAGCGTCTCACTGGCAAAATCCGCGCATCGTTGCACCCCTCCTTGTCGGCTGCATATGCGTGCCTGCATTTATCTACTGGGAAAAGTACCACGCAAAAACGCCCATGATGCCCTTCCACCTGCTCACCGACCGTGGTGTCTGGGCCGCGCTGGCAGTCCGCAGTCTCCTCAACTTTGCATATTACGTCCAGGCCAACTACTTGTATACCGTGCTCATCGTCGCCTTTGACTTTTCCATCGAAACCACCACCCGCATCATTTCCTTCTTTTCGTTTTTCGGCGTGGTCAGCGGTGTCCTCATTGGCCTCGTCGTTTACAGGCTGCGACGTTTGAAGCACATCATCGTCGGAGGAACTCTGGTCTTCATGATGGCCTTTGTTCTGCTCATCAGCCAGCCTGGAGGCGCATCTAGCCGCTCCAGAACCGGTATAATCGGTGCCCAGATACTGCTCGGCCTTGCTGGAGGCCTGTTCGCTTACCCTACACAAGCCTCCATCCAGGCGTCCGCCAGCCGCGACCACGTAGCTATTCTCACGGGGCTCTACCTATCCTTTTACAATGTCGGAAGTGCTCTGGGAACCTGTCTCTCCGGCGCAATCTGGACGCAGACCTTATACCCGGCACTCGAGTCCAACTTGGCTTTTCAGCCGAACCGAACACTCGCTCAGGCCATGTACGACAACCCATTTGAGGTTGTCGCTGACTACCCGGTTGGGACTGAGATTAGAAGCGCAATAATCAGCAGCTACAGCTACGTGCAGGGAATTCTCTGCGTCGCTGGCCTATGTGTCTGCGTGCCCATGATTGGTTTTGCCCTGGCGCTTCGTAACCCACGCCTGTCGGACAAGCAAGTCCAGGAAGAGGCGGAAAGAGACCCGTACGAGGCCTAGTTTTATTTGCATCCAAGGTCTTTGGACATTGAGTTGTTATTTTTTTTATACCTTCACCATTACAGATATTATCATTAAGCATTGCATAGAAGCAAGCGAGTCAGCATTCTTTACTTGATATTCTTAGATTTCTACTTGATAGATTACAATACCAAATTGCCATCTTTTTTCAGCACCACTTTCGGATCGAGTTTCGCGAGCTGCATGCTTACCTTTGCTTGGCAGAGAACGGCCCAGTTTGGGTATGACCATACTGGGCCATCCGCCTCCCTTGTCAGCTCCAGCTGCCATCCCAACAGTCGCGGCCGCTGGCAAATCAGCTACCGCCAATTACTAATATCAAAGACTCATTTCCATTTGCTGTTTTGTAATTTTTTTTCCGATTCCACTGATGTGTTTCCCCTTTCAGTGTTATTTATTACCTAGTGCCGGAGTGATGGCATCCACCTGTCGCGGGAGATGGGTCTGTTGGAGACTCACGAGTCTGAGAAGACAAATGTTGAATCCACCGTCCATACGAGAGGCGTCATCATCAAAAGGTTCAATGTGATATTTTCATATGATTTTATTGCGAAAAGTCCTGGTAGACGAGCGCAAATGGCGCACAAGCCATGACAAAAACCACGCGTTGAACGCATCTCGGGCTTGGCGCCATGGTACGACAAACCACACCGCGAAACCCGGCAAGCCCATGCCCAACTACACAATCTCCGCGGCAAGAAAAACAGCTGAAAAAAAAAATCACCCATCCTCCATAGCCAAGTAATACTGCGACGCCAAACCGATTTGTATGCAATACTAGTTAGTGCCTAGTCTGATCATCTGCGGTCTTGAACCCGATTTTTTTCTGGCAGGGGTTGGCCGCCAATATTCAATCTTATAAAGCATTACAGGAAAGCGCCACGCAATAACACGGCATATTCCGGTCAAGTGAGTTTTGTTGTAACTATGCCAAGGCCCCCGCGGGGGGCGTTCGGACCTGAACGATACTGGAATCTGGTCCCGATGCACGAACGCTCGACTAATAAGTTTAGTTAGCGCGGCCCGGCAGTCGCTCTATACCGGGGGGGGGGCCTGACTTACACGGGCCGTTGAGAACAATCTCGGCAGCAGCCGATCAGATCAAAGGAAGCCATCTATATACCCGCAGACTCAGATGCAGTTTCAACGGACAAAAGGCTAACCTCGAAGCAAGCGATTTGAAGCCAAAAACATAGAGAAAAGAAAATAAAACTCTGCGCGCCCACCTACCTGCCTCGCGACTTACGGACCAAGAGCCCCGTTTCCCCTCGCTTCCCCCGGATGGCTAGGTATCCCCGTCTCGCTGCACGGTATACCCGCTTCAATTTCCCAGCAGCGCCAAAGTCGGGCGCTGAATCGTGGGGATGGCATGAGACGGGGCCCGCACGAGATGGAAGTCCGGCACGGCATAATGCGCCGGACTGCAGAGGGTAAGATGATGATGTACAGGAAAGAAAGATGCAAGTCGTAAAGGACGGCCGCGGCACGTGAAGACACGGGCGGACTTACACGATGACAGACAAAAAACACCAGTCAGCCGCGGTCTGGCTTCTCGGACGAAGGATGTATAAATATGCAACCGCATCTCCTGTCGAAGCAATCGTCTCACAGCAGCAACAGCATCTTTAGTCTCAAAGCAACAACAGAATCCAAACCAAAACAATGTTGGCCCAGGGTCTCTTGTCCGCCGCCATCGTCGTGGCCCACGCCCTCGTGGCCTCGGCCGCGCCCCCCATGCCACACGATCCCCGGACTGCGCCCATCCTCCCCTCCCAGGACCCCTTTTACGCCGTGCCCGACTCCATTTCCGCCGCCGCCCCCGGCGCCATTCTGCGGCACCGCAAGCCGCCCTCCTCCATCGCCGTCTTTGGCTTCGACTCTGTGAATCTCGCCGAGACGGTCCAGATACAGTACCGCACCGCCGACAACCTCGGCAACGCGACGGCCGCCGTGCTGACCGTGCTGGTGCCGCACCACGCCGACATGAGCAAGGTGCTCTCGTACCAGGTCGCCGAGGACGCGGCGTCGGCCGACTGCGCGCCGTCGTACACCTTGCAGCGGGAGTCCAAGTCGGGCCCGCACCTTGGCACCCTGTTTGAGCAGGCTGAGATTCTGCTCATCGAGGCCGTGCTGGAGCAGGGCTGGGTCGTGGTGGTGCCGGATTACGAGGGCCCCAACGCGCTGTACCTGGCGTGGCGGCTTGCGGGGCAGGCGACGCTCGACGGCATCCGCGCGGCGCTGGCTTCCGAGGAGATTACCGGGATCAAGGCCGACGCGACGGTCGCCATGTGGGGGTACTCGGCGGGCAGCATGGCGACAGCGTGGGCGGCCGAGATCCAGCCGCAGTACGCGCCGGAGCTGCGCATCGCGGGGGCCGCGTTTGGCGGCACGACGCCCAACATCACCAACGTGGTTGGCGCCACCAACAAGGGCCGCTTCGCAGGCCTGCTGCCGACCGGCATCATGGGGCTGTCCAAGCAGTACCCGGCGATCGAGGCCATGGTGGACCGGGAGCTCAAGCCCGAGTTTCGCGAGGTGGTTGAGCAGACCAAGCACCAGTGCCTGGTCGCGGACCTCGCCGTGTTTAGCGACCGGGACGTGACGGCCATGTTTACCGATCCGCGATTCATGTACAACGACCCCGACGCGGTCAAGGTGCTCGCCGAGATTGACCTCGGGCAGGCGGTGCCCGAGATACCCATCTACTGGTACAAGTCGGTACACGACGAGGTGAGCCCCGTGGCGGACTCGGACGCCGTGTACGCAAAGTACTGCGCGGGCGGCGCGACGGTCGAGTACCTCCGCGACGAGGCGTCGGAGCATGCGAGCGCCATGGCGACGGGCGCGCCGCGCGCGGTGGCCTGGCTCAAGAACATCATGAACGGCGGGAAGCCGAAGCCGGGGTGCTCGAAAGAGACGACGCTTACATCGTTGTGGGACCTGTCTACGATTGAAGTCTTGCCGGGTTTCATACTGGATGCGCTGCTGGATCTGGCGGGCAAGCCCGTCGGCCCTTGGCTGGCCTGATAGAGAGAGGATACTTGCATGAGCTTGTGAGCGACTTTGGCTATGCATTATTTGTAAGCTAGTTTTGTAGGATGAGATACATGTACAACTATTGGTCTTGCTGTGCGGAATCTGGCGCAAAAGGATCGTTGTTAGGGTCAGTGTTGCGAGTGTACTCTTGCCTGTAGGCGATAGTGGCGGCAGTTTCCTCGCCGTAGTGCGCCGCCACAAAGCCAAAGGTCATGTCGATGCCGGCCGAGATGCCCGAAGAAGTCCATATATTGCCATCGCTGACCCATCGTGCATGCCGGACCCAGTGTACATTTGGTCCCTTCTTCATAACCTATGCGTCAAACCGTCAGTCATCCGGTGGTAGAAAAGAGTTCCAAAGGGAAAAAAAAAAGGAAAAAAGGAAAAAAAGAAAAAGAGTAAACTCCCCCCCTCCAAAGAAAAAAAACAGGAAAAAAAAAAAAACCCTTACCCAGTCAAACGCCAACTTATTCGTTGTCGCCTTCTTGCCGTCCAGGATGCCCGTGCGGGCCGCGAGCGCCGCGCCGGTGCACACCGTCAAAAAGTATCGGAGCTTCGGATATACCCTAGCGGCGTAGTCGACCAAGGGCTGCGTGGCCTCGTCGTCGCGGGTGCCACCACCGCCGGGAATCATGAGCACCTCAATGTCTTGTGGCGCCGTGTCAAAGGTGTGCGTCGGCACAATTGCCTGGCCAACGGAGCCGGGTCGCTTCCCGCGCGACGTTACGGGCTCGAGCGTCGCCGCGAGTATTACCACCTCGACGGGGACCAGCGCCGAGAGCATCGCGAGCACGTCGAGCGGGCCGGCCGCGTCGAGTAACTGGAAGCCGGGGAATAGCGCCACGGCGTACTTGACGGGCGCCGTCGTCGCCGCCGCCACCGGCTGCTGCGAGGGGGATGTCGAGGCCATTTGATGAACTGTGGGAGAGAGATTTGGGATGCAGAAAAAAGGTGTAGGCTGAAAGATGAAAAGTAAAATAAGATGAAGTGTTGAGAGATCTGCGGAGGAAAAGCTACACTAATAACGGTCGGTCCCTACAGTGTGACAGCAGGCGCGAGCATGGCAGGCGCACCGCACCGCACAGCACAGCACAGCACAGCGCAGCAGGCGCAGAGCGGGATGCCGAATGGGGCCTGCGACATGAATCATGATGCAGAACGAAAAAAAAAAAAAAAAAAACTCGACTCCACTGCACAAGTGCAATTTTGTTACAGACGGGGAATTTTTGAATCTGATAGTATCCGTATAATTGTGGTGGAAATGGTGGAAAGGAGCCAATTGCGTCTGGGCGGTGCCTGATAGCAAGTCCTGGTTACAATTGTGGCTGCCACTGCATCATAATAACCTTGCGACAAGAGCATCCCGCCGCTGAAGCTTAATGCCAACTAATATCACCCTTTTGTCATTTCCCCCACATTCTTGTCAGGTACTTTGTCTGTCTATTCGTCTTTGTCTTTGCCGATCACTTTGCCTCGATGCGCAAAGCGAGAGCATTTTGGTGCATCGAGTTTGAATCATCTGCATGTATTGACACTGCTTGGGTCTGCTTCCACCTTGTCTTCCGGGAGGCCCTTTGTCGCCGACGTCACTTTTTGACCCAGTGGTAAGTTCAAGTCAGATGGCCAGGGTTGCCACCCACTTATCGGAAGTATAATAGCTTCACATATCGTTGGGTGACACTGAAAATACGACACCAATATCCAACAAATGGCATGGGGACTGTAGAGATGCTACAATGCAAAAATCAAGTCAACACGTGCAGCCCTCTTATTAACTGGACCTGCGCGTGCCGCAACAGAGAGCAGCCAGCGCACGTAGCGACTATCACTTCAACTCATCATGAATTCATCTATAATAAATGTAGGCTGACAGCTTCACACGCCAACAACTAGGGAATCAACTGCCGACAAGTAAGGCTTGAAGCTCTAAAGCGCGGGCGCTTGTTACAACAAGGCACAATTGCGCTGCCCAGTATGCCCAACACGGCAAGGCTGAAACACTAAACTAAACAACTTGGTTAGCACGTTAGTAATTGGTTAGTTTTGGCTAGTTGGCTAGTTAGCATCGGACGTTGCAATAGGCAGCAGGCGTTAAACATTGCACATCTGCAACGCTGGACACAGCCAATGAGTATGCCGCAAAGCAAAGTCTTTCTAAATCTTGCGACAGATATACCTACAGACATGACGCATACACACAAAGTAAAGGCCGATCATCAGACAAGTTGCCCCGCGCCCAGAGGCAGGCATCGCAAATGCTGCCCCCTGCGGATCTGTATTTCCAGCACCGAGCACGGGCCGCAGCGATGATTTGCCCACTATTTGCATGAGCTAACAGCAATCTGTTGTTCGTGCACGGGAACGGGAATGGCGTCCGCCTAAGATTGGGTCAAAGCCTTAGCTGTAGGCAGACAACGTTAACTCGACAAGTGGCATAACTAGCATCCTCGTCACTTTGTCGCCAAGGGAGACGCAGCGCACTAGAAAAAGGCAAAAGGCAAATGTGCCGCGTAACAAAGAAATTCACTGCGCCGGATTTTTATTTCCACGTCTCCTCACATTTGTCACGAATTGCCCGACCATCTCGGGCGCTGCCTGGCGCTCGCTAGCTACCTAGTTAGTGGCTCTTGCCCCTGTCAGCCGTCTCAGCCCCAGATGACCTGCCAAAAAGGCTGCCATCGAGACTCGGCACCTGACTTGGTAACAAGGCGTCTAAACAAGAACAGGCGCAATCTGCCGTCTGACACCTCTTTGCCACATTCAAGGCCTTTTCTTCAAAAAGACTCGACAAGTCCTGCAAAGGCTCATAAGTAGATCTGAACCGCCCCGATCGTAGCGTCGCGCCACTCCCGAGCTCACCACCACGTTACAACTTGTTGACTTGCAACCATGGACGCTCAGTTTGCGGCGATTGCCGCAGACGCTGCTAAACGATACTCGAATTCCTCAGAAATACAGCTCGATGATTACACATCGCCAACAGTCAAGACCGTTGACGAAGTCATCAAACAAGTCGAGCTTCGAAATGCCCAATTCGCGGCGTTTCGCGCCAAACGCCGCGCTGTATTTAGTGCCATGGCCACAGCAATGAGGCCGGTCGAGGTATTAGGGGAAATCATCGGTGGCGCTGCTGAAAAAGGTTTCCCTCCTGCCCAAAGCGTATTCAGCGCCGTCGTCTACCTCATCCAAGCCGCCAAGGACACCAGCGCAATGTACGATGGCATCACTGAACTGTTTGAGCAACTACATGTGCGTCGTCTACAGTTCCGCCCAACACATAAAGAATAATGCTAATAATCCCGGAAAAGGACTTCACTGCCCGTTTAAATATATATATTCAGTATAAGCTGTCTCCGCCGCTCAAAGAAAAGCTGACAACCATCCTGGCGACTTTGTTCAAAGTGTTGGTTATTTCCACGCAAGAAGTCCGTCGTGGCAGATTCAAAGCCTACTTCAAGCGCCTTTTCGGAATGGGCAGCCCTATCAAGGAAGCCTTGGAGAGATTGCAGGCCCTTACTACCGGAGAAGAGAAATTGGTCTTGGCGGAAACATATGGCAGCGTATCAACGCTTCACGACACGACTGAAAGGGTAGAGAACCTCGTCAGTCTCGTCAACGAAAACGTGAGGAACCTTAGACTCGATCATCTTGGACAAATTGACCTCTACCAAAGAGACAAACTCAAGGCAGTTCTAGAGCCGTCGCCATTTGCGGAAGACTTCTACTCGGCCTTTATAAAGTCTAGAATTGCAGGTACTGGCGACTGGATTTTGCAAGATGAGACGCTGCAATCCTGGATTAAGGGCGAGAAGCAGTATCTGTGGATATGCGGAAGTCCAGGTAACTAAAGCATGCATGTTGATAGAAAGCCGACCACTAATCCTTCGATAGGCACTGGAAAGTCCTACCTCACAGCACGTCTCGTTTCGTGGGGTATGGAGAATCTTGGAAATATGGCTTACTTTTTCTTCCGCGAGAACAATCCTGAAACAAAGTCAGTTGTTCAAGCAATTCGTGACATTGCTTATCAAATGAGCGAAAGCGACGCATCTTACGCAAAAGCTTTGATGAACAGTCTTCAAAGCGCCGAGGAAATCAAGACAGTGGCGAGTGCTTTTCGGCGCTTGCTCGTTCAACCTCTTCAAGATCCCGCGCGAACCACACCAACGTACATATTTCTGGACGGAATCGATGAAGCGTATCACGAGGATATCAACCAGCTATTGTTCCAGCTTGCTCCCGACGAAAACGCGGAAATCGAATACTCTTCAAATATATTCATCGCTCTTGTTGGACGATCGTACATGACAGAAAATGTCACCAACAAATTGGACCCTCAGGGACGTGGTGATGTTTTCAGCACAATTCAGATCACTACGGACCGAAGCGCTAGTGATGTTGCGGCTTACATCGCGAATGGAGTCGCACAATCTCGAATTCTGGCCCGAACCCCTGTTTTATTCAGAGAAGAGGTCATGAAAACCATGGAAAAACAGGTCGACGGACTTTTCATCCTTGCGAAATTCATGCTGGCCGAAGTAAATCGCAAGCGTCATCCAAGGTCCATCCAGAAAAGTCTCGAAACATTCCCCAAAGAGATTGACGGCATGTTATTACGAACCCTGGAAAGCCTGTCTGAGACAATATCCCCAGAAGAAGCAGAAGACCTCAATGAGATGCTGCGTTGGATCGTCTGCGCAGAGGAGGCATTATCGCTGGAGCAGCTTGAATCAGTTCTCATTCTGCAATTTGGAGATCCACCATTCCGACTTGAAGAGACACTACGAGGCCAATATGGCTGCTTCTTCGAACTCGAACGGGAAGATGGGCTCACAACCGATGACCTGATTAAGGAATTCGAAAGAAAGCAGCAAATTTTCAGGAGAGACACCAGCCCAGCAATGAAATATAGCCCCGATAGGCGTGTCACTATGAGCGAAGCTATCGCAGCTCGGGGTGCTCTGAGACCCAAAGCTCATGAAGAAGCGATGCGTCGTTTGAGCATGTCATCGGGTGAGAGCTCTCCGCACAGTCCAACGCGGAGTATTGACTTGGCTGTCACCTCCACTGAGATGGAGTACCGATCGAAAAAATCCACGACTTCTGTCACTTTCTTCCATAGCACGGTTCGCGAATTTTTCAGGAATTTTTCGACCAACATGGCCGAGGCCTCATTTCAACCAAGCATTACTTTTGACAATGTTGAAGCACGGCTACACATTGTGAAAACCTGTCTCAAGATATTCTTTGATACGAAATGGTTTGAAAGCTTCAATCTTGGTCCGGGAAAGGCGGCCATAAAGCAGTATGCTGCGTGGTACTGGCAAGACCACCTTGCCGCGCTGGACCCGATTGCCGTTGATATCAGCATCAAGAAAGAATTGGCACCGCAGATCGTTGCTATGCTTGCAGATGAAGCGACCATTAATGCATGGACCTTTCTCTACTTGAAGAACAACGAAGGTTTGGATGTACTGAACCAAACCAACCTCCTGGGCATCATGCGCTGGCTCTCTGACGCTGATGTGGTTGGTTGCTTGACTGGCCCTGCGAAAGCTTTTGCCTCATCTCTGGCAGAGAACCCATCCAAGATTTCTGAGCCGATTGGTCGTCAGTATGCGAAAGCCTGGCTTTGCGCAGACTATGAGGGCTACATTCCGACTGTGTTTTGCTTCGATATCGTGCAAAGTGCAGCACTCATGGCTTCTGGCTACAAGAGTACCGGGGACGAGAAGCATTGGCTTGAAAAGTCTCTTGATGACAGAATTGCCAAAGCGTCTGCATGGGCTGGCTATCCCGAAACAGGAGTATGGCACAGGAGAATTGGGAGCACGTATTTGACCCTGGGCAGACACGACGATGCACTCGCACATTATAACCAGGCATTAGAAATGGATAACAACAAACTGCTCACATACGGAAGGATTGCATATTGCCTGTCAAAGGATAGAAGATACGGAGAGGCCCTTGATATGGCGCTGGAATGTGTGGTCCTCGAGGAGCGAGCCGCTGCTGACGGAAAATTCGCCGCAGACGCGACCCAACGCAGCAAATGGCGGCTGTACAAAGATTATTTTCTCATCGCTCAGTGCTACTACCATACATTCCAAGTCGAAGAGTCGCTTGAATACTACCGCAAGGCCATTGAAATTGCCGCGGCTGTTAAGCTCAACCCGTCGGAACAGTTTCAATCCGAGGTCGGCTATCTAGAGACTCTCTACAATGAGAATCTGCACATGGAAATTATGCAAGTTGTGGAGCAGCTGTCGTTGCAAATTGCAACCAAGACGAAAGGAGGGAGCCGTTTGGTGGAAATGTTCCTAGCGCAGGCTAATTCACGCCTCGTCCTCGACTGGATTCCAAAGGCTGCTGGTACCACGGGGAAGGCAGAATTAGTATTGGATTTACTGGAATCGTCTATTGCGACTGCGTATGACCTGCGCGATCCGGTCATTGTTTTGTATCTGCGGCTTGCCTACGCTGCTGTATGCGCTTACAGTCACTTGGCCGAGCGTGCAACGGCCGACTTGGAGCGGATTTCTCTCGATGAATACCGTCCAAGAGGAACCATTATTATTCGGCAAGCGCATGCAATTTCTTTTCAACGACTAGCAGCTTTGTACAAACGGCAGCTGTTGCACGCAGGAATACACTCGGGCGAGGCTGCAGATTGGATCCGCAAACTGGAAGAGGTGAGACGCCAGCAAGATCATCATCAAAGCACAGACACGCCCATGAATGTGCGAGGCTCCGATATCAACATGGCAGCAGTCTACCTCGGGCTCCATCAGCGCCTCACAGGGAAACAAGAGGCCGCGAACAGAACCCTGAAACCACTGGTTTTAGACAGCTTGGACCTGCTTGCTGATTCCGAGCCGGAGAATGATGTATATGCTTTGGACAACCTTCTCTGGCTCATGACGGCAGCGGGAGATGTGAGCCGAGCCAAGGCTTTGGGCCAGTCTATGCGCCGGGTCAACCCCAATGCGTCTATGGTGACTACGCAGAGCGATTCACCTATTCTGCAGCGACTGGAGCCCAAGTTGCCAAACATTCAGTTGTCGGACCGCAGTTGTGGTCAGTGCCTGCACAACATTTCATGCAGTGACGACTTTTCTATTTGCCTGTATTGCATGGAGTGTTTCTGTATCCGCTGCATTAAGAATGTCATCTCAGTGCCGGGCAACAAGACTGGCGATAAGCGCAGCAACGTCGTTTGTCGAAGTGATCATGAGTGGTTTGTTGTGCCGCCCCTCAATCGCTCTCTCCATACGGGTGAGATTTTGGAGGTTTCGGGAATCAAGCTATTTGGTGATTGGGAGGAGGCATTGCGAAAGGAGTGGATGGCGAAAGGCATCTGATATTGCAAGCATGAAATCATCTGATATTTGAAGCATTAAATCGGTGTTTTACTCAAGCCATGAATTTTAGCTATCTCATTATACTTGTACGATTGCTTTTTTCAGGCACTTTTTGCGCACAGCCCTACTTTTATGTAAAGAATGGTAGTTTGATCTTGACGAGTGGCCTCATGAAAAAAAAAAAGAAGAAGAAGAATGCAATCAAACGTACACATTATATCAAAATTGAAAAGACACGACTTGCAAAGGGAGGAAAACTGGCAAAAAAAGAACATCCTGAGGACGCTGGCGGATCTCTCCCGCCGGGAATTGAACCCGGGTCTCAAGCGTGACAAGCTTGCATACTGACCACTATACTACGGAAGATTGAACAGTTGTAAGCAACTGTCGTAGTGCGGATTGTGGAACAGGGCCGGCTAAAATAAACCCATAAGACAACCACCAAATATTTTCACTAGTCGCCGAGTACACTAGTGATCGACGGCTTTATGCTCGGCACGATCAAGGCGACATGCAGCCGAATCGGATGCTGGAGCTGCATACATAACATTGAGCCGGAAGCCCTCTTCATTACCGACTGAACAAGGGCTTTTTCCCGGGAATTATTTTCCGAGCATGTCGCATCTCAAGTCCGTTAACTGGGCTTGGCCAACTCCAGTATGATAGCCCTACAAGACTTGGCATGAGCAAATGAGATGTGGAAATCTCACGAGACCTTTTGTTCGAAGGGGGCCGAGCTTCGCACTTGGTCCGTGGGCGTGGAGGAGCCCACTTATTCCCAATAAAAACCCGGGGTACAATCTCGCCGACGTCGCCGAGGGGAGGAGAACGGATGGGTATTTAGCTAACTCGTATTGCCGTTTCTTCCTGCTCAGCGTCCCTCCAACATTTCCTGTTTTTTGAGTAGGTCAGGAATATATTTTCTTGAGAGGATTTTTTGAGCTCTTCTTACAGTTTTACCCTCCCCCGCCCTCTCAAGCTCTTAGACTACGACGACAAAAAGCAATCATGATCTACAACAGCGCAGAGTCCTTGGAAATACCTAGGGTCGATCTCCTGACGTTTCTTTTTGGTGAGGAAGACGGCAATCTCATTCTCGCACTTTTTTTTTTTTTTTTTTTTTTTTTCTACCGGCCGCCTCCCATGCTAACTTTTGCGGGCTTTCGCTTCGCTCCGTAGACCACAGCTTTGCGCGCTCCAAAGAAGACACTCTTCTACACGCCGAAGCGCGCGATCCCGCCAAGGGCATCACCAAGGCGCACGCGAGAAATCTCACCAAGCAATTCGCACACTTTCTCCGGCGCGAGTATGGCATCGGCAAGAACGGCGAGGGAAGCGACGTGGTCATGGTCGTCTCGTCGGGCCAGTCTGCGCTTCCTTGTCTCTTTTACGGCGTGATTGCGGCCGGGGGCATCTACTCGGCGGGCTCGCCCATGAACACGCCGTCGGAGCTTGCGCGGCAGATTCGAGACGGCCCGGGCAAGGTGGTTGTGTGCAGCAAGGACGACGCCGCGCTGGAGAGCACGGTCAAGGCGGCGACGGAGGCCGGCCTGTCCAAGCGCCACGTGTTGGTTCTCGAGTCGCACCCAGACATTAAGCTCTACAGCGCAGACGGCGCGGTGGCGTGCGACTTTCGCGGCGAGCTGGACTGGAGAGTCATCAAAGACCCGCGCGAGCTTGAGAAGAGCAAGATTTGCATTCTGTACTCCTCAGGCACCACCGGGCTCCCCAAAGGTAAACGCCCTCCCCCCCCCTGCTTGTTGCTCCGCCATGTATCTGGTACTGTTTTTGTGTTGGTCGGGCAGAAGACGGCTAATGAGATTATTTGCAAAACCCGTTTGCAGGCGTGCTCGTATCGCATCAAAACTTGGTCGCCCAAAGTTTCCTCATGGGCTCCCGCGAACGGCAATACTGGGACAAGCAGCCGGCGTGGACGGGCCGAACGCTCGCGCACCTGCCCGCGGCGCACATTGCCGGCGTCGTCAGCTACTTTGCCGCGCAGGTCGTGAGCGGCGCGACGACGTACTGGATGCCCAAGTTTGAGTTTGGCGAGTTTGTCAAGCACATGCAGGCGCTCCGGATCAACACCTTCTTCACCGTGCCGCCCATCTACCTGGCCATTGCCAAGCACCCGGCCGTCAAGGAGCAGTTTCACCACGCGAAGCAGGCGACGGTCGGCGCGGCGCCGATAAGCGCCGAGCTGCGCGCAGAGGCCAACAGGAAGATGCCGAATCTCGTCATCGGACAGGTTTGGGGCATGAGCGAGACGACGGGCGCGGCGACGTGCACGGCTGTGAATGCGCAGGAGCATGCTGGCAGTCTGGGGCCGTTGCTGCCGAATCTTTCCGTCCGGTACAGTCTTGCCTCTTTTCCGAACGTTTGAGATTGTTTGATATGGTGCTCAATTGTTGCTAACTGTGTGAAAGCCTTGTTGACGAGGAAGGAAACGATGTGGCACCAGGGCAGCCCGGCGAGGTTCTCATCAAGGGACCTATCGTGACGCAAGGCTACCATAGAAATCCCGAAGCAAACGAAAAGTCGTTTACGACGGATGGCTGGATGCGAACCGGAGATGTCATGCGGATTGACGCAAACAACCTCTTTCACATTGTAGACCGCAAAAAGGCAAGCCAGATAAGCCATACAACCCGGAAAAAGCCAGTATTGCTCTTAACTTCTCAAAACGCTAACCTGCTCTAGGAGCTGATCAAGTACAAGGGATTGCAGGTCGCCCCTGCCGAACTCGAGGGTGTGTTGGAAGCGCATCCCGCCGTTGGCGATGCTGGCGTCATTGGCGTGCCGTACAACGACACAGAGGCGCCCCGAGCCTTTGTCGTGCTGACGCCAGCCAGCAAGGGCAAGGTCACGGAGCAGGAGCTGATACAATATGTACACGGCAAGGTCGCCGACTACAAGAAGCTGCGTGGCGGATTGGTCTTTGTGGATGCTGTGCCCCGAAGCCCGAGTGGCAAGATTCTGCGAAAGCAGCTTCGTGAATCAGAGAAGCGTCTGTCCAAGATCTAACAGATTTAGAATTGGGCGTGTCGGCTCGTAGCCATTGGCGAGGCTCGCTTGCATTTTATCGTCATGTTGTTGGGATTTTAATGAATGACCGACTTTACACTAGAAATGAAGCATCACCATACAACTTGCACGACTCGTGCTGCAGCATCACAACTTTGGTTCATTGTTTATCATCGCGACTTTAGCCTGAATTTTCACCATCTACCTCGTTCTGCCTTTTTCTACCCCTTTTCCTGCGCAGCTGATAGTAAAGCAAAATAGCTGCAGCATGCGCGTGCCGGTCAGCCGCATCTCAGCTACAATTATGTGATCGACGCATGGATGAGCTGACCGGTGCTGCAGCTCTGAGAGGGCAGCACTATTAAAGCAGCTATACATGCCTCTGTCGTCGCTGAGCGGGGTCTATGTCATTGGCAAACCCCTCTCCTCAACGCAGCAATGTCTATCAAGGACTCATCTCGCCTCAATATCGCTCTCGTTGCTGAGCGAAGATCACACTATCTCAAACTTGACTACAGTGATGAGGAATGTGCAGCTCTTACCCACGAAGGTGAGATTGATGCCGTTGCGGCCGCGCTCCAAAGCCTGGGGCATCATGTCACGCTCGTTCTGGGGCTGCCTTCCCTGGCCGAGCACCTCGTGACTGGGAGCTTCGAGAACTGGGATCTAGTGTTCAATTTGGCACAGGGCTTCAACGGACCTGCGAGAGAGGCGCACGTCCCTGCTCTGCTGGAGGCCTACTCGATCCCGCACACCTTTTCTGACACTGCAACCATGGCATTGTGCCAGGACAAGAGGAACACAAAGGCCAGTGTTGTAATAGGCATTCTTCCCCGGGTCTTTTCTAACGGAACAAGATTGTTTTGAACCACCACGGTGTACCTACCGCGCCTTTCACGGTCATCCCAAGAGACAAATTAAGCATACCTACTGTATCCCTCCCAAAATACCCTCTCTTCGCCAAGCCCGTCGCGGAGGGCTCCTCGAAAGGAATCGACAGATTCAACAAAGTCAACAATGATGCTGAGCTTGAGTTGGCCATCCAGAAGCTCAGAACCACGTTCCCCGACCAAGACATACTGGTGGAGAGGTTCCTGGCCGGTAGGGAGTTGACGGTGAGCATCTTGGGGACCGGTTTCGACGGCCGCGTCATCGGCATTAGGGAGCACCTTTTTAAGCGGAACGGGCCGGATGACGATGACTTGGAAGACTTTGCAAGCTGGAGGGGCAAGCTGAGTAACGAATGTCGGCTGCGTTATAATGATGTGCATGACATGGACGATCCTCAGTTACAGGCTGCCAGCCAAGTGGCGTTGGACGCTTGGGCGGCGCTGGGCTGCCGCGACGCTGGACGCGTTGACATTCGTTTCGACACTGAAGAGGCCGATGCCGTTCCAAACGTTCTCGAGGCGAGTTTGGGCTGACATGTCCCTATCTCTGACGCTGCCGACGGAGAACTGAACATTTGTGAATCATCTAGGTGAACCCGATTGCCGGTCTACTTCCGGGCCATTCACCGCTTCCCGCGAGCGCAGAGGTGAATGGACTCGCGTTTGAATCGCTGTTGACGGCCATCTTGCAGAGTGTCCTCAGCCGCACTACTCCAGGCATTGCAGCTCGCCGTTATCAACAGCAGCAAGAGCTCCGAGCCAGGGCAGCAGACGCGACTTCCATCTGGCCGTCTCTCATGGGGACGGATTGACTAATAACATCGCGGTGGTTGATTACCAAGATGAGAATGGTTTATGCTGTCAAGGCCAAAATATTAGATATGGGTGACTGGGAAAAATAAGGCTTTGTCGGCTGTTATCGGCTCCGTCTATGCGTTGATTTCCTTTTTGAATGCTGCGTTTTGTAGGCGCTTAGTGATGTGCTCGCTACATAGGTACAAGTGATAAGTGAAGTTACTTTCGGACAAAACCCGGAGTACCAACAAGGGGGTGCTCGGCGCATCCACAAACAGATTGTGCCCGCCGCCTGAAACCGGCACTCGGAACAGTGACACACAGACTTTTTGTGTATTTCAACTCCATTTCCCGCAGCATGGAAAACACGCAGACTCGAGGCTCGTATGCAAAGATGGGACGCCATTGAGGTGGCGGTCGGATGCGGCACCGTCGGATAACGCACCGCTTTGTGAACCCCACCTCGATGGGCACCTTACCTTGACGGCGCGGGAACGGCGTGGGAGTTCGGCATTTGCAAAGAAGCCGGTTGAGCGAGAGACAATACGCCGGTATTGAGTATGCGTTTGTCGCAGCAAATCACGAAAACACCTTCTTCAACAGCTATAGGGTACGAGCATTCTAGGGAGCAAAGACAATGGCCGCTCAAACGCAACGATACTCTTCCAAAGACGAAGCTTTTCGTATTTATCAAAATTTACTAGGAGTTTTCGATCCCATCTCACTACCACGCGAGGTAGCTCTTCGACAAGGCAAGATTGACTTCACAGCTGAGCGCGACCAGCCGTATTTCCCGATTCCGTTCAAAGAGACTGAAACGACGGCTGCGCTCAAGGCAATCGAGGGTACCGTGGCCGCTTTACTAGCAGAGACGAGCGGCAATGGAAACGCCAAAGATGCCAGAGTGCACGTAAACTTGGAAAAGACGACTGCGTTTCTCTTCCAGGCGTACCTTGCGCGGGTGGGTGGCCTGGGCAAGCTGGACAAGCAAGTCAGAGAATTACTCAAAGGTGAGGGAAGTCGGTAGGTACTTTTGTCATGGGAGACCTATTTACTGATGTGGAAAATAGATACCGATTTGCTTCAGGCGCAGTCAAACCCGTATAGACGCATGTCGGCGAATCTGTACAAGACCAAGGAGCCTGGTGAATACTATCACATTCATGGCTCGCTGGAAGCTTCTACGACATTGAAAATGATTGGTTTGGAGTCGCATCGGCCAGACCTCGAGACCCATGAACAGATTGTGGAGGTTATTGAGAGCGCTGTGGAACAGTTTACCGTGGATGAGTTGGAGGCCAAGAACAAGGAGCATCGCCAGGCTGGAGTCAAGGCATTCAAACACGCCGATTTTGTCAAAACTCCACACGTAAGCACCTGAGGAATTCTTGATGATATTACATGTCCTCGACTCACATCCTTTCTAGGGCAAAACAAATATGGCATTGCCTCCATGGTCCGTCGAGAGTCTCGAGTCGACCACACCAAAAGTCGCCCTCCCTCAAACACAAAAAGTCAGACTGCTCTCTGGGATCAAGGTTCTCGAGCTCTGCCGCATCATTGCCGGTCCCGTCATCACCAGAATCCTCGCAGAGTACGGGGCAGACGTGCTCAAGGTCACGAGCCCCCACCTCAGTGACGTGCCGTTCTTCCAGGTAGATGGCAACATGGGAAAGCACGCTACCGACATTGACCTGAAAACACCTCAGGGCAGAAGATTGTTCGAAGAGCTGCTAGAGGACGTGGACGTGGTGGTTGACGGGTATCGCCCGGGCGCGTTTGACAAACTCGGCTATGGCCCGCAGAAGCTCGCTGAGCTGGCAGCGAAACGGGGCAAAGGTATCATCTACGTCAACGAAAACTGCTTTGGCTACGAGGGAGAATGGGCGGATAGGGCCGGATGGCAGCAGATTGCCGATTGCGTAAGTATCTTGACAGCAAAGGGTCGTTCCATATTTGTCATGCTGACAACTCTTTTTTCCCCCTCCCGCGCAGGTAACTGGCGTTGCATGGGCGCAGGGCCAATTCATGGGCCTCGACGAACCGGTCGTGCCACCGTTTCCCATCTCCGACTACGGCACGGGCTGCATCGGCGCAATCGCCGCGCTCGTGGGCCTATACCACCGCACAACCCGCGGCGGCTCGTGGCACGGCAAGGCGTCGCTGCTGCACTACGACCTGCTGCTCTTCAAGGCCGGTCCGCTGCCCGCGCACGTCCAGGCGCAGCTCCGCGCCGCCATGGGCGACGAGGTCCTGTCGCTGCGGCACGCCAACAGCGTGGACCAAATCTCTGGCAGGACGCTGCGGCGGATGCGGAATGTGTATCCAGAGTTTGTGGATAACAGCAAGTATATGGATCACTGGTACTCGGCTGCGTATGGAAAGGATGTCGCGGTTGTCAAGCCCGTGGTGGAAATCGAGGGTTTGGATATAAGCTTTCAGCGGGCGAGCCGACCGAATGGGACGGATGCACCTACGTGGGATTTTGGGATAGATGGGGATTATAGAAAGTAGAGGAGAAAATGGTATAGATGGACGGTTTTGAAAAGACAAATTTTTCATGTTATACTGGCTAATCGCGGCCAAACGGACCTCGCGCGCCCGAGACATGGCGGCAGACCATGGAGCCTCGTCTTGCCTGGCCGGTCTACGAGTCGGCCATTAGTAGCCCCTAGATAGTTCTACTAATAACTACCTCTAGGAAAGTAATAAAAATATAGTATAAATTAGATATTATACTTAAGACACTAAATTATACTATAGTAAGTAGAAATTTCTAATTTGTCCTAGCTAAGTAGATGTTAATGAGTCTATAAACTAGTGGTATAATAGTGGTGGCCGTGGATCAGCGATGTATTTCTTCCACCCCTTGCCTGCTCACAGGCCACACGTATACAAATTATTATGGGGTAAATCTGCAGACAAATTGCGGGGGAGGCGTTGAAATCCGCCCGACCGTATTTGTCGAATCAACCAGATTGAAGCTTTGGGGGCCCGTAATTTGTTAAATGATCTTTAGAAAATCATCAATTCCATCTTCTTCACTATATATAATTTTCATGCTATCATGGTAATGCAAGGAAGCAGTCGACAAATAACGGGACCGCTGGTCGAGGCTGAGCTAGAGCTAGGTGCACTTGCCGACGATCGGCTGCGCCGCCCAAGACAAAAGTTCCACAGCTAGTTGCTGCAAAGGGTCAGACAAAATGAAAGTGAGCTGATTGGAAGGCCGCGTGTTGGAGCTGTTGTCAGCAAAGCACATTGTGCCGCACTCGATGATTATATATAATCACCGAGTCTCACCCAACACTGCCCTGATACCAGTCTAGAGTACACCTGTACACCTGCATTGCTTCTCTTGAGAAACCTACTACTACTACTTTCCCCTAATACAACATATTATCACACAGCAACCATGAGCTCCGAGCAAGAAAGCAAGCCGCTTGGCCAAGAATTCACAAAGTCCGTCATTGACGCCACGGGTCCCAACGCGGATCCACGAATGCGCGTCGTCATGTCGGCTTTTATTCAGCACTTTCACGACTTTGCGCGCGAAGTCAACCTTACCATGGATGAGTGGCTGGCTGGTATCGACATGATCAACTGGGCGGGCCAGATGAGCAACGACCGACGCAATGAGGGCCAGCTACTGTGTGACGTACTCGGCTTCGAATCGTATGCTATTACTTTTTATACTCCTTCTTTTTTTTTTCCATCGCCAGCATTCTGAATAATTGAGGCACATCTGTCTAACCTTTTTGCGATTTGCCAGTCTCATCGATGATATTACCGTTCGTGCAGCCACCAAAGCTGGAAAGCCTGCCACCTCCAGCGCCATCCTCGGACCCTTTTGGCGAGCCGATGCACCGATTCGCGAAAATGGCAGCACAATCACGTTTGACACGCCGAGCGATGGAGAAGTCACTTTTATGCACGGCCAAATCACCGACGCTGACACTGGCAAGCCCCTCGCCAATGCCAAGGTTGATGTCTGGCAGGCCTCCACCAACGGTAAGCTTTGCTGGAATAACAAACTGCATACTTTTTGATCATATGCTCATTCATGTTCTTTGCAGGTCTTTACGAGCAGCAGGATGAGAAGCAAGTCGATCACAACCTCCGAGGCGTCTTCATCACAGACGCAGAGGGGAAATATTCCTTTTACTGCCTGCGCCCAACACCATATCCAGTACCTATGGACGGCCCTGCCGGCAACCTTTTGAAGCTTCTCGATCGACACCAGTACAGGCCCGCGCACATTCATCTCATTGTAAGTTGTCTGCCCTACGTTTTATTGGACTTAACTAGACTGACGGTGGGAAATCAGGTAACCGTAGATGGATATAAACCTTTGACGACGCAGATTTTCGACAGCAAGTCTGAATACCTCACAAACGACAGCGTCTTTGCTGTCAAGGATGGATTGACGGTGGACTTTGTGCCGCGAAAGGACGACCCTGAGGCGGTGTGGGATCTCGAGTACAATGTAAAGCTTGCTGCTGCTGCCTAAATTCTTAATGAACTGACATGAATCTCACGTACATTTTCTCTATGCTTTAGTTTGTCATGATGCAGATGACGAGTGAATTTTGGTCAACTACGTGTAGTTGAGGTCCCCTTGCGACGGTTGATTAGGGTCGACTCTTCAGTGCTCCAACTCCAACTAAGCAAGGGCCTTTTTAGATGAGATATAATTGCGCAATCAGCATATTGAAGCGAACTATTCACTTTACTACAAGTGTAAAAATGTAGTCAAAAAACTCAGATTGCAGTATATGCTCAAATATCCTCGCCAACCACAACGCCATTCGGCAGCTTCAGCCCAAGCGGCAGACCACGACTAAACTTTTCGCCAAACACCGTTCCCCGTCTCTTGGCCAGCATCTCATCGACATCTTTATACATTTCATACGAATTCATCTCATCAATCGTCAATTTCTTCTTTTCGTCTTCAACCTTGTAAGTGCTGCAATTTTTATTCTCGGAAAATCCTGCAAAAAAAAAGCCATGTGTCAGTATTCTTTTCTCAAAAAAGCTGTCAATCATCATTCGCCGTCCCCCCATTGGGCAATTTTTTACCTATTCTCTCGTTGATGTTGTATGCGGCTTTGGCAGCTGCAGCTTGCACTCTGGTGACGCGGGGCAGCCGGACATCTTGGTATACTGCCAGAGCCTCGGCGATGTCGCCGTTAAAGTGCTGCTTGTCAAAGATGATGCCCAGCGCAGCGGCGTCTTCAATAGCCATGCAAGCTCCCTGGCTCTGATGCGGCATCATCTAAAAAATTTCCCAAAATCAGTACATTGATCGAGAGAAAAAAAAAGAAGCTATCAAGCTTTAAACGTTACTTACCGGGTGGCCCGCATCACCAAGTAGACACGCTCTACCTTTTTGAATGTACGGATAAGGTTGACTGTAATGACCCCGTATTAGCTAGTCGGCTGCCGTCGTCGATAATAGCCTCCTATATATAGAAAAAAAAAGAAAAAAAAAAGGAAAAAAAAAGGGGGGGGGGAAAAACAACAACTCACTGCACCCAGAGCCGCCACGGCTGAATCTCTGTCCCAATCGCAAGATGAGCCTTGACCTGCGCATCCAGCTCCGGATACGGCGCCAGCAGCTCCCCGACCGGCCTGCTGCTCTCCGCACCGCCCCACTGCTGCGTCGAGTAGTCGCCCTTTTCGCGCGGAAAGAAGCAGTAGTACGAGAGCAGCTTGCCGCCGTTGCACGGCGACAGCACAATCTTGTCGTACTTGCCCTCCTGGCCGCCCCAGTACTCGAGCGCACTGTGCTGCGAGTAGTCGACGAGCCCGAGGCGCAGAGCGTCTTCGGTCCGCACGTTGGCGTGCAGGCAGCTGGATTCCGACGGCCGCTTCTCCGGGTGGATGCCGAGCTGCCCGCGGACGGCGGAGCCGATGCCGTCGGCGCCGATAATGAGATCGTGCGGCGCGGAAGCGCCATTCTTGAACGTAATGGTTCCGCTTTCTAAATCTATACTATCGCACTTGTTCAGGCGTTGTGCGTGTTAGTTCTTGCGTAGAGAAAATCGTTGGGGCTGGCTGTTTTGCAAACGACGACGCTTACCTGGTGATTCACCACCAGCTTGACAGGAATGCCGCCGCCTTGCTCTTGCATGGCGCAGTCTTTCAGCATCGTATGCATGTACTGCCGGTGAAACATATTGTACACGTAGCCCCATCGCTCCTCGTAGTCGTCGAGGTCGTAGACGCTGACGGGCTCCCCCGTCTTCCAGTCCCGGTTGATGAGCTTCTTCAGCACGACCGGATCGCCCTTTGCGACGTCCACGCCCCATTCATGGAGCCATCGTGTGCCGTTGGCCGCGCACGACACGGATGCGCCGACTTCGCCTACAAAGTCGTGCTTTTCGTAAATGGTGACTTTGTGGCCGGCGCGCCGCAGGGCAATACCGACGGACATGCCGCCGATGCCGCCGCCGACGACGCCGACATTGAGCTGGTGCCAGGTTTGAGGTGTGTTGGAGCCCATATTTCACTTGTTTGAGTGGTTGCTTAGGGGTTGAGGGGCTGTTGAGTTGATTCTCTTTGGACACGGGTGTATAGTGGCTTCAAAGCTGCGTATTTATGTATGAGAGCATATGACCATGCTTTTATTGGTCAACACTTCAATGCACTAAATGACTGCCAATCATTGATATCATCTATCGGATAGGGGCGGAAAGCTTTCACTTTGCCACCTGCGATGTGTTGGCTGTGGTGGTAGCCGCGGGTGTGGTGCGTTACCCGACGACATGCCGCCCTGGCGTTGATGTCATGTAGCGTCCCCGATGTTATTCGGCAGATGCAGCCGAAATGACAAAGGGAGAAAAGGCAGAGCAATCGTTTCATAGCTCATTAGCACAATTGTGACAAAATTTCGCCTTTATACTCATATAACTCAAACAGCTAGAATACCCTGCTCGCTATACTGTAGCCAATTCCTACCCCTCGTTTGCGAAACTCCGAGGGCTGTTGAATGGGAAATTATCCCACTGCGACAGATCCAAAACATCCAATCCTTCTATAAAATCACTTTCCAACTCGGCAGACAGCGTCGGCGGCTGTCCCAAGAGCCAATGCCCTGTGCCATCTGGCAGCATGCGATCACCAGCAGGCTGCGACGTACCTTCAGATGGCCGAAATGAAACATCATCACCCTGAGCGGTTGCATCATCTCCACTGGAAGAGAATAGCCGACTGACGAGCTTGCTTCGACCTTGCGATGCCGTTTTACGGCGTTGCTCGGCTATCGCGCTGGACAGCAGCCCAAGTATCTCGGCGTAATGGGCCGCCTGGGAGCTCTGCTCAGCAATAAAGTCGAGTATCTCTCTTGCACCCGCAAACGCGCTTTCAATCTCGAAATCCAGTTCGCGCTTGGCAAACATGTCGAATCCAAGAATCAGCCCGGCGGCAAACACCAAAGCCCTACAAAAGCGGCGTCATCAGCATCGTGGAGGTCGTGAGTTTGTTAAAAAAAAAGAATGAAAAGAAATTGCTTACTTGATGATACACAGACTTCCAAACAAGTTGTCTGATTTTTTAGCATCTGTGCAGGTTTGTACAAGAAAGACTGCCGCATCCAGGCACGCCGATGCCAGCGGCGACAGCGTAATCGAGGACGCATTCGACTGAGAAGTAAGCTGTGATATGAGAATCGGCCGTGAGACGAGCGTCACAGCGAAATAGTATAAACAAGATATATGCAATTTGTAGACATCCTGACGATTGGCCGTGTCGCGCAATGTTGGGTCCGGCCTAGCACGCATCGATTTGGGTATTGCTCGACTCCAGTCCTCGATCCTAGCAAATGCTCGTTCAATCAGCGCCACCGACGGTCTTTTCTTCTTGTACAGATTTTCCACAACGTCAGTTGTTATAGAAAGAATCCCGTACACAGCAAAAAGAGCTGCTGTATCTTCTTCCTCGTGATTGGCAAGGGCACTGATATGTGACTCGTCCACTTCGGCTCTGAGGCCCGATGTTGCGGCAGGCCTACCAAGGAGGGAGCTCACAGTCATGTCTAAATTACAAAGACTCATCCATATTTTCAATCTGAATTTCGAAAAAGAATCAGTAACGGCGTGCAATGAGAATACGCTGCACCTACCGGTTATTGCGATGCGCGCTATTGTCGTCGTAGGTGTCCTTGCTATGGAGTCCAAGCGACACTGCGGCGCGTGACGCGATTCCCAAATACATGAATGCAGAGTTTCTTCTGCACGAACCGAGCATATAATATGCCATGAGCAGAAAAACCCGCACAATGTCAATGTTTGGATCTTCTAGCATGCCTGAGAAAGCTTTTCGTTGAGCATGACGAAAGTATGCTTGGCTGGTTTGCTGCGATTCGAGCGATGATTTGCATTGCGACCCAATCGCAATTGCAGCCGAGGCAACAGCCTCAATGTGACGGTATCTGTATTCAGATAGCTCTGGACTCGGGACTGATGACAGTTGCTTGAGTTCCTCGCGGGAAAACAAATCCAAGAAGCCCCCAGTCTGCTATTCTCAGTATGGTGCGCACTGCACGGCCGAGGTATAACCATCGAACTTACAGCTGCATGAAACAAGTCTATATAAGAGCTGCGCTGGTCCTCATCTAGCTCTATCAAGCCGGGCGTCGCTACATTGGAGCCGTTGATCGCAGGCTCATTCTCCAGCATCGTTTCGCTCCGATCATTGTGGGAAAATTGCGATGGCCCGATTTGAGCTGCTACAGTGTCACGGACAAACTGTAGAAAAGATATGGATGCAGCCCCTCCAATATATACTAGGACCGTGTTAGCTCGAGCTTCCGCGATACGGATAGGACGCCGGGCTTGCCTCGCTCTCCTCTCAGATTCAGCAACATGCGCGCATGAGACTCTCTCCCCAGCGCCCGACTCTCTCTTTGCGCCGTGTGGAGTAGCGGTGACGTATCAGACTCCATGTTGTTTGTATCGGTTGCTGCAGCTCTGGAATCAGATGGGGAGATGGGCTGATAGGTGTCTGGGTCCAACGGAATGACTGGCTCAGGCGGCACCCAGCAACGCGCGCTGTCATCGGGCGGCCAGACGGTTTCGGCTCCAGACGCACGACGCCCAGCACTGAGCGCATCTGTCGCGGGAGAACCATCTCCTAGAGACGCCTGTACTCTGTGCGCCGTCGAGCGCGAGGCTCGTGGGCTGTGTGTGAGATAGCAAGTGTGGCCAATTCCGCGTCTTTGGCATGCGGTACAAGGAACTGTGGCGCTGCACTTTTTCTTGGACATGCGGCAAAAGTTGCATGCTTCTGCCGCGCGCTTTCGCTGACTGGGATGAACCTTGGGTCGCGGCATGGTGACGATGCAAAAGCTATAAACTGACGCTCATTCGCGCATTTATCAAGAGGGTTAATCGCTTACGGCGTGAAGCCAGGCTACCAGAGCATCGACGGTTCTTTCGCAGTAGAAAAAGCTCTTGAGGGAATTGAAAGCGGACTTTGGAATTTAGAACACTTTGCTCATATCGCCTATCGCTCACTCATATCTAGCCCAACCAAAGCTTCGTCATGCATGGATGGCATGGTGCGGCTGCTAAGGTGAGAGGATTGCATAGTGCGAAAGTCTGATTCTCTCCACGTTGCTGCTATTCGCACTGTTCGGCAATGTACCCTGTACGCCCACTCTTACCCCAATTCCATCGGTAGATTTCTCCGCCGCAAGGCCAAGGATATCCACGGCTAGCGACCGATCTTGATATGGAGGGAGGAGAAAGCTGCGCGATGTGGCGGCGGATGTTGCACGGAATCCGGGGGGGGGCTAGTTTGTGGACTTGGCGATGCGACCAAAACTACAAAAGCGCGCCATCCGACCGTCGCCAGCTCAACTGAGGTCTAATCGTTGAACCCCTCACCCCCAAACAGTTGCTCTCGATATTTCCAATTTCATCACTATGCGTGGAAAAGTAGCCTTTGAAGAGGCGTTTGCCCTGCCCCGTCTACATGAAAAGACTCGATGGTGGGCGTCACTCTTCGCCGTCGATCCCGACAAGCATGCCCACGAGATGACAGATGTTACGGAGACGCGAATCCAAAATATGGACAAATACGGCGTTGGATATACTATCCTGTCCTATACCGCCCCTGGTGTCCAGGATATTTGGGACGCCGCCGAGGCGCGCGCCCTGACAACAGAAATCAACGATTATATTGCCGCTACCATCAAGCCTCACCCGGACAGGCTCGGCGCCTTTGCGTGAGTCCCCAATCTTGCAGCACCAACTCAACGCCTTTAGTTTTTTTTACTAACGACTTGGGACAGAACTCTGTCTATGCATGATCCAGCCGAAGCCGCGGCTGAGCTGAAGCGCTGCGTGACTGAGCTTGGATTCAAAGGAGCCCTGGTCAACGACACCCAGCGCGCCGGACCCGACGGCGACGACATGATCTTCTACGACGGCCCAGAATGGGATATTTTCTGGTCCACCGTGACAGATCTAGACGTTCCCTTCTATCTCCACCCACGCAACCCAACCGGCACAATCTACGAAAAGCTCTGGGCGAAGCGCAAGTGGCTCATCGGCCCGCCTCTGAGCTTTGCCCAGGGAGTCAGCCTTCACCTGCTGGGCATGGTCACAAACGGCGTCTTCGATCGCCATCCCAAGCTGCAGGTCGTCATCGGTCATCTGGGCGAGCACCTGCCTTTTGATCTGTGGCGCATCAACCACTGGTTCGAGGACGTCAAGAAGCCCCTCGGCCTGGACTGCAAAAAGACTATCCGCGAATACTTTGCTCAGAATATCTGGATTACAACAAGTGGTCACTTTTCCACGCCTACTCTCGAGTATTGCATCACGGAAATGGGCGCCGATCGCATCATGTTCTCTATTGACTATCCATTCGAGTCATTTGGAGATGCGTGCAACTGGTACGACAAGGTCGAGCTGAAGGATGCGTCTCATGTCGAAAAAATTGGCCGTGAAAACGCCAAGAAGCTATTTAAGCTGGGCGCCTTCAAAGATGCAGAGGCATAAAAGCTAGACGTCAATCACGAGTACGAAATTATCATCTCTGGTACACAGTGGAACTTGATGCATAATTGATCTTCTACCACCCATCTAAATATTATCGCCAAAATTACATACGTTCATGTCATGTTCTTGAATTCTTGGATCTTCTAATTATTGTCATAGTAATCAACTTCGATTACCTTGGCACCGATGGGAAGGCCGACAACCTGTCTATTGGTCACGTAACCGCAGTCAGTAATGGTGGCAGAGCCATCAGCCTCCTCGGTCAGACAGCGGTTCGAGTTGCCATTGATCAAGTTGCCACTGTTGTAGTACTTCCAGGCGTCGGTGCGACAGCCTGAATGACGGCTCAGTAGCTTGCCCTTTACTTCAGTGAGGCATTCATTCGTGCGCAGCAAGCTATTTATGTGACCTTCAGCGCTGACAGTCCAAGTCTGCCCATCAGATCCATCACATGCTTTCCAAGTTACCCTGCCCGACGTATCATCGCTCAGGCACTTGAGAGAAAACGTGTTGAAGATCAATCCTGTGGGCAAGACAATGGGATGGCTGGAGCCTCCCATGCCACCAGAGATGCGGTAGACAAAGGTACCGTGAGGGCCGACATTCTTGGCGGTGATGCCACCAGCGCTGATCTTGACCTTGTCTGTCTTGCCAGTCCAGAGATCCTTGACGCTGAGCGCAGTGTCAGGGCTGATGCGGTCAATCTGTATACCGATTCTGGCCCAAGAGACAGTGTAATCACTGGCCTTGTTGGCCTTGTTCAGGATGGTGAGGATACGGTCACCGTTGGCCAGGTTCTTGCTGAGAACATCCACGTCTGGGGAGGAGCTGACAAGAGTCGCCTGTTGCACAAGCGAGTCCTGGTCGATGGCAATGAGGTCCTTGTTGAGAAGAATCTCTAGTTCCTCCTTCTTGAGGTTGGGGATATCAGCACTGACGATAAGAGGGGCAGAGAATGAAGACCACAGAGCCATGTGCGTCTTCTTCTCCTCGTAGGTGTAGTTGGGGTGGTCGGTATTGAGAAAGTCGGGGTCATTAAAGAAGTTGGGGCGCTGGTAGCGGGCCAGGCGAATGTGCTGATGGTAGTTGGTCATCAGACTGTCCCACGCGCTGCCCTTGCTGTCATAGTTGATGATGTCGTCCGAGTGACGGGCGAGCTGCCCCATCTTTTGCGACCAGCCCATGATGCTATACCAGTCGGTCAGGTTGTCCGCACCAGAAAAGTAGGCAGGGGCCGAGTTGGAGAAGACGACCGGCTTGGGGAACTTGAGCAAAAGATTGCGCCAAACGTCAAAATAGAGATGACGGTAAGCGGCCTCGCTGTTGCCGGGCACATTGCATCCGTCGAGCTTGAGGTACTCGTAGCCCCAGTCGGAAAAGTCCTTGAGATCAATCGCCTCGTGATTGTAGGCGGCGGGGTACCGACCGCAGGACAAGGTACCAGAGTCGGTGTAGATGCCAGGAATAAAGCCTTTCTCCTTTATGAAGCTGGCAAGCCAGGTAAGGCCTTTGGGAAACTTGGTGGTATCGGCAACCATGGAACCGTTGGCGGCCCGATCATGGGTGGACCAGGCATCGTCGAGGTTCAAGCGGTTGTAGCCGGCCTTGAGCATGCCATTGGAAGCCATGGCAGTGGCAGCATCGGTGAAAATGGACTGATTGATGTGTGTTGTGAAGCGAGCCCAGTTGTTGAAGCCCATGGGGGGAAGGGAAAGGTCAACATTGGTGGTAGTGGCCGGACTGACGAGGCCGGCGACCGATGCAAGAACCAATTGAGACTTCATCGTGTTTTGCGAGTTTCGTGTGTGACAATCGAGGCCAAAAAGGCGATGGTGGCTCAGACTGCGAGCATTAAAGCTATACAAAGGAGCCAAGGTCTATTTATCAAGAACAGCAACACAATCTAGACAGGTTTAGATGTGTCAAGCAAGCTCCCCGTTTGGAGAGCTGCGGAGAAGTCGATAGGATCAACCGTAGGCAGCTTCCTAAACAGGCAACTGATGAGCATTTACATCGAAGTGGATCTCTCGAGCTTCGTCATAGTATGGGGATTCCCTGGAGCTCCCCCAGCTCAGATTGATCGGCCATGGTCCCAGTAGTTCTCGTAAAGGTTTGTAACGTTGCAACATCCGTGCACCATATCCGCTAGTTCCTGATTAGAATTGCCTTGTCAGATTTGGTGTTTTGGTGCCTGCTTGTTGTCGAGTCCAAGGCAACATCGGAGACTACCTTTGCCTTTGGGCCGTGTTAGCCGTCGGGTGCTTTCGGTAGGGATAGCTGACACGATTGGCCTCTGGCTTTATTACATACAGCGGGGTTCCAAAAGCCTGTCACCACAATAAATATACACCTAAACACACCTATTTAAACTTTATATATTATTAGTTATAGTAACGTTAAGTAAAATAATCTTCTAAACAGAGTATAATATAGATAATTACTTAATAATTATTTAAATTTATTTTTAGTTATTTTTATTATAAGATTAGGTTAATATGTTAGTTAGAATCGACCGTTCTAGTGCACCTTACTTTACTAGCCTAGATAAAAGGGCTAGGTCCCCTATAGTATTTTATAATAACTTTTTTGCCTTTTTTATACTTAATTTCTGTTATTCGTCTTATGATCTGGAGCTCAGCTACGCTACTCTTGATTTCTGACGATGTCTTGACCCGATACGATTCTTCGACCCTTCGCACGACGATACTACAGTGTGCCTCTTTACGGGCAATTCCTTTACACCAAGGTCCTGATCAACAGTCGACATTCGCATCTAATACACACACATACCCTTAGGGGGACGATATCTTCAAAGTGGTGTTGCGTACGACTCGACGGTCTTGTGTGTGTGGCAGCTACTGCTGTGGGCTTTTTGCGGCTCTCCCCGAACATGACAACAATAACTTTATTTATATTATAACCCATGAGACGCGTCTTTGTGTGGCATGTGACCCTGTGGGATTTTGCAGTTACTCCCCGAACATCACATTAACTTTAATTATCATTACTAGAAGAAATATAAAGGAGTGTTAGAGGTGTGTTTAGGTGTCAATTACGTCTGGTGACAGGCTTTTGGAACTCCACTGTACCTGCATATATTGCCAATTCTTTACAATAGCCACGACTGTACGACGGAGCTTCAAGTACTTCGGATGATACTCGGTATTCATGTTTGCCTCCTACTAAGCTCAATGAATGAATAAAAGCTGCTTGATATGCGGGCCGCCCGGGAAGTTCCCCCCATGTCTGTATGCTTCCTATAAAAAGCGATAACTGCGACCGCTGCGATATGTAAGGTGGTATAGCGTTGCTGACGGCGCCCCTGCCGGAATAAGTGTAACAAATAGGCTGAAAGTCAACGAACATGGTTTCGCAATAAAGCTCATACCGAAATCGATAAATGTGTTTAAAATCGATGTATTTCACGTTGTATCTTGGTCATAGGTCAATTAAATTATGCGGAATTCAAACTTCTTCGAGAATAGAGACGTCTTATGATAGGTAAGTCAGGCCTCTAGTCGCCACGCGCGGATCGCGCTAAAGTGAGAAGGAAGCAGTACCCTATAGAGAATACAAACTAACTTTTTCGCTCTTTACATAATTTTTTTCATGTTTCTCCCTAATCAGAGACTTCCAAACATTCTAGTAATAATACTTCATCAAGTGTAGTGCTGGTAACTGAGAGGCGCCACCCTGTCTAGCCTCTGACCGTTCTTTGTCATCGCGGTTACGGGCTTACAAATAGGCCGAGATTTCGTATGCTGCTTCTTTTATGAGAACAGTACGTAGTCTCACAGCTTAAAAACTGATGCTCTTATGACAGCATTAATGGGATAAAGCGTGGCTATAAGCGAGTTCTACTAAACCCTTGTTGGATGCACTGGTTTAATATCTAGCCTGTTCTACGAAGAGTCTCTTTTTATGGATTTCCACTTATTCAATTATGAGAAAATGTTTCAAATGCAAGTGTCTATGGGGTCCAAGTACAATACAAAAGTTCCACGAGCTGTAAACGGTCAAGTCAGGCCCCAAGGACCAGAAAGCTGCAGCGAACGGCAGCAACACGACAATCATCTAGCACGTTCTTTACTTCCTTAGTTGGTCTTGCCAGAGTCTCCATTAGCAACCTTCTCCACCATATTTTTGAGCTCTTCGGCAGCTTCCGCGACTGTCTGCAGCCACTTCTTGAAGTCCTCAGGCGTCTCCTTCTTGGGCTCCTCAGCTGGGGGAGCCTCTGCCTCCTGACGCGTGCTCAAAACAGCCGCATTGGCGTTAGCGCCATCAGGCGAAAGTGCCAAAGTAGACAAGGCAACTATTTTTTGTTAGCCAGAGTGGTGGGACAGAGGTTAAGATGTGTAGACGTACAAGCCAAGACAGCAGCAACAGTGAAGCGAACCATAGTTGTGAGATGGTAATACAACGAGTAAATTTGGTTGAAATATTTGTGAGGATGAAATAATTCCAACTTGGAGAAGTTGAAAACAGTTCTAAACGAGTGCTTGGTTGGAATTGGTCTTCTTGTCTTGACTAGAGGCGTCTAGCCAGTCTTATATCTTGGAGCAGGCGGAAGCTCGTCCGACTAGAACACCGAGCTTGACTCGGCCAGAAAGATGCTGCTTTTCAGTGCATAGCCTCAAAGTCCTCATACAAAATGAGTCTTGAGAAGATCCCTGGGCAGCCTTGTAAGCAGCAGTAGTGTTGTCGACTGGTTATTTGTGGGGTCCGTTTCACTTGGAGCCGACCAATAAATAGACTAAGAAGCCACACGCTCACTGAGTGGGATAATGTATAGTATAGCATGATGGATATTAATAGTTTTGTGATAGTTCTGAGTCGTGGTTAAAAATAAAAGGAATATTGCGCAAGGTATAGCACCTATGCAGTGGGTGTTCCTGAATGACCAGCGTAACGATGAAAGGCACTGCCTTTTGCCTGACAGTTTCGCAATTAGTGGGGTGAACTTTAACGGAGGAAGCGAGTGCCGATAACGATTTGAAGATGAGTATGGTATCCTTGAAATGGCATTGCATTATTTATATAAGGCTTGGCACTGCTTTGCATCGACTTTAGAGGAATCAAGCTACCACTTACATGAGGCTTGGCATGGGTTTACATCGGCGATGGAGACAGGAAGGTACAAAGGAGTGATTTCGCCATCACGATAGGACTGCTGCTGATATTACATTTCACGATAGTCGATAGAATGTGTGGATACATCAGCCATTGAATAAGCTTACCGTCGCCGTTATAATTCACGTGCAAAAGATGAGAGCTCAACGTTTTGGGAGAGATTCTTTGACAACCTTTGATCAACGCCCTTGGAGACAAGGCTAACCTAGCACTCCACCCATTGCACATGAATTCTGAGAAGAGGATGACGGCATAAATTGTCTACTCTACTATGCCTCTTTGTATGACGAGTCAGGAAGCTTCAGAACGTGGAGAGTCGGCGCATTCCGGTTTATGGCGTGGCTGAGTAGGGCGTGACGCTTCATGCTGCCGACTCATGTCAGCGTCCGTCGATCAAGAGAACGATGATGAATAAAGAAGGGCAATTGCTTGGTTTACCGCCGGTGTCACGAGCTGATCTTTGTTGAAATTGTTGGGTCTCCATGATAGGAAGAATCATAGCAAGTGCTATATATGCGTGTGTGCTGCCGCCACCTCCCATCGGGATTCCTCACACTTCCTACACTCACTCATTCCTTTATTCTTTCATTCCTTCATACCCCTTCTTTCTTTCTTTCTTTCAATCATACCTTCATTCTTTGATCAATACACTCAAACGTATTGCTTACATCACCACTTCAATGTTTCTATTCCAACCAATGCTGGCCCTCTTGGGGTTTGCCTGCCTCGCGGCTGGCTACTCCATTGCCGGCTCCGTTGAGCGCATGTACTTTTACTACGCTTACAAGCTCGACACTTTGACGCCGGGAAATCAAGTGATTGCACCGGGCTGCAAAGACTGCAACTTGGATCAGTTCATCAAGCACATCAGCAAGGACAAGAATATCAAGGTCTCAATCTCCACTGAGCCGTTCCCCGAAGTCGTCAAGACTGCCCAGAAGATTGCCGATGAGGGTCTGACGGGCGTCATTGAAATTGGTCAGGTCGTCAAGGATGCCAAGAACAACTACGCCAGTCTTCTGCAGAAGGTGGGAGACCGCGTTGTTGGCAAGCTCAGTTCGAGCCCCAAGAGCCCTGAACTTGCCGCCGACTTTGAAAAGGCCAAGGCAGGAGTCTACGAGGCCATGAAAGGAGTCTACAACGAACGTATGCGAGCTGCTGTGGAATCATTCAAGCCGTTTCCGGAAGAAGCCGAGGCCTTCAAGGTTATTGAAAAGGAAAAAGGAAGAGGCAAAAGCGTTGATCTAGAGGCTACAGTCAAGGCCAACCCCGGAAAGACCAAAGCTCAGATCAAGGCGGCCTGGAACGAACACATTGCTGGCGGCCATCAAGAAAATCTCTCAAATCTCCAAAAGAGTATCACGCTGGCACAGGAACTTGTGTGCCCGGCTGGTAGCAGTCGTCGGATGATGAAGAGACAGGGCCTGCTCTGCGGAGAAACCATCATCCAGGACCAACTGGGGGGTATCAAGGAGGCAACACCACCCCCCAAAGGCGATGAGATCGCGGGTCCCCCCAAGGGTGAAGAGGTCAAGCCTGGCAAGGGGGAGAAGACTCCATCTGAGCTCGGAAAGTCTGCTAAATTAGCCGAGGAAATCTCGGAGAAGGAGTTTGCTGAACTTGCTGCCAAGCGTGGCCTGGACACCCTGGCCAAGGAGAAGTGGCAAATGTCGCTGTCGGACGTCCGCACCAAGCTCAAGTACGAGCCACTCAAGCCCACGTCTCCCAAGGTGGGTGCCGGCGGCTTCAAGGCGCCCTCGATCGGCGCGGGTGCGGTTGCGGTCGTGGGCGGTGCCCTATGGGTGCATGGTGTTGTTTCTGCCTTTACCCACAATGTGACGGAGCTGGATCGCGCTGCCGCGGTGACAGCCATTGTGCCCTTTGTTGGCTGTGCCGTCGGAACGGCCGCCGCGGCGGAGAAGGGCGACGTGGATGGACTCGACTCGGCCTTGTGCTTCCTTGGTGACGGGCTCTTGCTCACGCCGGCCTTTCCTGTGGGCATTGCTATCCACGTCGTGCGAGCCATCATTAGCTTTTTCAAGCCTCCGAAACTGCCTGAACTGGCCGACTTTCAAAGCCAGCGCGATCAGACCTGGGCTAGATATCTGCAGGATGACATTTACACCTACATCTACTCGCACGAATCGTACTATGAAGCTACTGGTCACCCGCGACGCTCCAAGGAAAAGACGTTTAGGGAGAAGCTCGAAAGCTCTCTTGCCATGGAAAAATTCGCAGTCATCTCGAATGGCGCCCAGACCATTGGCCACACAGAGGCCAGTGCTCAAGACGACCTGGAGGCCGCTGATAGTCCCGAGAAGAAAGCCGAGATGGAGAGGGGCGTCCAGAACGCGACAGAGCAACTCCATGAGGCCATGTCCAAGGAAATCGTGCGCCGGCAGCGCAAACTCCTCATTGACATGCCCAAGGAATTGAAGGAGAAGCACGACATGTCGCTGCAGCCCACGGCCGACCAGTACAATGCCGAGTTCATCAAGAACATCACCACGGAACAGATGGTCGGAAAGTACAGGACAATCTACCCCGGCGATCCCGAGGTGCCCGACTCCCAGCGCGACGATTCCGGAGAGATTCGCGCTAAATTGCGCGGCTTTGGCGACAAGCTCCGCGAGACACCTCCGGCGCTGCCTAGGTACTTTGACCTTGCCTATATCCTCGGACAGTCAAGATCACTGCTCTCTATTGAAAATAACACGTTGTCCGTCTCCGAATACATCAGAGATGGGGCCCCAGAATTCTCAGAGACGCAAGTCCAACTGCACACGATCCATCACACGCTTCAGGTCGCACGCCTGCTCAACGGCAAGATTACCGAAGACGAGCTTTCTACAGTCTCCCCGACCGAGGATGCCCAAGATGCCCGCAACGTCCAGACTCTTGTTGCTCTCAAGCTTGGCAGAGTGTACGACGAGCTCAAGTTCAAGTGGGCCAGCCGCCAGTTTCACGGTGCTACTGCTTGGTTCCCCGACCAGCAAATCAAGGGCGTCAACAAGTTCCTCACGCAGCCGCAGGTCCCTCCTGTCCCTGTGGAGACGGAGGACTTTGAAAATACCTACACCTATGTTTCCCTTGTTACCGGGTTGAGCGACGCCATTGTCGCCACCCTCAGGGACAATGCGGACGCGCTCGGTAGGGTGCAAGTGGTGAGCGTCGGCCAGTCCATTATGGATCTGGCGGAGCGTCTCAAGGACATGGTCGGCGAGTCTGACGCTCACTGGGCTGCGGCAATTGAAGAGCTCAGGAAGAAGGAGGAGGCCGCTGACGGCGTAGCAGAAGTGCCGCCCGCCAAGCTGAAGAGGACCCTGGCCCGTTCGAGCTCTGGCTACCGTTCTGAGATTGCAGCGTCTATGCAGTAGTTAATGGCTGGTGCCAACTCGGTCAAAGATGGACGGGGAATTTAGAGTGAGAGGAATCCTAGCTGTCTCATGTCAAGTAGTGGACTTGGCGGGATCCATGAATCTGAAAATAGACAGACAACCTCTCTACTAGGTTGCTAGGATTCGCATGCACACATCAAAGACAGAACCACAATTTGACGTGTACTTGCTTTATGCACTTCCATGATTATTTTGGCGATAGATACTTGGGGTTTTCCGGAATCACAGATCTAAAACACAGACAAATATAGAAGGGTCAACAGCCCGGTCTTGACTCGTTTGTGTTGCGAGTCACTAGGCTTTTTGTCCCAACCAGGATCATGACATGATGCCAATCTGGACAGAATCTTCTCGATCTTGCCCCCCCTCCCCCCAGATTATGCGGGCGAGATCCACTGTCTGCTTTGCATGAAGTGAATAGCCTTGATGCGGGATCCAGGTACGAGTCAGAGTCCATCTCGTTTAATCAGTGCAAGGGTCTCCCCCATTCCAAAGGGCGGGCCCTCAGAAGGCTCGGCAGTCGCGCGCCCGGATTCATCTGTATCCGTTCATTAGTGCTGTCGGATGACTTGCCGAAGCGCCACATCTCGAGATCGGCCATTGCCCTGTGCAAAGGGGGGGGTTCCGAAACCAGTGAAACACGAGGGCATGACAGCTCTAAACGTCCGGCCGCCGGCTATCGCGATGAAATTTTCCGCACAGCGCGCCGTTTTCTTGGCATGACAAATTTGGAACACAAGTGCTGCGACCGCGCACCGCGACTAATTGATCAGTCGCGGGCGGCGAGACGGAAGAAGAGTAGGCCCCGTTGGAGCGCGAGTAATGTCTAAAGCTCATTGCGTTGGGGATCTTTCTAAATCAACTGCCGGCCACATGGACATACAATGAAAAGGACTCGTAGACAGGGTTATTAAATGATGCAAGGGTGATTGCACACGTATCGAGTGTATGATGGTCAAACCGGCCACATTTGGCACCGGATTTCTTTTTTATATCACCATATTGACGTCATCGTGTAATGCAAACTTCTTTTTCTTGTTTAGACGATGGCCTCTGGTTAACCATGTCCAGTCACTGGTTGGGCTTAGTGACACGTTACAAAGGCCGCGCAGGAGGTGAGATTTGTATATAACTAGACGGCTCAAGCACTGGGACACGTCAGCCAATACACTGACTGCCTTTACTCGCACCGCTCTATATGCGTTTGAAAAAATCACAACTTGGTCAAAACTCACTTCTATACTGGTATTTGGTTATAATAATCTGTATACAGTTTTAAAAGAAAACATGGCAAAAACGTGAATCGAGTCCCCATCATTGTGGCCACTGCTCGTAGTCAATCTGCACACCCGCCCCGTCCTTGGGCCGCCACGATTCCGGCGCAGACGCAAAGAGCTCAGCTATAGAGGCGTCTGCCCACACACCGTTGTAAATGCCCGGATCCTGCGCCGCGCCGACAATCGACGGCCCGCCAAAGAGCCAGTTGCCGCTCTCGGGCATGCCGTGAGGTCCGCCGCCGCCACTGCGCACACTGAACCGCTTCCACGAGTCCGCACCGCCCCAGCGGTCGCTGCGCGCATTACCCATCTCATCCGCTAATCCCAGCTTCTCTGCGCGTGCCAGCAGGCGTCTCGTAAAGTACGACGGCCGCACCTCGTCCCCATCCTCGTCGTGGTCGTGGTCGTGGTCGTGCGCTCGCGCCTCACCGACCAGGTAGGGGTCTGGCTCCACGTCGTCGAGCAGCTCGTCAAACAGCGCGCGGTCCTTGGCGTAAATGGCGGCGCGCAGCACGGCCGGTCGCATGGTCGGACACCGTCGCGCGACTTCCTTGTAGGTACTGGGCTGCGCGACGGCCGGGTACCAGATGAGGTAGGGCAGGTGGTCTCGCGGCACATCGGGCGTCAGCCGACTAAGATCGTTGCTCATAATCATCCGCGCATGGATGGCCTGGGCCATCCAGGCGGCGTGGCGGGAAGGCCATTGAGGCAGCGCCTGGGTTGCCCACCAAGTTGCGAAGAAAGGGCAGTGGTAGATGCCGCGCACGACGCAGCCGGCTTCCTGGTCAACCATTTGGGGCCGGCGCAGGCGGGCATATCGGTCCACGTTACCGGTGTAGGCTGCCGCGAGGATTAAAATGTCCTTGTTGCCCATGGGTAGATCCGGCGGCAGCGGCTTAGCGAGGTATTCCGCCATGGCGAGGTCTGCGGCGTCGTCGGGCTCCGGTGTGGCAAACTCATCAATGTTCATGTCCTCGGTGATGTTGAACATGGTTTCCTTGAAGCCAGGCTCGGGAATCATGCTGAAGAAATCGTCATCTGATCCGTTGCCATCTTCAAAGTCTTTTTCGTCACCGTCGCAATCGCCAGCACAGAGAACGCGGTCCTCATCGCCGCGAGGAATGGTAAACTTTTGCTTCACATCTAGCATAGGTCGTATACTAGTATCTCCGTTAAGACCAGACGGCTGCGGGTCCGCTAGAATAGATCTGCTATAGTCATCCATGACACGGTACCTGACAGGCTGACTCGTAATGGCCGTGTAGATGTCTTGGCTGCCACACGCCCTAGCCTCTTCGGCAACGGCCACATCTGGCAGGATGCTGCCCCCGTCTTCCAGCTCCCGGTAAAGCTCGCTGTATCCGGCCACTGCGCAGGCACGGGCGACTTGGTAGGCCATGCGCGGGTATCGTCGCACAAGCTCGCGATAGGTATCCTCTGTGGCCGTGTCCGGGTGCCAGATGCAGTAGGGAACGTCGTCGTCGCGCGCCATGTCTGGAACACTGTTGCTCATAATGGCACGCGCATTCAGAGCGCGTGCAAACTCGGGCCATGCGCGTAGCGCCTGAGCCTCACGACTTTGGGCAAACTCCTCGTGGTAACGGATGCCGCGAATGACGCAGAGACGCATCACCCGACGGCCGAGGGTGTCTGGGACGGCGACGCCTCTGATTGCATCGCGGGCCTCCGAGGCGCTGAATGTCATGGCACGCAGGCGCTGACGGAGAGTCGCCGGGATGTTGTCGGCCATTGTGGACGATGTGCGCTGCTTTGGTGAAGAGGTTGTGCGCAGATGCCGTGCGTGCGAGGAAGGCGAGTTGCAGGAGCCAAGTCTGGAAATATATACAAAAGATGCGAGGCAAATCTAGAATTTATTTCAACTTGATACTACGGCATAATACTTGAAACACTTGATTAAAACAGCACTAGGTCTGCTTTGCTAAACTGCGATTGCTTCAAGCATGACTAGCGTCCGCTGCAGATCTGTTAAAACTTGGGCTGCTTGACGCTAAAAAGCCGAAATGGGCGTGCAAAGTGGCTGATTGCACATTGCGGTTATTACAGTATTGGATAGGGCATACTGACACTATGTGTGAGCCTTTTTCTTCTCGAACTGTGCAAGTGACATCAGAACGCTTATTTTTGTCTCTGCTTCTCCTGATATTAATCGAACTGTGACGGATGTTTCTGCCTCCGAATATAGATATATTTCTGCAGGACGCCGATTGCATATTCATCAGCAGGCGCTTATTTATATTAATCAAGTTGAACATTACCCTAAAAGCGAGACGTCGAGTCTACTTTCTATCTAGACACCTACTCCTACCTTGCGAGAACCCATCACAACTGGATGTGCATCCTACATAATACGTAGCTTAGCTGGTAGCTTATCGAATGGACAGCTTGGCCATGAGCATTAATGCGATTCTTTCTACTGTCCTCTCAATCTTTTCCATAACTTATTAACGCCTGTGCGTTTCGTTTCATCGGATTTGGCTGTTGCCTTTTCTTCTCCGCTTTCCTGAGCGACTTCACGCGCCAACGAGCTGCTTTCTTGAAAGACGACCTGAGCGTCTGACGAGCGGAAGAAACTCGAGTGTCCTTGCTGTCTGAGCGCGAGTCTTATCTGTTGATCGATTTCTTCGCTGGGCGGCGGCTTTTTATACCCAAATTGTCGAAGTCTCTGTAATACTGCGTCGTTTGAAATAAAGCTCTCCCAGGTTCTGCGTCCAATGGGAAGTACGTTGGGGTTTGCGCCCTTTTGCAGGAGGAGATCCAGCATGGCCGTGTGGCCATATTGTGCGGCATAGTATAGTGCAGTCCGTCTGCCAGAGTTTGAGCCATTGACATCGTCTCCCCGTTGCAGAAGAAGTTCAGCCAAAGCAACGTTGCCGCTTCGAGCAGCTTGTCGTAGTCTGGTGACTGTTCTACAACAGCGTGATTTGTGGAAAGCCAAGTCGCCAATTGTCCTGTAGGAATGGCCATCAAGTTCGAAACCCAACCAATCCTCTGCGGTGAAGCCATTCTCATCGCCTTGGAGGCGGGTCTTCGACACGAGGGGGTGCTCGAGCAAGAGCTTGACAGTATCCAAATGCCTTCCATAGACTGCCAGATGGAGCACTGACCAGCCATGATTGTCCTTGTAGAAGTCGTCTGTCCGATCCCGTCTGTCTATGGCCAGAAGTAAACGTACCACATCCGAATGTCCCATGAAAGCGGCATGATGCAGTGGAGTCCAGCCATGACATGTTGATGCACAAGGGTCTGTTGACTGATGACGCAACGTAAACCAATGGAGAACCATCTTCACTGTGTCAAGATTTCCTCCATTCGCAGCACAATGAAGCAGCCCAGTACCATATAAGCTGGTCGTGTCGATTCGAGTGCCGTGTTCGAACAAAAGTGTGCACATATCCTGATAGCCCTCTTCGGCCGCTCGATGTATAGCCAACCATCCATCACGGTCACGACGATTTGCATCCGCACCGCGATCAAGTAGTAGTCGAACCATGGGAAGATCTGCACATGCTGAAGCTTCTTCTAGTGCCATCAATTGTGAGCTTTGCGCCAAAAGCATGATATCCGGTGTGTGGTCTAGCAGTAATTTGGCAACAGTCAAATGGCCAAGGCAGGCCGCCCAAGCCAAGGCAGATATTCCATCTGTACTGAGCGAGTTTGCATCAACTCCAAGAACCATGAATTCTTTTATAGTGCTGATTTGGCCTGCAATGACGGCCCAGAGGTATGGAGAGAGCCCATATTTGTCTGGGGTATCAACAAAAGCCCCATAGTCGACCAACATTGCTATTCCTTCGTCAAAGCCTTTCTTCGCAGCGTAATGCAAAGAAGTATGACCAAGATTGTCTTTCAGACTGGTGATATCTCTAGTTTCATAGTCCAACAACAATCTCAGCCCTTCAGGATATCCTTGCTCTGACGCAAAATGCAATGCTGTCTTCCCGCTGTGCGTTTTACTGCGTAGACTGGCGCCATGGTCTATCAGTGACTTAATCATAGAAAAATTTCTATCACACACTGCGCGATGAAGCGGTGTCATTCCAGTCTCATCCCTGTCCTCCAAATCGAGGGCTTTCACGGAAGATGCAATGACCTCTTCGGAATGATTCATCACTTCATCATCCGGTTCATGCACGAAGTCAAAAGCTTCGTCATCCAGCACACTGTACATAGAATCCCGCAGCTTTGCAACCCCTTCGGTCTCTGACAGCAGGTCGCTGGCCATGTACTGTGAACTGTCGTCATCGTCGCAAGGCAATTTCTGCAACGCGAGCAAAGATATTTCTTTCAGATGGGTGGCAATGTGTAACTGTAGTTCCTCGCTTGAGAAGACAGTATTCGACTCAATATTTTCGGTAGGTGCAAAGTCGTCACCAAAGGGACATTCAGTAATCTTCTGCAAGCCTGGCCTTCGGGCTGCGCCGCTCAGGGTCCCTACATACGCCTCGGGTACATCATGCTCTGTACGGGAGTGCTCCTGAAACTCGGTCTCGTTCTGAAAGATGATGGGTTGATGAGATGGAGCTCGACACTCCCATACATGCCCGTGGGCATTTTCCATGTGGCTCAACCAGGCCCTTGAAGTGTCAAATGTCAACGAGCCTGGCTTCAGAGCGCCTGATCCGGTACAATGGCCAATAACGCAGACAAAGGGTTCTAGATCTCGAAGAAGGTGATTGCTGAGGCAAATGAGCTTTTGCTTGTCGGAGATATAAGTAGGAAAGCGGTACTTGCCTCCAGCGTTCGGACCTCACATCACTGTTGAATTCAAGAATCACGCCGCAGTACGGACATTCACTTGTCTTTGGCGCAGCAGGGAGAGATAACTTACTATTCACTGCGACGGACTTGGCGCGAGGAAGCTCTGTCATGCTACTGTCGTAGAATGCACGTACTGCGGTCTGTTGAGCAGTTGTCGCATGGGTTATAGGTGCTGGGGGACCAAGAGGCGGCGCCGGTTTTCCGTGGAAAGCTCCTGACTTCGGTGGCATGTTGGAAGCAAAATGCACGACCGACACGCGAGGCACTCCTTTGGGTAGCTGAGCTGTTACTGCAGCCGCCGTTGGATGTTGGACGCTCAAAGCAACACGCCTGCGATGCTCCCTCTGATAACACAAGCGTCGAAGTCTCAGCGCATTTGCCTCCACCAACGCAGAACAAAGGGCCTCTGTAGCGTGAGGGAATCGAAAGCGAATGTAACATTCTGTGTAAAGACGCAACTCTTGAATCGCGTCATTTGTCTTTTCGTCGGCTTTATATCCTGCTATCTTATCTGCCCTTGCAATCTTGGCGGACCGCCGAACTGCGTTGGACAGCAGGCAGAGCTGCGACACTGTTCCACCAATCGTATAGGTGGTCAAGTAAACGTTTCTTTCGCCTATATCTCCTTCGCTGTCGGTCTCGCTTGAATAATCAACAGTTTTAGTGACATTCGCGCGGCCTGATTCTGATGTACGCCGCTTCTTAGTTGTAGGTGTTCTCGCTGACTTCTCGCATGGCGTCACTGCCGTGAGCACCTCAATTAGACAAATACGCAAGACTAACCCGTTCAGGCCTGGTAAGGGACTTACGAAATATCAGGGTATTAAGAATGACGTCCAAAAGCTGGTGTAGAATGTCTACTACTGTGGGGCTGTATCTGAGCCGGTAGTCCAACGAGACGTTGGGTGGCCCAAAAACATCCATGTTGGACGCCCATAGAGTGAAGCGTGCCATTTGATCCTCCATAATCGTTGGATCGTATGTGGTTTGCGGAGCGGCCAAACATGTTTCAAATGCTTGGCTGCATCGCCGCGCGTGCTGGGCTATGGTCAAGCCTCTGTCGTCTTGGAGAAAGACGTCGTCGGCGGGATTCAGGTCCATGGCGGCCAGCAATTTCTCGGGCACAGATATGCAGGGATGGCCGGCGTACAGCTATGGCGGCAAACGCGACCTGCGGTGCTTGTTTTTGTGTATGTGGTGAAAAGATGGTTGAAGGATAAGTGGATGATATGGAGGAAAATACCTTTTGTCGGGCAGAGAAATGGACAGAGAAATGTGCACCTTTGTTCCTGCCGGTCCTGCAGGTAGGGAGGCCGCAGGTCAGCCCAGCCACGCTGGCACCACGTTGCACTTGACGTTCGGCTCTTTCGATAAGCGGAGTCTTCGCCTCCTCGCGTCAAGTGTAACCTTTAAATAGTCTAGACTGTCATTCTTAACGCTTCTGCGAAGCAATGTATCACAAAGGGGCTGACCTCATGCAGGTAGCGACCAACCACCACGGAGCCAGTGGTTGACTTGGCCTCCGTAGAAATGGGACAAGCATCTTGAGGCCCATTTGGGCATTACATTCGACACCATTGAGAACTTTTCTTGAGTGGCATGAATTTACAGGGTATTTCAGAAGAGGTATCGCTGTCATCTCCCGAGAGCCAGATTAACTGCCTGACTTGTTCAGCCTGTCTTCTCTACCTTTCCTTCTTCTTTATCGCTTCACTTGAAAGCATGATCCTATCCATTATGTAATGGAGGTGCTTCCACAGCGATAGACCACAGTGAAGGATTTAAAACCCCCGCTTTTTTTTTATGCTCAATGTATTCCGTAGCTGACCTCACGATAGACGTGCAGGCGTTTTGCTATTGCGTGGCTTGTGGGTTGTTTGCATAGCGGAAGAGCGGGCACTATAACGACCTAACGTTAGCTAGTAATTTAGCTGCGGGATGCCCTCGCATCTGCCCGCGCGCCACCTGTTATTGAAGATTCACCTGAAGTATATATCTAACCAGCCCCGCACACAGGCATACCAGCCGAACTGTCCAAACGCCCTGACAGCGCAGCGAGAGAGGACAGCATTGTGACTTTCCCCCAAGAAGAGAAGTGTGCCTCTTCCGTAATACGGGCCCCAATATTTGAATCTAAATCAGGCCCTAGCGCTGATCCGACTCCAACCGACAATTATGTCTTTTTCCAAGACTTATTTTCTTTGCCCAACCTCTGATTTCATCCACCCACCACCGGCGGGTTCGCTATGCCTCGGCTCTATAATCCGCTCGACATCTGCGCCGCAACTTCCGCTCAACCAGGCAAGCGCCGTTGCCGTGGCAAATCCGAACCCACCCCAGGTGGAAACGAACTGGAAGAAGACCGTTTCGGCAGAGACGGGACTCGGCTTTGGAGTGTATGCGCAGTTTTTGCAGCTGGCCATGGGAGGGGGATCAGGCATTGGCCCTGAAGTCGACGTTGAACGGTCCCGCCACGCGGTGAATGTATTCACTTTTGACACTATGACTACCCTATCCTTTGAGCCGACATCGCAGTACGTGGAAGAAGCCGTCAAAGCACCGGCTGTGCAGGCCTGGTTGCGGGAGCCAAGGCAGAGATTTTCCCCTCTCGTAACGCTTTTCCTCGTGACGGGAATGAAACTCGTCAACGGCGCCAGAATTAAATACTCATTGTCCGGTAGTACTGCAATCACGGCGAACCTAGGTGTGGACGTGCCTCAGCTTGGCTTCACCGTTGGGCCGAAGGGCCGCTGGTCGAGTACAGACGATGACGAGACAGAGTTTAGTCGCGAGTCTGAATTTATCTTTGCCTTCCGTGTCAAAAGGCTTAGGATTGGGCGGAAAATCAGCACCGAAGAATACAGCAAAGGCGCTTTCCTGGCGAATGGAGACGAGAGGAAGGACGTTCATCTCGAGCCCGTCTTGGTGGACGATGTAGATGGTTCTACTCTTGAGAAAGCAAATGTTGTTTCCGATGCGACCGAAGACGGTCATGTTTATTGTGTCCCGGCTTAGCCAAGGTTGTTTCCATATTCTGGCCCTCGATAATTGACCAAAGTTTATCAAGCCGAGAATTGACGATTTCAACCTATCTAGTGATACATGTGTTTTTTTATGTCTTTGATCTTGTTATAAATGCTCTCTCTAGATGACTGTGCATCCATGAGTAGGTGAGGCGTGATATAGTCGTAGCCCATTCCTCTTCTCTGTCTGACCATGCTCTTGAGCACTGCATCCATGGCATGTGCGTCTTTCAACCAAGGCCCTAGCCTGTCGCTTTGTGCATCCGAGCCATGGTCTTGTTGTCGGACAAATGTCATGATCATAGCTGCAAGGCCAGCGGCGATGGGGGTTGCTACCGAAGTTCCTGACAGGACCTTGACACTGTCATGATGACCACTCCTTCCGGCTGGCCAATGTGAACGGACATGTTCACCGAGTAAGCTGAAGTTGACGTCCTTTTCGTCTGCTGTAGGATTGAAGGCAGACGGATTTCCATTTCCATCAGTCGAGTGTATACAAAAAACCCCCGTATATTTCGCTGGAAAAGCTCGTCCAAAATTTGCGCCGTCGTTTGAAGCCGCAGCAAACATTAATTTCTGCTTGTGTAGAGCGAGCGCCACAGCTTGGGTCATGGGTTCGTTGTGTTCACGAATGCCGAATGACATGGAAATAATGTCCACGTCCCACTCTGTCACTGCGTGATGAATAGCCTGTTCCAATCATTAGCATGTATCGCGCGGACTGCTCCGCAGCGGGGAGACCTTGCCTTTGTGATGGCATCATAGCTCTCGCGGCCGAGATCCTCTTTATTTGCAACCTTTGCGATATAAATCTCAGCGCATGCAGCAACGTTAAGAATGACTCCGAGGGCATGAGTGCCATGCCCAATTTCATCTCGATAGTCGTAGGGTCCTGTACCCTGTACAAAGTTTCGCGCGTCCTTGATCCGTGGGTCGAGTTGATGGCCATCAGTGCGTATGAGAGGGTTTTCAGGGTCAAATCCAGAATCTAGGATCGCTATTTTTACTGGGGTGGGTGCATTGGCAATTTTTCTGCTAGATACATAAGGAGGGTGTGCAGTAGCATCAAACGCATCAACATGGGGATGAAGTGAGGAGATGAGATCATCCATCCACCTGTCAGACAGGCTGGTACTAATAAAGTTTTAGCAAACCATGGAAGAAAATATGTCTAGAGTAGCCTACTCGTTTTCAGAGCTCTTCTGGTGGCTTGCATCGAATAAATACAAGCGTTCGGTAGAGGGCCTCGCAACTTGTGAATTAGTTGGGATGTGGCTAGGAAATTGAAGTGGCATTTGCGCCCTCGGGTTCGGCGGAGTAAAGTGCAGGGACGTCGGAGGAGAAGAAACTGCAAAGTTTTGGTCGCTTTTGGCAGAGGAGCCGAATTTGGTTGTTTGCTGGCGGAGAATCTCTTGCCCGATCTCGCCCCAGTACTGTTGACCTTGGCGAGCATCAAGACAACTCAGATCTTCGGACCTGAGACACCATGACTTGAAAAGTTCGGACTCGAGTCGCTTAATGACATTCTGATAGAACAGCTTCTGGACACTAACAGACTCGAAACTGGTCAGTTCTCCTGCAGGGAAATATTCCCATTGCAAGCACGCTTTAGTTGCGAGGTAGTAATCTACACCAGCGTCAAGCTCCAAACTTTTTAAGATATCAATGCTGGCATAATAGCTAGAATTGACGTCTCCGGTCCCCATTTCCTCATTTTTCCATGCATTCACCGGTTTGCAGTAGTGGAGCTCGCACAGGAGAATTCCTAGCGCCAACACACTGGCATTGGGATGTACCATGTGCCTGGAAATGGATGGGTCGGCGTGTGCGCCGCCATCGTCTGCCTGATTGCCTGAAATGAGCGGGACATGTTCCATGTCGAGAAATGGTTTGGTAATGCTCGGTAACTCTCCGTATTGTAACGGCTGAAAGAATAGAATGTTGGAATGACTAAACGAGGGCTGCACCCACGGCGTCTCTAAGAATGGCAGCAAGGCCGTGGCGAGAATGACTGCCAGTATTCGTTTCGCTTTCAGTGGCAAAACTGACAACCCGCCCCTTAGCTCTTGTTGACGCTGAAAAAAGACCGACAAGGACACTGCCTGCGGTATTTGGTAGCCGCCAAAGTTCTTTGGCTCCGGGCGGAGTCTCTTGAACCTGTCCCCGTCGTAAAGAAGATGCAAGCGGTTGCTCTGAGAGAGCGAATCCGTTATGGACTTGCAGATGTGCGCGAATTCAGGCAAAGAATTGCAGCCAGGTTCGAAGGTGCTCATGCACTTGTTACTCCGAACATCTCTGATAAGCGATCACCATATTGTCAACCGGTCACTCTCTGTCAACGAGACTTGTAAAACTTACTTGACCGTTATCCTAGCCTCTTGCAATGTAATCTCGGAGAAAGAACGTACGCAAAAGAACATCTCAAAGCTGGTCTCTTCTTTACAGCTTGTTCTTCGAAGGGGCAATGCAAGCCCGACGCTGAGGCCAGAGCACTTTTGACAGACACAGGACCATTGTGTTCGTAATCCCTGATGTAACGATTCAGAATGTCGTCTTAATAGGATGGCAAAGCCCACTTCAGGCTCTTCCATGTCATCAACAACGCTTGCCTCTTCACGAGTCACAACTCGGCGTCGTTTTGCGTCTGCTTCCCAGCGTGAAAGCTCTTGGATGACTGCCTCATTCTCTCGCTGACGTTTGCTGACACGAATAGTTGAGTTAAGAGTAGAATGGCTTTCGCGGTTTGGACGCTTGGCCATATTACGGATCGTTTGCAGTTTCGGGTAGGGCACGGCGTTGGGTATGTTCTGCATGAGTGATGTATTAGTCGGCCGGCCGTGGAAGAACAGAGGAAAAAAAGACATAGCCATTATGTAAAGGAATTACAGACAGTGTCCGAGTCGTCAGCAAAATCGTATTGGATGACATTTTCCAGTACACCGAGTGCTCTTTCTATGTCTTCTGAGGAACTCGGGCCGTCCTCATCTACAGCTTCATGCCGCAGATATGCGTGAGCCCGCATCCAGGCGGAATCCCTCTCCGCCCTCAGTGATGGGGGCGATGACGTTTTTTCGGGTCGCTTGCTGGCTAAGTAACCCAGCGCAGTCTTCCACAGTTCTCGAGAGTCGTCGGGATCCATGTTCGTTAGTTGACAATTTGCAAACTTGAACTGGCCACAGTGCTTCGACAAAATAGAGCGCAAGCAACGAGATTGGCAAATGAAACAAATTAAGGAGACTAGGTAATATTGGATAGTCTATCAGTACGGATCCAGAGCATCTGTAGAGGCCCGCACTGGCACAAGACCATAACAACTGCGGGGCCTCGGTGTTCTTTCGCCATAGTCATACGAATAGACATATAAATACGGATATGCAGGAGGGGTTGCAGCTTCCCGGCGTGCATACTCGGCGTCGGATAAATAACTGGTGTCTCACTTGGCAGGATGGCTGAGTGGTCAGCGAAGCACTCTGGCTGGTCTCTAAATATAAGCTGGTTATAGCCCTTGACGAAGTATAGCCCCCACTCCCGACCATGCCCCCTGTCCGGCCCCGGCCGCGTCTTTTGCTTTGTGCGGTCACTATTACCAAGATGTGTTGTTGTTACAAAAATTATCGTACTTTGAGACAGGAAATCAGATGCACTGGTAGAACAAGGCATGCAAGCTGTGAGAGATGCAGAGCGCGATGTTGAAAGAGGCTAGGGAGGAAAAGGGGTGGGACAGACAACACAAAAGTCTGGGGTTCAGCAATCACCCGGCGTCGGGTGGGGATCAATAAAATGCTCAGACCCACGAGAACCAAACAGATCACAAATCGAGTTTTCGGCCGGCGGCAATAACCCAGTCACACAGTCAGCCGACTACCATCCTGGCAAGTCAGACTGCAGTGTGCAGATAGATGTCAGCAGCTGGATGTAGCTCAATTGATCGCCTGCAGGCTAGTTTCAAGTCTAATAAAAACATCCCAGCCACTTGGTGGACAAAAAGTTATGGTGGGTCTACACTGCTTTCCGACCGTGATTAGTGGTGGTTGTAGGTAGACAATGTCCACTACTTGCCAGCCACAGCCACCAGCGTGCCAGCCTACGGAAACTTTCGTCCGTAACAGAAAGGCGCGTGATTAGGCTGCGACACATGGGCGCCGCCAGTATTAGAGCCTTGGCCTCGCCCTCGGCTCATCACGGCACGGCCCGCCAGAGACTTGACACAACGGTGCGAGCGGGGTAAATAGTTTGCCCAACCGTGCCGTGTATCCGCCAGACGAGCCTTGGGGCCTGACCCCTAGTCCCCAGCTAGCTCCAGGCACAGTCCGATCCTGTTCAACGGTTTACGCCTCCCTACCAACAGACTCCCACAGATTATATCTCTCTCGATCTGCCGCACCGTCCTAGGGGTCCGAACCAGAGCACCTAGCCCGTACACAGCAAGATAATGTCACAAACGGACATCAAGAAACGTCACACAACGGGCGCCGGCGCAAGCACCACCATGGAGCCGCCCTCGACACCCTCCGTCACGTTAACCGCAAAAGGCGGTCGAACCTTGATGTGGTACGAAGCTGCTGAATGGCAGCGAGACAACAAGTACATCCTCAGCGGTTATCGCCGCGAAAAAGCTGACTATCTCGAGATCCTCACCAGCCTGACGTTTCTGCACAACGAGACATGCAATGTGTACACTCACCTAATCGGCGCACTGCTTCTGCCGCTCATCGCGGCCACTGTCATGCGGAGTCTCTCACAGCCTCAGTTCTCTGTCGTGTCAGGAACAGACTACACTATGTTTGCAATCTTCTTTTGGACCGCTGAGTGCTGTCTACTCTTTAGCACGGCCTTTCACCTGTTTGGCGCACACTCGCATGAAGCTGAGCAATTTTGGCATCGCATGGACCTGCTAGGCATTGTTATTGTGACGATGGGCACCTTTATTCCGGGAATTTATTACATCTACTTCTGCGAACTTTCCCTACAGAGACTGCACTGGTCTGTTGTTAGTTAACCCTAATACTTCCTTTCTCGCCGCTAGACACTTGACTCTGGCCACATGCTGACATTAAATTTGTCTAGGTTATCCTCTCGGGATCCTCCACAGCTGCCCTGATCTGTATACCTGTCTTTAGAACGCTTCGCTGGCGAAAGGTAAAAATTGGTGCCTACGTCGCACTTGGCGCTTCGGCACTTATCCCACTAGCACATGGATCTCAGCTATATGGTCTCAAGTATATGACTCAATACTCGGGAATGAACTGGTATCTGCTTGAGCTAGCTATCTACGGTAGTGGAACTGCTTTTTATGCGGTAAGTCTAGAGATGTGTATTCTATTGATGCATCCTGTGATTTAACTTGTTCTTTAGTTGCGAATTCCCGAACGCTTTGCTCCTGGCAAATTTGATATTTGGTGCAGCTCTCATCAAATTTTCCACCTCTGTATCTTGTGCGCTATGTATATACATATTTTTGGCCTAATGCAGGCTTTCACAGCGTGCCATACATTGGACATTTGCAAAATCCAGGCCGCGCACAAAGCAGGCTAGAGATAGTAGATGGATATGACTTCCGGTGGACAACGTTAGGGCATATTGGATAAACCGGCAAATTCTGGTTAAGAGATGGAATTGTGTGGAGCTGTCACCCAATGTACTAGCATAGAAACCTCACAGTGGACCGTCAATCGGTACACAGATCAGCTACTGTAAAAGCCTGAACGTCTCTGAATAACTTCTCTGTTTTTAGTCCGAGAATGCGGCTTTCTCTATCAAATCTTTGCTTGTATTTGTAATACGCGGCTGAATTGTCATTGTTGGCAATCGCCATCTCCCGCGTGTTGAACATGCGCAGTTGCTTGGCTAAAGATGATTGCATCTACAGAACCAAGTCTCGCCCAATCACACTGCGTGAAGCAATTCATGGCTCTCAGAGAGCTCTGACATGAGGAATTGTTTGAGCATTGCATCTGCCCCGCCCATCACGCCAAGATATTGCTTCACCTTCTCGCGCTGTGCGACAGGCATTGTCAAGCCATATTGCTTTCCAACAACAAGGCACTCAACGAGCGATTGAAAGATCCGTTGTCTGATGGGTCCTGAGTCTTGTTCTGATAGCAACTTACCCATTGTTTCCGGGACTGCCTCGGCAATCAGCCAGCGATGGGCATTTGGTTCACCTTGACAAAGGATCAGGCACGATGCGGGAGGCAAGTTCAGGAATCGATCCTTTCCCTTGTTCCTCGAGCGCTGCGCAAATTGAACGATAGCAGTCAGAAAAAGAAGTAGTCTGTGAGAATCGCAGCCTTTGCTGATAGCCTTGAGCTCCTTGGCGCACGCCTGGTTCGCATCATTGAATAGTTTTTCTTCATGGCCGCCGCCGATAAATTTTTCGAAATATTCAGCGATGACTGTCGAAAAATACTGGATCGGAAGCTCATCTTGAGTCTCGAGGATGGCTAAGTGCGTGGTAAAGAGAACCATCGTTCGGGCCACAGTCTCATCTCTTTTTGCGCTCCAAATACAGCGGTCGAAGTCGACGAGGAACTCACGAACCCCGTAGTGCAGTGATTCTCCGGCGTCTCTGTGATAGGCCATGGAAGCAAATTGTGCAAATGTCCTGGCGGAAATATCTACACCTTCTCTCCATTCGCGCTGAGCCGCCGCCAGAATGACGGCTGACCCTACAAGGACCCCGATCACTAGAAGTGCCTTCAGATCTGCAGTAGAAACCACTTCGAAGATCTGGACAGACAGTGCCGTCATCACCGTCAAGTTTTTAGTGTTCTCGGTCTCAACTATATGGGTGCCGAATTTGATGAATGCCTCGGCCCATCTTCGTAGTCTATCCGTCTTGCCATTCTTGACGAGGTCTTGCAAGACATGCATTACCTCCCAGCGTCCGATCCAGGAGTACCTCAGATAGAATCTCACTACTTTGAGAAGAGGTGGTAAGTAAAAGGAAAGTGTCAGGGTTCTGATGCCGAATCCAACCAGTCTCGACGAATTCTTGTATCTCGCGACAAAGAGCTGCTCTTGAAGCCCCAGCAATTGTTTCACACGCTCTTCCATTGGATCCATCGGCCCTTTTAGGGGGGGAAATCCCGGTGAGCTGGGCAGTCCATCAACTCGTGCACCATGTTCGAGAAGAAGCTCAATAATCTCCTCAGAGTTGGCCTGGATGGCTCGGATCAACGGCGTGTCACCGTAACTGGCTTTACTCTCGATCGACGCGGACCGGTCTAGCAGCACGGAAACGACATCCTTGTGCCCACCAGTGATTGCGATATGGAGTGCTGTCAATTTACTTCGATCCTTGGAATTGATTCGAGCGCCATGATCCAGCAATAGTTCCACCATATCTTTGTGGCCTTGGGTAGCGGCCCAAAAAAGGGGCGTCCGGCCATAGTTATCCTTTCTCGAAAGAAGGTTTGTGAGAGATGTCCGGTCGGAGCCATAATGGTGAATCAAGGTTCTCGCCCAGGATATGTCTCCAAAGTAAGCAGCCAAATGCAAGAGAGTGAACGAAGGAGGGGCTCCGCCATATTGTTCCTGGTCCCAATACAACTCCCACCATTGCTTCCGAACTAGAGATTCAGCCTGGAAGAACTGACGGGAGAGCTCGGAAGAGTTGTCATTCACATGTCGGAAATGTTCTGGCCAGTACACGCTAGCATACGGTAAGAGGGCAGTACGAACAGCTTTGTCGCTAACGCCATCCAAAGACGTGTAACTCTCCTCGATGAGTTTCAGGCAGGCCCGCATTAGCTTTTGATGCGTAGCGTGGTTCATGTAAAACATGTTGATTCCTTCCACGTTGACTTGGTCGCTCTGGAAGAACTCCTTTGCCGACTCATGGACCAGATTCACTACCTCCCCTTCAAGTTTCACCAACAGTCCGCATGACTTTAGTTGGCTCTTCATCACCTCGGTCGACGTTAAATCATTTGATGCTGTGGTCCTCGTTGCGGCTGTCAACTCATCGACGGTAAGAGGACGCGCCGCGAGAACGATCCATTCGAGGACGGGAACTAGCTTTTCTTTGTCTTCGACCTGCTGTAACAGCCGCTGGTAAATGCCGCCAAGGCCTTTGGGAAGTCTTTGAAGAATCTGTACGATTTTGTGCCAGCTCTTCCCTTTCAACTCATCTGCAACAAACCCCACCCACAGAAATGTTCCCTCGGCGCCAGCCATCAACTTTTGTCGAACTTGAAGCAGCATGTCCTCGGAAAGAGATTGTTCGGATGCAAGTTCCGCAACTTTAGCAAAGATGTACTTCTCAACATCTTGCGCAATCTCTACATCCGCATCGTCAAGTTTAATCCGCCGATAGTGCCCGAGTTTGCTTTCTAGAAGTTCCGGTCGTGGGCGAGAGAGGAGGATGACTTTTAGATGTGCCGATGTCGCTTCCCCATGCTTCGAAATAGACTCACCTATGGCATCGAGAAGTTGCCTTAGAGTGTCTCTTTCGCATTCATCTAGGCCATCGAGCACACATACCACCTGACGAGATGGAGTTCGCTGCATGAGAATCAAGAATAATCTCCACAGTGAACTAAAAGTCGAAAGGGTATACTTGGTTGTCTCAGATCCTTCAAAATACTTTTTAATGTGCTGTACCAACTGCGGATGAAAAGTGAGCCATTGATGAATGATGCCTCTCATGATGGTCACTGCCGTATTCCGATTACTGTCGCGGTTACTACAGAAGTAGTAAAGTAGAACATCCTTAGATAAGGCAACGTTTTGTTGAAGCGCTTCCGTGATGTAGATTGCCAGCATAGTTTTGCCTTTTCCTGGTCCACCCGAGATCCAAAGCAGCGGTGGATCTGCGCCTGAAAGCCATTCTTGATAGCTTGGGTGCTGTACAAGCCATTCGCAGGTTCCTTCCGCCCTCCGCCCTTTCAGCGCAATGAGTGAGCTTCGGTCGACCTCAGGTCTGGTCAAGAGCAAAGCATCTAGAACAGTTGCGGCCGCTGCATGCATGCCGGCCTCCACAGATACTAGTGTCGGAGCCTCGGTAATCTGCAACAGGATCTCCTTGGCATATGCTGCTGATGCTGCTGCTGCATATCCATGCCAATGATTGCAACGGTGAGAATCGGCATAGTCGCAGATACCCCGAATAATCAGGCATTGATCAGTGCCATTGAGGCCATAAGCCTCAGTCTCGAAACAAAGGATGCTATGCTTACGAGCTAGGCTGTCTCGCGTCGCGCCATGGCACACCGGCCGGGTGCTCGAAGCAACTAGACCATAATGGACTTTATTGACTTGCGTCTGCCGTGGTGACCGGTAATAGGTTTCATTCGCGTTGCAATCATTGCACTCTCCGCTCGCGGATTCGGTGCTTGTGCGCTCACAACGGGAGTCGCACAAGACATTCTTGTTTGCCGTGGGGCGCGTAAAAGTGAGGGCATCCTTGTTTATAATTTCGGCGATGTAACAGGGAATCATACTCTCCCCAAGGATAGCAATCGTCTCAGCTTTGCCGGCGGCGGCGAGAAGCAAAGTTGATGGCTTGCTCAGTGCAGCCTTGCCGGTATTCGAATTGCCCGCGGACTTGGTCTCAAGATCGAGTTGGATCAGGCCAGGCCGAGTCGATGTTGGCTTACTCACAACAACATCTCCAAGGCGAATATCATTCTTCTCACTTGGTGCTCCTCCTCCAATGCCTACCATAAGGCTGAACCGAATCGATTTGAACCTTAGACGCATCTGCGCATCAGCCGCGGCGGTGGATGTGGTTCCGGAAGAGTCGAATGGCGGGTGTGCGAGCACGATATTGTGGCCCTGTATATTTCCCAGCACATAGCTATTGGGGTCATTCTCGCTCAGATCCGCCGGAAGCTCACCATGAACATGGTCCAGAAGCGCTCTAGCTGCTGCGATCTCAACGGGCAGAGCACAGACCCATCCAACTGTGTAGTCCTCTCTCGGGGCTATGTCTAATGAATGCATGGATTCTATAAAGAAAGAATGGCGAATGTTTGGAAGGCAAAAGGGAAATTGACAAGAGAGAGGGGGGGAATTCAGCCCTGCATGGGATATTTGATTAAGCCAGTAACTGGGAGAAGCTGCAACAGCGGCACGTGACAGACATGCTGGGCGCTTCTTTCGGAATGGTCATGATCCATCGCCTGGATTTCAAGTAATTTACAGGTATTCGGTGCTTTTCAAACGCAGAGCTGCAACACCTCGCTGACTTGTTTGTACTTTGAACACATTTTGGATGGCTTCTAGCTAATATGTGTGGAACTCCAGTTGCACAGGCCGAACCATAACCCCCACGCGAAAATATAAGGCATTACCTGATTGAAAGCATTGGGTGGAAAAGGCACTACCTAGGCAGGTACCTAATACTCCCTAGTGCCTCCAGGTATATTCGAGCAGCAATCTAATTATGGCGATTACTTAAGTGCCAGGCCACTCAAGCACAGTAAGTACGTTATAGCGACTTACCAGCCAGCCTACCAGCCAACCCTCTAGCTAACTAGGTACCTAAAAACCTAGTACCACTGTTCTGGCCACGTTGGTTGGCTAGCTACTGTACCTAGGCACTTATATAGCTAGGCGTGGCACATGTAATAAGATGCTAGAAACATCTGGCATTCCATTTCATTCCTCTTACTCTCAAGGAAGCTTACCCTTCTTATATCTGATTTTCGCCTACAATTATAGAGTTGGTCCATCTGATTTCTATCTATCAACGTGGCCAGCACTAGCGAATTTGTCTGAACTTGATTTTGCTGATCGCCTGTCACTCTGCCGTGGACAAACAGCTGTGCCTGCCGCCTGGAAGTGGAACTCAGGGCAGCGACACACAGACTGTCAATGTGTTCGGCTTATCGGCTTCTGCCCTGTCTCCAAGGTAACATCAAGGGCTCATCCTGGCTTCCGGTTACGACAGTAGATTACGGTGGCAACTGCAGGCTGTCGTGTAGGCTGGTGACATTGTTACATCTATATCTTGGTGGATGGAGCAATGCGCATGCAACCATTAACACGCCAGGGTTACATGGCTTCCAGTGCGGGACCTCTACAGCAGACGTGCAATGCTGGGGGATACTGTATGGATTATATCTTTCAAATTGATCGACTATTATGTATGCTCTGGCGTCTCAAATCAATCAGCAAGATTTCTTGGCAGCTGCTCAAGAGGGATCGTGACCCGTCGATCCGCAAATTGGCATTAATAGCGGCCCCCCCGCCCGAGCAGCAAGATACCCAACTTGACCCGACGGCTTTAGAACGGGACCTTGGAGTGGCAATCATTTTGGGTTCGCCAAACTCCACAAAACCATCCTAATCTACCGTTAAACAACCAAGGTAGTTAATAACTAAGTTAGTTGCTGCCGTCTCCTTCGGCAGTGTCTGCGTCCACCTTGCCACCCAACTGGGAAGGTGACGATGCTTTACTGCTACGATGCGTCACGAGATACAGGAGGCGACATTCCTTAGATTATTACATAATTTATGTTATGGATAGATATGGAGTATATAACTAGGCTTACTCAAAAAGAAGCCATTGCACCCCGCCATCTCGAATTCCTTGCTTGTCAATACTGTGGCTGCCCAAAATTGCACTAACAATTCAGCCACTCTACGTCTCAGTGTCACGAACACATTATGAAACTATTATTGGGAGCCCTGGCTGCCCTTTCGGCACTTTCAGCGGCTGTGGCTGCTGGAGGCGCTTCCACTCCTGGCAACTTTAGCTACAATCGCCACCAGTTTCTTCTCAATGGACAGCCATATCAGATCATCGGGGGCCAGATGGATCCTCAGCGAATCCCGCCCGAATACTGGACGCATCGGCTGAAGATGGCCCGTGCCATGGGCTTAAACACAATCTTCAGCTACCTCTATTGGAACTTGCACGAGCCCAGCCCCGGCGAATGGGATTTCCAAGGCCGCAACAATGTCGCCGAGTTTTTCCGTCTGGCGCAGGAAGAAGGTCTCAAGGTGGTGCTCAGGCCCGGTCCTTACATTTGCGGCGAACGCGACTGGGGCGGCTTCCCGGCTTGGCTCAGCCAAGTCCCGGGGATGGCGGTGCGCCAGAACAATGGTCCATTTCTCGACGCTGCCAAGTCGTACATCAATCGCGTTGGCAAAGAGCTGGGAAGCCTTCAAATTACGCAAGGCGGGCCCATCCTGATGACCCAGCTCGAGAATGAGTACGGTAGCTTCGGCACGGACAAGGAATACCTTGCCGCTTTGGCAGCCATGCTTCACGATAATTTTGACGTTTTCCTGTACACCAACGACGGTGGTGGCAAATCCTACCTCGAGGGTGGACAGTTTCATGGCGTTTTGGCTGTCATTGACGGCGACTCGAAAACCGGCTTCGAAGCTCGCGATAAATATGTCACCGATCCAACAAGCCTCGGCCCACAGCTAAACGGAGAATACTACATAACTTGGATCGATCAATGGGGTAGCGACTACTCCCACCAGCAGAGTTCGGGCTCGCAGACCAAGATCGACAAGGCTGTGGGAGACTTGGATTGGACGCTGGCCGGGAATTACTCCTTTAGCATCTACATGTTTCACGGAGGTACGAATTTCGGCTTTGAAAACGGAGGGATTCGGGATGATGGTCCCTTGGCCGCTGTGACGACCAGCTACGATTACGGCGCGCCTTTAGATGAGAGTGGTCGTCCCACAGATGTCTACTACAGCCTCCGAGAGATGATTTCCAAGCACGTGCCCGCAGGCAGTATTCCGAATGTACCTACCACTCCAAAGCGAGCGTCAGTCCCGGCATTCAAGCTCCAATCGGGGGCGGCCCTATTTGATCTGAAAGGCGCACCTACTAAGAAGGCCAACGACCCCATTAGCATGGATGCTTTGAAGCAGGCATACGGTTACGTTCTCTACGAATATGCAGTGACAAAGGAGCTCAAGGGCAATGTCACAATTGGTGATGGGGCTCGTGACCGTGCCATGATATATGTCAATGGTGTGCGTGTTGGTGTAGTGGACACAATTTACAAGACGCCTGCAACTGTCACGGTAGCGTTGAACAAGGGCGACACGCTTCATATTCTGGTTGAGAACCTGGGCCGTGTCGATGTGCGCCAACGTCTCAAGGAGCAGGTCAAGGGGATCGTCGGAAACGTCACAGTTGGAGGCCAAAAACTCAGTAACTGGGCCATGTACTCGATTCCATTGGACAAGCTGCCGTCAGGGCTGGACAAGAAGCATACGATCAAAAAGAATGACACTCCAGTCTTTTACACTGGCACTTTCGGCATGCCCAAGGGAGCCTCGGCAGATCCCAGTGGCGATACATTCATTACCGTACCCAGCGCTGTCAAGGGTGTTCTCTGGGTTAATGGTGTGAATATGGGAAGATACTGGACGGTTGGTCCCCAGCAGAGTCTCTATGTTCCGGGAAGCATATTGAAGGAGAAGAATGATGTAGTCCTTCTGGAACTGGAGCCGCAGCCAGAAATGAAGCTTTCTGCGGAAGGTCTTTCCGAGAGGAAATGGTTCAATAACCCGGATCCAGATGCTCCCTAGGGTGAGGTTGCTGTACTACTCGAATGTCGCTCGAGCGTCAAAAGTGAATACATCACAACCAAAAACAGCTGCACATGCGAATACTGAAATAATGAAGAATTATGACGGATCAAGTTCTGCTTCCAGACCGATAGCTATATAAGAATGTAATATTGTCCTTGAATTCTATGGTTATGTGTAAATCATTGCTTTGTTTACGGCGTGACTCATGCCGACTGCAAGACAGACGCTAAGCAGCCTCGCAGAACGCGCAGAACTAGTTGCGATGCGCAGAAGTGTAAATAGTGTGCTTCCGACACAAATACAATCATGTTTTCTCATACGCGAAGAATGAAACCCCTGATCCTTCTACAAGTTTGCACATGCAATCACGGACCATGTCGCGGCCACAGACTCCTCCGCATGAGCCGAGGTACAACGTTCACGTTGCACCCAGAACGATAGAAAAGCTCATCGACAATGCATTCCCCGGGGTTGAGTTAATATCGCATTCCGAACTCGAAATAAACAAAGGCTATAACAATCGGCTATACTTTGTCAAAGTTCGGCGTAAATGGCAGAGCTCAATTTTCCGCGACACGGATGCCACGGAGAGGGAGCTTGTCCTCAAGGCCAACGGGCAGTTCTTCTTGGCCGACAAGGTTCAGAATGAAGTTGGCTGTCTCCAAATTGTAGGGCAGTATTGCCCGGGAATCCCAACACCGACTGTGTTTGCTTGGTCAGAGGATGGCGTTACTGTTAGTCTGTCGAATCCATGCGGCTTGGAGAAGAAAGACGTCATTCTTTCAATTCCAGAGAATGAAAAAAATCATGGAGGATGGATCTTAATGTCACGACTTCCCGGAACACCCTTGCCAGCTTGCGACCTCGACGAAGCAGCAAGATTGGATATCATGAGGCAGCTTGCGGGCATGGCCGCGAGCTGGAGGACTAGTATTCCTGCCCAAAGGTATCTCGGCAACATACAGTTTCATCAGGAACTGCACGCGTCTGAGCCAGATTTCTCCATTGTGCCCAACTCTGGCCCTCAGCCACATCATCTCGTGGTTCGAGGCATCCTGGTTGATGAGCTGCGAATCGCAACACCCATCAGCAGCGTCACGCAACAGTATACCCTCAAGCTTGAGAAGAAGCTCGAGCAACTTGAAAGCTCCCAAAACTATGCTCGAAATCGGCACCTCGCTCCCGAGATACAAAGATTCATCAAAGATACACTGCCACAACTTCACACTCTGACCCCCCCACACAAGCACACATTAGGCGAATTCGTATTTACACACTATGATTTGTCACCGAGAAATATACTCGTGACCGGCTCGCCTCCCCAGGTTTCGGGAATAGTCGACTTTGAGTTTGCGGGCTTCTTCGCACCCGTGGAGGAGTTTCTCAACGACGCTGTCGGCAACGAGGGCGACTGGCCCGACACCCTGTACAACGAGTACTTGGCGGAATTGGAGGCCAAAGGCATAGATACTCCAGCAGCGGGGATAAGCGCATCGGTTTGGGAGACGGCTCGTTGCCTTGAGCGTGTCGCGGACAATATTGCACCGTGGTGGCTACCAGGTCCGTACACTGGTGCCGCATTGGAGGAGCAATTTGTAAAGAGCGCGGCAGAGCTGCAGGAAAATCTACAGAAACTCTCGTTGGCAGTAGAAAGAAATTGAGAATTTTTATTTGAGCCACTTTCAATAATGCTGGAATTATGCGGACTGACGAAATCTCAAATTCTATGAAAACGACAACCGTGCTGACTTTTCCCAGCCTATATTCCTTTTCAGATACACGCCTCGTCGAGACGCCTGGTATCAAGATCAGTCACTGGAGACGAAAATATTCAAAGTTTGACTTTTTGACTTTGCACTGAGAGCAGCTCGGTCTTGCTTCGTTGCAGTTGACGCGCCGAATACTGTACAGAAAGTCAGAGCTGTACTTGAATCGGCCTGCCCAGCATCCCGTCGCCAAACTAATATCAGATACTGCTTTACACCCACCGGCAAGTCATACATCGCGTCTTGGTCCGCGGGGCCCATTTCTTCTTTCGCTCCCCCCCGAACCGTCTTTCTGAACTCGAATGGGTGGAGGCTTAGCGGCATCGGTTGGTGCATCCTCTTTGCCAATAGATTTGTAACGAGGATTTAGTTGCTTCTGCAGCCGCATGGCTAGTTGCTCATGCATCTGTGGGCTGCGGCATGAGCCGCAGCTGGAGCTAGAGGATTGCTTGGGAGAGTAGGCATGAATCCCGACCGTACGACACTTTCCGATGGTTTACGACATTCAAATAGTCAATACCAAACAGGAAATAGGAAGAGCGGTCAAGTTGATCAAGTACACAGTGGCGGCGGCTTGTTTCGCGCATGCTAGTTGGCTAGCAAAAGCCACCACACACCATCATCCGACAATCGCCAATGTGAGAGAGGCTTTGATAGGGCAGTACTGTTACGAATTTGACTAAAGGAGGGGAATAATAGCCTGGAGTCTTGTTTCAAATATTCCAAGCAAGACAGCTGAGCATAAAATGCATCTCATTGAAGCATGGAGGGGAGACTTTGATACTGTGTACCTAGTGAATCCAGTGTTGCCAGACACTTCCTACAGCAGCGGCAGAGCGAACTCAAACTATAGCTCTTCCCAATCAGCCTCTTCCGACTCTTCGGTCACATACGAAGCGAGCGTCTCCTTCAGCTCATCGACGCTAATATCCGACGTCTCGGCGTGCTTTCCATTGTGTGGCGGGAAGATGATCTTGTCCACCACGTGGAGAACGCCATTGCTGCCAATCGCGTCGTGGAACCTGACGCCCGTGAAGCCGTTGATGTTGATGACACGGAACCCGAAAACAGTGGCAATGTCGATACCAATTGACGCACCAGGCAGGAATGTTTCCAAGCTGTAGTGATCTTGGTGTGCCGCCTTGCTCGAGCCCGAGCCCGTTCTCTTATCGTAGAATGCGTCGCTATACACTGTCGCATTGGGAGCAATGGTGTACTTTAGAATCGCATCCAGGTACTTGGCGCCCTTTTTCGTGTTGAAGAGAAACGCGTTGGCTTTGGCACCCAGACGCTTAAACGCCTCGTTGCTGGGTGCAAAAAAGGTGCTGCCTTGAATATGCTGACTGTGGATGAATTTGATAAAGTCGGTCTTTTCGTACGCCAGAAGCAGCGTCGAAAAGTAGGCTGGGAAGAAGGTGAGGATTGGCCCAACTGGTGGTGGCAGCGCGAGCACGTCGCTGATGGCATGAATCACACCATTGGTAGTTTTCTAGCAAAAGAGACATTAATTAATTAGCATCCGATTCAAACAAGTTGATTTTTCCCCCAAGATGTTGATATGAAAAAACCTACAATGTCTACAGCCTTGATCTTGGAGTAGCCATTCAGCGTGACTCCCGCCAGGCTAGCGCCGACTCGAATTCGCTGATGATCGCCACCCAGGCCACGCTCCCGAGCCTCACTTTCCAGAGTGTAGCTGGTCACGACGTCCACGGCCTTTTTGGTACCAGAGACGATGTGGTAGTGTAGAAACTTGTCAAGCACTTCCTTGCTGGGGTCCTTGAACCTGTCGGGAATTTTATCAAAGGCTCCGTTGAGCGGCACGAAAAGCGTGTGCTCGCTGTCGGTGCTGTTCAACGTGTCGACGAGCTTGGGAAAGTCGTCCAAGAGTTTGGCAAACTTGCTAGCACCCTCCAGCTCCTGCAGGGTCTGGTAGATGGTGAGTTTGGGGCCCTTTCCGTGCTTGGGACGGTCGAGGCTCTTGAGCGCTTGGAGCGCCTGGTGGCGGATATGCTGTGCAGCATTAGCAGTGGCATCCACCGTGGTGTGCTGAATGTCTTGGGCCACTGCGTTTACGGCGCCCGGGAATGATTCCAGTGAGGCCACGCCCTTCCACCACAGAGAGGAGAAGAAGTCCTCGGTGCTGGGCTCATGCGCCTGGGCGGACTTGTGCGGAGTGGCGGCAACGCCAGTGGCACATAGAGAGAGGGCGACAGTGCTCAATTTCATCTCGAATTGATGGAAATCGAATTATGTTTATATTTTAATAATGATGTTAGAAAAAGAAAGAAAGACTACAATCAAGAGTCATACGCTGAAATAGTTACGTAGGCTGGAAAGCGGGCACGGAGCCTTGGGAACCTCCGCACGTTACAAACTTGATGATGCGGCCATGTATGCCATCACAGCTTTGATTGCGTGTTTCGGCGGCCTCGGGCTTGCATAACCGGCGAATAATGAGTGACGTCCACCCTCCATTATGACCAGCACATCATCGGAGATGCTTAGTTATCAACAATTGTTGGAGTCAGGCTCGTTCCTTGGATTGCCCCCCATCTGTAAGCTCACAGTTGAGAGGGGCTGAGCATAACCAGGCTGCGACGCTGTCTTCTGTTATTGGAGCAATTGGGGCAGAGTAATGGCAGGCTTGGCTTGAAAGGGCGCTAAGTTTGACTCCAAGTTTCCACTAGTCAATTAAGAAGCTCTTTGGCTACCTATGATTGTTTAGGGATCCACGCAACTCACTGTACTGGAGTGCTGCCGTTCCTTAGCTGGAGCATCTAGGGTCACCCAAGCAAGGTTGTTTTAAGGCTGAGGGTCCCCGTGTCACCAACTACCTAGCTAGAGTTGAAAGACATTTTGTTTCTTCTTTCACGACAATTATTGTTCCGCATCATTACGCATAAATACAGCGAGTGCTATGAGCCAGCAAAGAGACGATTTTCGCGAGATTCAACGATTTTACAAGCCGCCGACAAACGGTATCGAAAAGGGCAATTAGTTGCGACACGGTACGACCCCAGAGCTGATCGATAGTTACCCGTCGAGTCGAATACGGCGATTGCAGAAGTTGCCGGGCGCTCGCTCTACACGGCGCATAGCTTCCCGTGACAATGCTTTGCAAGAAGGAGACTTACACAGTCGTCACGCCGATACCGGGCTACATTCCGCGACAGCTAGCGCTCGACATTCTGCAATCGCACAGCGAAGTCATTTCGCTGAACCCGCTGGTCCTGAGCCACAAGCCAATCCCCGCGCCTCGCAATGCCGCCGCCGACGAATACTACAGCACCTGGTACGAAATCACCCAGAGGGTGCAGTTCATCCCGGGCGTGGGCAAGATGGGGTCCGGCCAAATCACCTTTAACGGCTGCTTCCACGACATGCCCTGGGGCCTGCAAACGCACATTTACGCGCCCTTGAACGTCGACTTGCGCAACAAATACCGCATCGGCGGCAACCAGCCTGGCGTCGAGCCGCTGGAGCAGCGCGAACTTGGCATGGAAAGTCTAGGGATCCCCTCGAGCGGCTTGTATCTGCGCCAAGAGGCCGAGATTAGATGCAATATTGCCATGATGAGCTTTGTCAAGTCGGAAATGCAAAAGGCCTGCAAGGACATGGTGGATCGCATCATCAAAAAGGCTGAGCTACTGGATTCTGGTGTCCTGCAAGCAATGTTTGAAAATGGAAAGCTCAAAACTGTCAACCCAAATGATCGTTCCAGCCTGCCGCTCTCGCCAGCAGCGCTCTCGCCAACAGCCAGCCTCATCTCACCCCGGCTGGGCCACAATTCAATGTATTCCAGTGCCAATCCCGTATCACCGCCATATCCACAATCGCCGCCTCCTCCCCCTCAACAATCTACGCAACAATATGCCAACAGCTACCATATACCACCCGGGACTCCCAAGGAACAGTCCACAGTGCTCGAGCTCCCCGGTGACTACCGGTACATAAACTCGGGGAGTTTCTCTTCGCCGCAGCCCAGTCCCGGGATGCAGAATTCACAGAGGTCATCAATGACGCCGTCAGATCCTCGCTGGTCGCAAAGTCTGCAGAGTGGCGTTGCCGACCCTCGCATGAGTGTGGGCTCTGCGACGGGTAGCATTGGGGCACAGCCCTCACGGCAAAGTTACGCAGCAGAATTGGCAGTTCATGATGAGACGCGAGAGGAACATCGTTAGAGGTCTGAAATGAAATTCACGAGATACCAACTTGTACGTGGAGGCGCCATCATTGAAGCCTGTCAGGTTTTGTTTACAATAGCCACTTGGGTGCTACCACTTATGACAGGACAGCCTGTGATGGTTTTCATGCCCATAACGGATTCGTTCTACATTTGACTCGTCGTTCTGGCTGAGGAGGCATGCGGGAGGGCATGCCTGTCGCTCCTACTACCCCCTGACCAGTAACCCATGATCTCGAACCGGAAAACCATAGTGTTTTTATTATAAACTGAGCAGCCCCAGACCGAAAATTGGTTTGAACAGGGTACCAGCAGTGAGAATGGCAATCACTGCAGTACTCCCGACAAATGGGTGACGATGAATATGCTGCAAGGCTACCAGCGACCAAATATAGCTGCAAGACGACATTCACAGGGGTCGTGAACCAATCTAGACTCTGTGCCGAATGTCATGCGGCAGACAAACTGGCGTGGGCTTGTATATCAGCAACGACAGCGGGTTGAGAAGCCTACAGCTATCCTCCATATCGCATGTCGAGATCATGGCAAGGGAGAGGAGCGCTGATGACGCAGTAACAATGCGAGAAATCAGAAAGTCCAGGCGCCAAGACGTTCTCTGCTTATGGGCTCCTTACGCAGAGAATGCTATAGATGCAAACTCCATGATGCCAATCCCGAACATTAGAGCAGTGAAAAGTGGTCTCTAGGCATTGTGTTTGTTTGTTTATAGAGCTGACCAGATCCTTCAGCATGTGACTGGGAATTACCTTTGTGGCTGTTCATGGTGGTGACGGCCCAAAATTGTGACAATACGAGGCCACGCTGAAATTGGTGCTGACTAGTTGAAGCAGGAGAAGCACGCAGGAGAAACTTGACGAGAAATAGAAAGAAAGAAAACAAGAATGAAAAAGAGCATTAGGACAAATGATGAATCAAAGGGTGTAGGTAAATTCAACGTGTAGATAATGAGGGCTTGGGAACCAAATTTAAGCAGATGAATGCAGTAGAGCCACACATAGAAACTAAAGTCATGGCGGTATTTATGTTTATTCGATATAGCTCAAGATAGCCAAAGTGGCCGTCGGTCTTTTGTAGCGGGATGAGCAAAATTCGTTTTCCAGTTGACTATACGATTCAAGATTTACCAGGAAATGTGTACTCTTTACTCTTGGCATAACTAAATGGGATCCTGCCAGTCTGGTCACAGTGCGATGATCAGTTAGCCTGCGCATGCCCCACACGTCATCATCACCAGCCTTGCAGCCACCCCTCGTTTTGTTAGCGGGATTAGTTCTGGCCTACTTGAGATCAAGATGGTGATTGAACTGTAATAGAAGGTTTTGACGCCTTGTTCCTTAGTTTGGTGGTCAGAGATGCCCTTTGCCCGTTTTGGGAGAGGCAATGCCTCGCGTTGCCATTGCTCCTGTTCAAATCTCTGATCAGCAAATCAGGTGCTTGAAACCGTCTCATAACATCTGTGCAGGCCATCTGTGCAGGCCCGCGTGTATCCGCGCCAGGGGATATCTTTAAAAGTTGTTACAACGTGGATTCACACTAAAAAAAAAGAGTCAGATAAAAATTGTCGATTGAAACTTGTTCTGGCAAAGCCACACTTGACTTTTTTCACCCCCTCTTTTGCGCTGATTCAGTGTTGCATAGTTCAAGTTTTATTGTGTCCGTTCGTGCACCGCGCCACCCCTAGCTCGTCAACACTGGCAATCGTGGCGGGTCAATATTTAATCCGCTCGCTTCCAAAGTACCATCCCATGGTCCAATGCTTGTCCATAGACGAGCCAATACAGCGAGACCACAGCCCTGCTTCACTTGTGCACTTTTGTTTTGGAACGAGAAACCCCATTTCACCATGATCAACACTTAAAACCCTCGAAAAAAAGATTCGATAATCGACAACAGCGTTCGTTGCCATGTCTGCAGCCGTCGCTCCGCAGCACCGGCCCGGCGCTTCAGATTGCGCGCCTCGACGAAGACCTCGCGAGCCCGACTGGAATTCTTTTTACAAAAATGGCCTGCCAAAAGAGGTCATTGTGATTGAGGACTCGCCCGATCCTGCACCTAGCCATGCTCCCACCAGAGCAGTGCTGCCGGATCCGGCCGCCGAGAATGGCCTCTCGAGCGCGAGAAAGCGAAAAGCACCTGAGCGTTCGGACGTCGGCTCGGTCGGCAACATCACCACGAATGGTTCAAGCATATACTCAAGCCATTCCGAGTCAATCCTGAGTCGGAAAAGACGAAGGGTTGGCGACCCTCCTGACAGCACTCCTAGCTCCAGTCTGAGTGCCGCGTCTGTCAAAAGACCAAAATACGACGAATACAAACCACCACGTCTTCCGACTCAAAGAGTTTTGACCGCCGATATTCGAGTTGTTCACGACGTATGTTGCCAAATATTCGAATTCAGAATAACGGGAGCCAATTTCCTAACGATACGCAGGAGAGAAGCCACGGTAGCGCCGCCTCTGTTGACGACGAGGACGGGCACTTTATCATCATTCCCGAGCAGCGTGTCGGACGGCAATGTAAGAATTTGCTCAACCCAAGACACTCGACATATCTAACGAGTAATTTTCCAGATCGAATCGAGAAACTTCTCGGGCAAGGCACGTTCGGCAAGGTTGTCAAGGCCTACGACATGGTTCGACAAGAGCACGTTGCCTTGAAAATTATTCGGTCGATACAAAAATACCGAGACGCCGCGAGAATCGAACTCCGAGTATTACAGACCCTACGAAAAAATGACCCGACGAACCGATATAGATGCATTCATCCCCGAGATAGTTTTGACTACAAGGGTCATATTTGCATCACCATGGGCTTGCTGGACTCGAGCATATTCGATTTCCTCAAGTCGAATAGCTTTGCCCCCTTTCCCAACAGCCACATTCAAAACATGGCCCATCAGCTGCTCACTAGCGTTGCTTGTAAGAAATCTTCACCTGCTCCGCTTAGAGCAAAACTGACTTGTTCGAATAGTTTTGCATGATCTCAAGCTTGTCCACACAGACTTGAAACCCGAAAATATCCTTCTTCACGACGGCGCATATCAAGCTTTTACATATAACCGCAATATCCCTTCAGTCTCCACAGCAACTTGTCGCCAAGTAAAACAAAGACGTGTCCTCCTGAAGCCGGACATCTGCCTCATTGACTTTGGCTCTGCAACATTCGAAGACGAGTACCATAGTTCGGTTGTCTCGACTCGACACTACAGAGCCCCAGAGGTCATTCTTGGCCTAGATTGGTCGTACCCTTGCGATATCTGGAGTATTGGGTGCATTTTGGTTGAGCTGTTCACGGGCGATGCTTTGTTCCAAACACATGAGAATAGAGAACACCTTGCCATGATGGAAGCTGTTTGCGGGCGTCCCATTGACCGAGGCTTGGTGCAAAGAGCAAACAAAGCTTTCAAGACAGCCAAGCCCGGAACCATCAAGTGAGTCCTACCATGAGCCTATGGCTTGCAAGCCAAGTTTGAAATGCTCCAGCTAACAATGATGCAGTTATTTCAAGCGTCTGAAGCTTGAGTATCCGATAACAGAGACGACCAGAGCATCTAGACGATTTGTGAATAATATGAAGAAGCTGGAGGTTTGTAACAACTCACAACGAAAGCTGCAATCATTTCGGCTCGGCTGCTAACACAGTGGCAGAACATCATACCACCAACAAATCCATTCTTATCCAATTTCTTGGATCTGCTGCGCAAGATGTTTGCATTTGACCCAAACAATCGAATCACAGCAAGGGAAGCGCTTCGGCACCCTTGGTTCCAGGAAAGCACCCGCGATGACGGTACCGAGGCGGCAAGGCTGCATGCTGAGCGTGTCTCTGCTATAAGATGAAGGACCTCGGACAGCGCAAGACGGCAATGGCAATGCATATACGGCAATGCATTTCTCAATGCACGTATACATGCTCAAGTCACGATCGAGCCAAATGCAGCGCCAGAGCTACAACGGTAGCACCATCCAACAAGCTACTTCAGCTGCTCCCTTGGGGCTACAAGACGGGGGCTAGCAGGATTGAGAGTAGAGCTGGGCATTCCTGTCATGTCAGAAGAGCAATGCCCGTCTTATATCACTTGGGCGCGTGGCCGAGTCGACACGCTACTGGTAAGCAGTGTCATGAATACAGTCATAGAACAGCGTTTGAAACAATGTTGCGAATCGAAATGGCGTTGGCCGGAAGAACCATGCTCTGGAGGACAAACCCGAAAATATGTAAAAGCATAATTTCAGATATCGGAATTGTCATACATGGATGGGGTCTCCGCAATTGTGACGGAGGCGCGGCGTCGATCTGAGGAAGGAAGCACATCATCAGTGGTGGATTGAATTAAGAGCATGCATATCGATATTTTATGACGGGCGACGAGGTCGAAACAGCTATTCTAATGGGATGGTGGCCTGTCAGTTTGTCTGACAGGATTGGAGGGGCCCGTTGCTGGCAACTAGCACAGCCGATTGCCAGCGGGGTAGGGAGGAAAACGGAGCATTCATCTTTGCATTGACGGCAGCGACTACTTTGTTTACAGGCGCATCATAAGGAGGGGGGACTTTTTTACTTTGTCAAATATACCATGATCTCATCTACATATGTGTCTTGTTACGCTGAAGCTTCATTACCTTGATGTGTCTCTAGTGGCTGCTCGGGAGCGATCACCATTCAGCCAGCCACGTAGTAGGTAAGGTAAGCAAAGCACCTTGTGGGGGTTATAGCGGGCAGACATGATGAGGAAATGGCTCAACCAGGCATGTGAAGGCAACCGGGCCATGAGACATTATTATTGTTGATACAACAAGAGTTCTCGTCAGGCTCTCGGGTCGTGACTCGAGAGTGGCCCAATCAAGACAATCCACTGTCTTGCATTCAGCTCAGCCCAGACAGAAGCCATGCATGCGCTGGAAAAGCAAGAATGGGCTGTAACGTAATCGGATCTTGCTCCGACAGGCTCTCGGCTCTCCAAGTCAGCAATACATATATAAGGCCAAGGGCAGCGGCAGGAAAATCTTTATTCAAAATGTATGCATCTCTCCCCGTGTTTGTTGGGGGATGGATGCCTTGTCTCGGATGATGACCTCCCCCCCCACGATCTTCCCGCAGTAATTAATTGTCTGTATCCAGTTTTTGAGGGCGCGGCGCTGACCAGTCGGGAATCAGCGTATTAGTCTGCCAGCAGCGTCACCTGGACCTTTTTTGGCTGGGGGGGCGGTCAGATGGCCTCTGCACATGCCAGCGCTAGTTAGGCCCAGCGCTGGTTCAGATATAATTCATCATAACATGTCATAAACACGGGTTTACTTTTTGGTGGCTCCCTCGCTAACCCACGCCAAGATGCCGCCGTGTTGGGTAAATTTGCATCTTGAAAACACGGGGCAAGTCCCAACGTTTCTTTCATCTTCTCTTCATCTCTTTTCTTTTCCTCGTTTATCCTTTCTGTCTTTCCCCTAGCCATCATCCTTCCCTACAAGTCCGCTGAGCCTGTGTTATTTGATATCCACCAGCATAAAGTTTAAATTGGCACTCTCGAGTTCTCAACCAAGAACCCCCCCAGTCTTCCTCGGCATTGGGGTGCTCGTCCCGCCAAAACGTCACTACAAAAGTCGCCCGCCGATTCCGAACCGTCACGATCGAGCGTTTGTCTACAGCGCGGCCTATTTGATTGAGCAGCCCTTTTTCTTCTCGTCTACAGCATGGAGTACAACTGGCCAAACATTTGAAAAATTGATAACGATATACTGGTCTTGACCGTTCACTACGCGCCGCCAAGCTGCCCCCCACCACGCCATGGTTGACCTCATTCTCCCCCGGAGGGCGCGCGCACCAAGCAGCCCCAAAAAGTCGACGTCCTCGCACAGGACAGATGCGTCTTCCGCTCCTTGGCAGCGACTGCAGGTTCCTTCCGAGACCAACATTGTGGGAAAAGTCTCCAAGACCATCAAAGGCGCGAACGACCTGCTACTGTACTGGAAGGATGGCTTGAGCGCCGATGAGAGAGCGCTGCTGCGCAAGAAGGAAGAACGCAAACAGATTCTAACATTACGCATGAAAAGCGTACGTTGTTCGATTTTTTTCCCCTTTCTTGTGATTTGTTCTCATTCCTCCATCTGTACTGTGCCCGTTTGCTGACCGATTGCCCTTCCAACAGGCCGAAACGTTAAAACACTGGCAGAGTGCCGCCGAGGAACTAGATCTGCTCGAAGGCAACGACGAGTGGAAGCGCGACTTTTCCGACGGCGACTACAACCCGTGCCTTATCGAGGAACGGCTGACCGCGCTCGAAGAGGCCCGCGCCAACGGCGACCTACTCACCATGATGCACCTCATCCGCACCGAGCTGTCGCGCGACCTGGGCGGCATGGGCAACGTCGACCTCTACCGCCACTCCTATCTGGGCACCAAGACGCTGATTGAGCGCTACGTCGACTCGGCGCTGCAGACGATTGATGCCGTCGTCATCCACGGCGCCGTCAACAACGATATAGAGCCCCGCGATCTGCTCGAGAGCATGCTGCTCTCGCGTCAGAGCTTTGGCCGCAGCGCGCTGCTGCTCTCGGGCGGCGGCACCTTTGGCATGTCCCATATTGGCGTGCTGAAGACGCTGTTCGAGGCCAACCTGCTGCCGCGCATCATCTCAGGCGCTAGCGCGGGCAGCATCGTCTGCGCCGTCCTCTGCACCCGCAGCGACGAGGAGATTCCCGCCCTCATCCGCGACTTTCCCCACGGCGACCTCGCTGTGTTTGGCAACGAGGAAAGCGACTTTGGCACGCTCAACCACGTTCGTCGTCTACTCACCGAGGGCAGCTGGTCAGATATCAAACACCTCAAGCGCGTCATGCGCACCATGATGGGCGACATGACCTTTCAGGAAGCTTATAATCGCACACGCCGCATCCTCAACATTTGCGTCTCGACAGAATCCATGTACGAGCTACCTCGACTGCTCAACTACGTCACCGCCCCCAATGTCATGATTTGGTCCGCCGTCACGGCATCCTGCTCCCTTCCCTTTGTGTTCCATTCGTCCCCGCTGCTCGTCAAGGACCCGGTTACTGGCGAGCATCACCGCTGGAACCCATCGCCGCAGCATTTCATCGACGGCTCCGTCGACAACGATCTCCCCATGACTCGACTCGCCGAAATGTTCAACGTCAACCATTTCATCGTGTCACAGGTCAACCCGCACGTTGTCCCATTTCTGCCCAAGGACGACCATCTGTCTCCCGGAGCCAAACTACGCAAAGCGAAGCAGCCGCTCCCCAACGAATCTGACTGGCTCAACACGTTTACGACGCTGGCCAGGGATGAGGCCCTGCACCGCCTGCAGTTCATGGCCGAGATGGGCATCTTCCCCAACCTGATGACCAAGTGCCAGAGTATCCTCAGCCAAAAGTACTTTGGCGACATTACCATCCTTCCCGAGATTGGCCTCGCCGAGCTGCCTGGCCTGCTGAGCAACCCGAGCGCCGACTTTATGCTGCGCTCCAGCATCGCTGGCGAGAGGGCTACGTGGCCCAAGCTCAGCCGCATACGCGACCGTTGCGCGATAGAGCTCGCGCTCGACCACGCCGTGCACCGTCTCCGCACCAGGGTCGTCTTCTCCGAGAGCCAGCGCGACCTGCGCTCGCTCGGCGCCGGAATCTCGGCCCCCTCTGCAGGCATCCCGCCAACTGCCGTCGGGAGCGACACACCGGCAGGCACCGTACAGCCGCATCATCGACGCCGCTCGGGCGGATGCCTCCGCAGCTTGGGCGACCGTTCCCACACGTTTGGCATGCCGGGCGACGTCACCGACGACGACACAGTCGAGGAGGAGCGTCTCGAGATGCGCTCACGCCGCAGCCGCGGCACTTCCCCCGCGACGGTGCGCAAGCCGCGTCTGCACAGGGCCAGCAAGAGCCAGATGCACATTGCGCGGCCGAGCACCGCCTTTCCCGCGACGCCTGCCTCCGCTGCCACGAGCAACCCGTTTGCCGAGTTTGACTTTTCCACGCCCCTCGCGCTACCCAGCGAGACGCAGCCGCCGCCGCCGCCACCGCCCAGGACAGACGCCGCGTCGCCGTACGCGAGCACTTCTGAAGACAAGGCCTCTCCCGCACGACGAGGTTCATGGCTACAGCGCTCATCTTCGCAGCAGCAGCAGCAGCAGCAGCAGCAGCAACAACAACAACAACAACAACAACAACAAGAGTCGCCGATTGAGGACGTAGAGACCAGCGAGCAGGGCCATTCAAGCGACGCAGACATTGACCAGGCCAGCGAGGAGAGCGATCCGGATCCATACGATAGCAAATGGGAGTCGCCGCCGCCCGAGTACAGCGAGGCAGTCAAGGATGGCAACATGTTTGGTCCCGGAGGGCGAATCGGGAATGGAGCCTGGGAGTAGAATGGCCGTTTTGCATCCTTTTATATACATCTCTATAGATTACCCTGCATCAGACCAGCATTGGGATCTAGAAACCTGACCGTGAGGCGGTCGATGAGGAGGCAGCATGGCCTCTAGAAGCATAGCACCGGCGTTTGCAGCGGCCATTTTGTTGATTTTCTATGTTAATGTTGGCGCGCTTTTGTTTCTTCAAGACTGGATAAACACCTCAATAGAATAAAGTTGACCATTTTGGGTTTCAAACTTGTGCATTTGCTTTACGGATCGAGTCTGCCCCCAGGATGCTGACGCACCAGCATCACAACCCAACTACACCATAAATCATTAAACCAAATCAACATCTCAAAGCCGCAATATGATAAAAGTCACGTCGACTTTATCTTATCTCATATTCCATGTCAGCCGTTTTCGTTGCCCATCCACACACATACCAGGCGGACCCAGTCACATGACGGAATGGGCCGGAAGCGTTGCCGTCAGCCAAGCGTAAAAAAAGCTCCAGCCAGGGCTTCACTTTTGTCACTTTTGCGACACCATCACCTCGGACCTGAATTCGCCGCAGACCACGGCTCGCTCTGGCGGCTTTCGACACGCATTGGACTTCTCGCGGTTCGCGTCATGACCCGAGGACGACTAAGATGCGGTCTGTACACATCTTGAAGCACGCATCTCGACGACAATGCCACGCAGCCGTCGCTCACCGAGCAAGCCCTGCGGCAGCGGCCAGATGGCTGTCCTCGGCAACCTCGACCGCGCAGGCGCCCCGCGTCTCGGCCGCTTCGCTACCAATGGGCGGCGCGACATTCTTCTTTTCAAATCGGGCGTTTGAGCGTTCGCGGTGCCTCGAATTTCTCGTCTTCACCGGCAATGCGCGCGCGACATCCACCGCGACAGCCGCATCCACCACCACCGACAGCCCGTCCTCACAACCAGTCTCCGATGGCCAATCCCTCGAGCAATTACCGCCGCATCGTCGGAGGCAACTAAAAAAACAGCAGCAACGGCAACAGCAACAGCTTGCACAAAACAGTGGCGAGGATGCGCCCTTGCCACCCGACGCTTCGTCTCTCCTGACGACGCAGGCCGCCGCACAACCCGCGCAGTCCTTTCGGCGCACCTTTTCGACCTTTCTCTCGCTCTCCAAGCCCCGACTCACATTCCTGGTGGTGCTGACCGCCATGGTCCCCTACGCCCTCTACCCCGTGCCCGAGATGCTGACCCCGTCCATGACCGACACGACGAGTCTGAGCCCGCTCACGCTGCTGTTCCTCACAACCGGCACGGCATTGTGCTCGGCCAGCGCAAACGCACTCAACATGCTCTACGAGCCCGATACCGACTCCAAGATGACGCGAACAAGGAACAGGCCGCTTGTGAGACGGCTCATTCCGAAACGGAGCGCCGCCTTCTTTGCCATATTGGCTGGTGCAGTCGGCGCGGGCGGCCTGTACTTTGGCGTAAACCCGACCGTCTCCTTTCTGGGTGTTGCCAATATCGTGCTCTATGCTGGGATATACACACCACTCAAGCGCGTTACGGCTTTCAATACCTGGGTCGGCGCCCTTGTCGGCGGCATCCCGCCTCTGATGGGCTGGGCGGCGGCAGCTGGTGAAGCCGCCACCAAGGATGGCTCCTGGCAGGAGCTGCTTCTTGCCAGTGACGGCTCTTCCATCGGCGGCTGGCTGCTGGCGGGCTTGCTCTTTGCCTGGCAATTCCCTCACTTCATGGCTCTGAGCTGGCCCATTCGCGACGAGTACAAGGCCGCAGGCCTGCGCATGCTCGCCTGGACCAACTCGGCGCGCAACTCGCGCGTGGCCCTGCGATACAGCCTCGTCTTTATCCCGATTTGCATTTCCCTGTGCGCCGCGGGCGTCACCGAATGGTCCTTTGCGGTGACTAGCTTGCCCGTGAATCTCTGGCTCGCGCGCGAGGCGGTGCGTTTCTGGAAGCACGACGGCCACAAGGGCAGCGCCAGAGGCCTCTTTTGGGCGAGCGTCTGGCATCTGCCCGCCGTGCTCATGCTGGCGATGCTGCAGAAGAAGGACATGTGGAGCAGGGCGTGGCGCAGCCTCTTTGGCGACGCGGCAAGCGAAGAGGGCCTCTGGGAAGAGGAAGAGCTCGAGGAGATGGCTGGCATGACGGCCGATCGCGTCAAGGAGGCAGCCAAGGCGCTCGATCTCCCCCGTAGGTGATGGCATGCCATGCTGTGATACCTGTTGTACAATTATACGACTTTTTTTCTGCAATTTTTGTTTTATCATGGACGTCTACTCAGGAGCATAGCGCTGCTCTTTGGTCGGTTGGGGCGGCCTGGCATTGTCGTTGTAGGACATGCAGGTCTTGTAAAGGATGTATACAACTCATTGCATGGATAGAATATCATTATTTTTCTTTTGTTCATCTGGACGGCTTGAGTGAACGATGCATTACCAGGGGAATTCGTCAAGCTATCGAACAAATGTGTGTATAAGTACACGAAAAACAACACAGGCTATAATAGCAAACCGTCATCAATAAATCAAGAGCAATCCCAGAACCGGTTCGCAGAAGGCAGCACAGAAGAAAGGTGAGTCAGTTATTCATGAAAATTCGTAACCAAAAAAAAAAAAGACGATGCTGAGCAAGACGGCAGAAAATGAACAAGATAAAACACGATTGAGAAATCCAAGACGCCAATTTAAACCCCCCACGGTTATATCATGAATACGAAAAAAAAGAAATTGAAAACGGACAGTCGCCAGCACACAAAGGAGATTAAAGGAGTGACTAGAAAAAGAAGATGGGGGAAGGCTCCGGAGATGGCCAGAATGAAAAGAAGCAGAAGGCGTTGCAGTGACTGGCGAGTAGGGCCGTGATGAAAGAAAAAGCACAAGAAAAAAAAAACATGATGAGAATACCAAGTACGAGAGCAAGCCAGGTTTGGAAAGTGTTTTTTCCCCCTCACCCCCAAATCAAGCACTCTCGTTGCCGCGTCGCGAGACGTAACCTGGATGCAGGCTGCCCTCGGAGCTGATGCTCGACGAGTACGCGTGCTGCGGATGATACTGCGTCGCTGTGCCGCCGCCTCCACTGCCGTACATGATGTTTGTATACGCCGGATGCAAGTGCGCCTGGGCAAGGTGGTGCGGGTGCGCAAGGTACGCCGTTGTCGTCGTCGTCGTCGTCGTCGCCGACGCCGCCTGCGAGGTCGTCGAGCCAAACGACTGGCCCACGACGACGTCGCTGCCGCTGCTGTTGCCGCCGCCGTGGGGGCTCGGCGGCGGCGGCACGGGGCTGCTGTGGTACGCGGCGAGCGCGGATGCAGCGGTGCCATTCTCGTCCACGGGCGTCAGGCCAATGCCCGAGATGCCGCTGTCGTCGTCGTATCCTGCCGCTGCGGCTGCCGCCGCGGCAGCAGCCATGGCGTTGGCGTCGTAGCGCTGCCGGCGGTTTGCGGCCTTGGCGACGCCTTGCAAGTTTTTGAGGCCGCTGGAGAGGCACTACATGTCGTTTTGTCAGTTTTCATTCTTTCTTTTTCTTTTCTTTTCCTTTTTTTTCTTTTTGGCACTCGCATCTTGAAAGAAGACACAAGGGAAAAAGAAAAAAAAGGGTAAAATCTCCACGTACCGTCTTCTCAACAAACGACCACTTCTCATCAGTCAAATCCGCCAGCGGTCGCCACAACTTTTCTCGCATCAATACGTAGTGTGTGGCGATGCGCTCCATGCGCGCGGCCTCGTCGCTGCCGCGACCCTTGCTGTCAATGAGGCGTTCGTGGCGCTTGCGACACGCGTTGGACGACTTGCTCGGGAAGAAGCGCTCCTGGATCTGGCTCCAGTTGAGGCCGTCGCTGCGTGCCGTGATGAGCTGCTGATCGTCGCGGATTGACCATGCGCCGCTGCTGGGGCGGTGGCGCGCCTCGAGCAGCGACTTGGCCTCGGCTTGCTTGTACAGCTTGTGCTTTTGCTGTTGCTGCTGCGGCTGCGGCTGCTGCTGCTGCTGAAAGTTGTGGTGGTGTTGGTGAAACTGCGACTGCTGTGGCTGTTCCTCTTGCATGGACCAGCCGCCGGTGCTGGCGCTGCGCCGCAAACCTTGCTGGTCTACCGTCTGCTGCTGCTGCTGTTGGTATTGCTGGTACTGCGGCTGCTGGGGCATGACGGCGCTGGCGTGGTAGGCATCGTAGACGTCGGCCTCGGTGCTGGGCATGGAGTAGTACGCGGACGCGGCGGCGGCGGCCGTGTTGGACAGGCGCTGCTGGTATACCTGGGCTTGTGCGAGGGTGTTGCGGGCCAGCGCCTCGCGCCGCCGGGATGAGGTGACCGAGTCGCTCTGCTGCCGCGAGTGTTTGGAAGCCTTCATGGTTTCACAGAGGTGTGAGTTCGTGGGGTATTGACGAGGGGGTGTAAGTATGTGTGTGTGTGTGTGTGTATGTGTGTGTGGCCTCGTCACATGAAGGTTTGTGAAACAGGGAATTAGATATTATCGGCGATGAGAGTAGCTTTTTGAGTAATCGAAGGAGAACCCGTCACACCAGTGCAACAATATGCGATCAAGACGAAACGACAGGGTGATGAGTGAGCTGTGTTGTAAGTCGACAGTAGGAGAAAGACTCGAGGAAATGAAACTCCAAGGAAATCGAGAATTGAAAATAAACAAGCACAACCGTCTAGGAATGTTGACAATAGGAAAGAGAAATAAAATAAAAACTAGAGACTTTAGAAACAAGTATCACAAGAATTCGGGATCATGGTTCATCTTTAAAACTCAACGTCGGACCAGATACAGAACTCCCGATTTAGACGTTGAGGATTTGCGCAAAAAAAAAAAAGGTCGGGCGCTTGCCGATGAAACAGAAAACAAGCCCGCCCGTTTTTCCCCCCCTCGTCCTCCAAAAATGGCAGTGAAACAAGGTGCATGTGTCTGAAAGAGCGAGGCTAGCGAGATTGAGGCGCTGGTATTGGCCGGAACAAGGAAAAAGAATGCAAAGCACCAGGATCGGTAGGGTGGGGGGAATGAGGGGGCCATCTCAACCCGTGGGCGGCTACGGGAGTAACCGCCAGCGTGGTAGGAAGGAATTGTGTTAGCTGGGGGGAAAGCGTATGTGTGTGTGTGTGTGTACCTGCGTCAGTTTCAATGCATGTCAGTCGCTACGGCTAATCTAGAAGCGGACTTGTCTGGCGCAATGGTAAAGCCCAATGTTCGATCAAGCGCCGAAGCTTGGGATGGTGGGGGGATGGGGAGGACCGCGCGCTGAGAGATGCTGCAGGTACAGAAAAATAGGTCAAGTTCTGCTCTAAGCCAGAACAAGCAAATAAGATGCCCCGTTTCGAAGGAAATGGGAAAGGGTCGTTGCCTTGCATCCAACATGAGGAGCAAGGTATATGCTTGTCTCTCTAGAAGCGCGGAGTTGTGTGTAAGAGAGGGGGGCAAAGGGGAGGGGAAAGCTAGACTAAAGGAGCTCTAGGGCACCGAATTGCCGGGAAAATATGCTAAATTGAGAAGAAACTAATATCAAATTCGTCAGTGTCAAAAGTCAAATAACCCCGTCTCATTTTCAATTATTTTAAGCAGAAAAGAGGGCCAGAGACGGATCTGGTTGGCCACCAGTCCGTGGCTACCGGCCCTCCAGGGGGGGCAGGCTCCACCACAACGCCGTGGATTGGTTCATTCGCCCGGCCGAAGCGCGCGCCTCGATCCGAACAATTGCCTCTTTGGGACGCCGCACAAAAGACTACCAAAATGAGGGGGGGGGTAATGCTGTCAAGGTACGTGGGAAACAGAAGGAAAAAAGGTCAAAAGGTTCGGTCGAATTCTATTTCTGGCCAGCCCTGTTTCGAAACCCTGTACGGCTGCCGGGCACCATTGGCTCGGAGAAGTCCCCCCCCCCCCCGTCCTTCCCGCCAATGCCAACAAATAGTAAGAATGAGGAGGCGATTGTGGCGGCTTCATGTACGCCAGATGATGTACGCTAGATGATGTGCGCTTCTGAAAATTGGGTTTCGTCTATCCTTTGTTCATTTCACGTTGGCTTGCAGTAATCAGATGAGAAACTCTATTTTCGTCCACGTTTTCTAGATCTTGTGCAGTCGCAAGAACTTGTACGATGGTTACAAAAGTACACATGAACCAAGGGGGGCGGGCCCGGCGCGTAGAAGTTCACCCCACGCTCGAACATGAGCAAGATGAATAGTGTTGCTGTTTCAAGTTTGTCAGAATTGGGGAGGGTGGGAAAGTAAGTGGCGGAACGCAAGTGCTCGGAAACAATACGGTCCTTGTTGAGAGCCGACCCGGCCTGCGAGGTCGCCCCCAACCTGTCCGCCCAAGGCCGAACAACACGGCCGGAGACCTGTTGCCATTAAAAGCCGCAAGACTTGCGAGTTGCAGGAGTAAAAACATGGTCAGAAGAATTGTCATTATATATAAAGCTATCATTCCGCAATTGTACACAATAATTTCAACAGAATTCATCCATGCCGCTACCCGGTATGTGCTCCAACAGAGCATTCCCAGGCTGCAGCACTCACACTCGCTAGACTAATGCATCATGAGATTTCGTTTTGATCCCAGTCAAAACAATGCCTCTTCCTTCATCTTGGCTTCTTGATTATTTACAGGTGTGAATCCGGCGTCTTCTTGCCAACGCAGCAATTGCCGTTGCTCTCATTGCTTGTGGTGAGAAATGCTGTGCGCGAGCTCAGATCTTTGACGACAGTCGAGGGAGGAACCCACAGCGCCGGATTCCGCACAAAGAAATTCGACGCGCGAATCATAATCATGACGGGCTCGGCGGGCATGAGCGGAAAGTCCTCGCAGCGGGGAAAGTGCGTTAGGCCAAACTGCACGTAGCAGACAATGTCCGTGTTTTCTATATTTTCGTCGCGCTCGACCCAGTCGGTAATGACTGACGAGTCTGGGTGGCCAGGCTCGCCGGTGGATTGACAGACGTAGTCGCCGGCGGGGAATAGCTCATAGTCCTTGTAGGGCAGTACAAACAGGCTCTTAGTAGCGAACCCGGCGCGCTTGTACACCATGCTGCCAGGCTTGGCAAGCAGCGCGGGGCACTGCGTGTTGACAATCTTGTAGCCGACGGGCTTGTGGCACACCTCGTTGATGACATTGGGGTTGACAATGTCCCAGTTGCGGCTCGTCTCGTGCTTGTACTCAACGGCGCCCTGCTTGGCCGTGCGCAGCGGCGTCTTCTTGCAGTAAAAGCCGTTGCCGTACGGATTCTCGGCCGAGCCCAGCGGCGCCTCTGACGTAACGGCATCATTCTGAATAACCGTGTTGTTGGTGCCGTCAATTTCGGGATCAACGCGAAGAGAGAAGATGTGCTGGTGGTTGTGGGCGGTGATGCCACGGGCAACCTCGGTCCCGTAAGGGGCCGCAGTCTCCGAAGGGTGTAGGCAATACGAGTTGAGGATGCCTGTGAGCTTAATCTCAAGCTTATAGGTTCCATCCAAGGTGAATGTGTGGTAGAAGGCATATTCGTAGTTGGCGGCAGTGATGATTTGGGAGATGATGAGCTTGCGATCGCGCGCCAAGACAGTGCTGGCGTCGCGGTAGTCCATGTGCTTGTAGAGGATGCCATTATCCTCTTCGTGAATGCAGATGGCGTTCTTGAGTACAGCGGGGAGACCGCTCGAAGTAGACATGATGCCGTCCATATAGTGGATGGCACCCTTGCAGTCGCATCCGAGCTTCAGCGAGTTGGTCATGAGACCGGTACCGTACTCGCCGACGTCAAAGGCATGCTTTCTGTGATGAGGGGGGTCGGGGTTGCCATAAGGAACAACCATTTCGACAACACTAATTCGGTTGAAAAGAGTGCGCTCACGAGCCTCATAAGGGTCGTCGATGCGGACGTCGGAGATGACGATGCCTTCGCGGTAGTTGAAGCCAATGTGCATCTTATAGCCAGCCCACGAGAGTTCGTTGCCGCGAATCTGGAAAGAAACGCCTTCAGGCTGGGTGATGTCCAGAGGCTTGAGCTTGGTGGTGTTATAGCCCTGCTCGATGAACTCAGGGAGGAAGTTGTGCTGGTCCAGAGGAGGCAGCGTGCGCTCACCATTGACATAGCGGATGTCGACGCTGAGGACCTCCTCGGTCTCAGTGTCGGCGACAACGCAGAAATCCAAAGGGTGGGCGTACTGGTTATCGTTGGGAGAGTGGCGGTAGTAGGCAAGACCCTGTTGCAAGCGGCGGCTGAAATCCCAGCGGTCGTCGAAGCCAACGGCCCAGCCATCCAAGTATACCTTGGACATGTCGGTGATGCCAATTTCTTCGCAGGCGCGGATGACGCGGGGGTCCTTGCGAGAGATGCGCTCCATGACATCGAGGTCCTCGAGTGTCAAGGTGGGGGCAACTTCGCTGACGGGCTTCCACGATTCAATGGTGGAGTTTGTCAGATTGACAACCACCTCAGCGCAGCTGTTGCTGCCTCGCTGAATGATGATGGCGAAAGCCTTGCGCTCCGGGCGGGGACCAGAACCGGCCTTGAAGGCGGCGTACTCGGCCTTGCGCGGCTCGCGAAGAGTGACGCAGTTGAACTTGACCTCGGCAGGGCTCGCCTTGTCGCGGATCATCTTGACCGCGTGGGAGATTTCCTGCATCGAAAGCTGGTCGAGGGGATGTGTTTGGTGTCTCAGGCTGGCAGCAGTCTTGGGGTCATATGTCTGCTCGGGGTAGACCTCATAGCCAGCTATGAGATCTAGATCTGGCTGTAACGCGGGATTAGCCATGGTGGCGGTTGCTTCTGGAAGCTGTGACTAGGAGCTGGAGTATGAAGAGAAAAAAAGTATATCCAAGGCGAGGAAAAGGTGAGAGGAAATGTTTGCCAAGTCGTCGAGATTTGAAGTGTCAAGAATAATAGAGGAAGAATCAATGAGGCAAAGCTGGCAAAGTGTGTCGAGTTATATGCACGCCTGGAGAACCCTGACCGAGACTTGGCAAACAGGCATGAATTTTATGAGGCCACGAGGTCTGGCATGATTAGGCTAAAAGTTTTAGTTTGGGGGTGTGGAATGTGTGGGATAAGATCCATCCGCACCCTTTCGGCGGCCGAGCAAGTTGGACCACCCCGAAGGCGTGAAGGTGTAGCTAGCGTGGGCCCTTGTCGGCCGGTTGAGAGATGGCGCGGCGAATGCTGCGGGTTGGGTAAGCCGGAAAGCTTGACAGTTGTGCTGGAAGAAGAGGCTTTGCAAAGAACAGATGCATGCATGGTATTGGTCCCAGACCGGCGGTCCGCGGGACGGAGGAGTTTCTTTTCCCTGTCGAGCATGCAGATTAATTTGTCACAATATCGCGATTGGTAGGCAGCCAGACGATGCAGCGGAACAGACTCGGGTCCCAGCAATAGATATTTCAGTATTGGCTTGGGTGGCCAGCGCCCGCTGCATTTTGGGAAAGAGAAGCACAAAGCGAGCTGCACGAATCCTTTGGGCGGGGCAGAAAGAGACGTCATCACTTGCAAAATTGGGAGATAGATTGACGGCAGGCTGACCGGCTGTCCACACAGATTGCAGCGTCGAGTGGTCACACTGCATCGTGAAGAAGGCGGCAGCGTGAACCCCACCCTGTACGGGTAAACAGGCACTGCAAGACGGTGCGCTGGTCGGGACAAGCGCGATACTGATAGCGCGCGACCTTGATAGCCCTGATTGCAGCACTGTCATAAAAAGGAAACAGGCAATTGCCGGCCAAAGATTCTGGTCCTCACTTGCCGGCCGACCATCGGCGTTGCATCCAACAGCGCTCACATCAAGATAGAGATGGCTATTCTGGAAGCAATGGAAGACACGTCCGTCCACCAGCCGCCGCTGCCCTGAACCAGTTTGCCCCATCACGGCGCCGTCGCTGGTGCGGGTCCGGCGTCCGCGGGCGTGCGGGCGATGGCATTCTTATTTCTAGCCTCAAATTCTGGGGCGGCGCGTCTCAGACGATGGCGAATGGCTGCAGCGGTGATGGCCGCTTGGAACGCAGATGTGGGACTTGGCTGGCATGACTGGATTCTGGGGTTATGGCGTGTGCCAGATTAGGAGATGCTTGGTGCGCAAGTGCGTAATGGCTGGATGTGAATAACTAGCTGTTCGTTGTCCGCGATCCGCGATGAGGAGACGAGAGTTTGGCAACGGAAGCTACGGAATGATTAGGACCGAACAGTGTGGGATGGGCTTTATACGAACCCCCGAAACGGTGCCCGTGTTTATCACTTACTGGATCGCCGAGGAGTCCGTGCCATTTCCAGGTAAAAATGGTGCAAAACGAGGTTTCATCGTCTGAAGTTCCAAAAAAGAAACTTGTTTGGCGACCTTGTTCGGCGGGGGCGCAGTGCAACACTATAAAGCAACGACGGGCCGACCAGCGCAGAAAAAACTGAAGTGTTTAAGTCCAAGGTGATGGATGAGAGGAAATTTGTCAGGATGAAGAGATGAGGTTATTCTATGCGCATCAAAACTGGCGATGACTGACTGGGTTTGGGTGGTTGCGTTTGCATAATGAGGCTCTGACGGACCGCCAAGATGTTGCAGCTGGCGAGGTACTTGGGCAGTACCCGCTTATAGACCTACCTTTTTTCCAAGGTAGCCACCGCGCAAGCAACGCACAGAGGTCAGGAAGCAGTTGAATGAGAATCTCATTACAACACATTACTACGCTGTTATTGTGCCGAACCACCTTAAGGCACTGACACAGGCACAGGGTTGATTGATATTCGCGCATGATAAGTTTGTTGTACGGAAAGAGCAAGCGCCCTTGTAGCTACCAAGGTGGCTAGAGAGTTTGTTAACGAGCTTGTCCATGACACTGACGGCGCTTTCGATGCCATGACGCGAATCTTGCAACAGCACTGCCATGATACGCCACAGTTTTAATCAAATGCCACCTGAACCATCCCTGTAATTAAATGCGATTTAGTATCAGCAGGTGCTTCAGCAACTCGGCCTCCCCCGCGAAGATGTACGATACCAAGTCCACTTTTTGCGCGGGGCGCTGTCATGTCTTATCAACACCGATACCGTGTGTACTGATACCGTTCGATATCCAGATACCAGTCGGTCCATGCGACTGTTATCTCGTCAAACAAGGGGGTGGCTCGATATAGACAGAGTCTTCCTGGTGACTTGCCCATGAATTTCCAGCCAGTCTACCTCGTTGCCAATATCATGTATGATGAATATTTGGTAACAACTGTAGCAACTAGCCACTACCGATGGGCCGCTAAAGTACCTTTCAAGTAACTACCTAGGTACTGATATCTTCCTCAGCCGTTCCCCTGCGCCCAACGAGGCACCCCACTTTGGGCATCCTGGCAACTGGCTTCACTTTGGGGGAGCCCCATGTTCTCTGCCATCCCCAGATTTTTCCTCATTTTCTGCATGGTCCAGTTCCAACATTGCTCGTCGCCAACACTGTCATCCTGGTTCCAGTCGAGAGTCCCTCATAGTCACGGCGTTGAGCGGCATAGTCCTTGCATTACCCCAGCGCCACGAAATAGCATTCGCCCACTTCTCCAACTCTTGTTGTGCCTGACTGGCCTCGTGCGCCATCTTCTCTCCGAACGCCGGCCCCAGCTAACTGATCCTCGCCTCTCTTGGCCTTTCCGCTGCTACGTTATTATTGCACGCGACAAAGGGCGCTGCTAGGCTTCCCCAGAATTACGCTGATTGCCGTTCCGAAAGGCCCTCCACCCCTCCCTCTCTCCTCGCACACCTCGCTTGCTGGCTGTGTATGTCTCTCTGGAGCAGCATTACATGTCAAACTAGGCTTCTCCTAGCCGTAGGGCGCATTCTGTCCCCATCTATCTCAGTCATCCCCTATCATCTGCCAACCCGGGGACTGCTTACCATCCACGCCCCAAGGGGCCTCTCAAGCTCTAGGTAGTTATCGCACTGCCCGATGGAGGTGCTGGTCACGGAAGCGCCCCTGGTCTTTGGCACATTACTTAGGTCGGCGCGATCCTCACATAGTCGACAAGTGCTTTTCCAGTATCTGCATACTTCTGCTCCTACTTCTATTCTGATCGAGTCACAGGGTCTGAGCATCTGATAAGGGCCATCATCATCATCATTGGCACCACGTTGCAATTCACCTCTTCAAAACTGACTTTCTCCATCTGCCTTTGTTCCTCTCTCGACGCCTAAGCTTTCGCTAAATACCCGCCGTCAAACCCATCGCGCTTAGTTCCCCGTCGTTGTACGGTACCTCGTCCGCTAGAGAATGAAAGGAAACCACCTACAGTCCCAGAAAAGAATATACGATGGACCGCGACAAGGCGAACCTCGACCAGCTCGACCAGGCTGCCCTCGATGCGGGCGATCTTGCCGCGTTGGGCCATGTTGAGACGCTCACTCGCAAGTTCGATATCTGGAGCATGCTTGCTCTGTCTTTCTGTATTCTCGGCACCTGGAGCACCTGCGCCCAAAATCTGGCCATTGGTCTTCTCAACGGCGGTCCGGTCGCTATCCTTTGGGGCCTCGTCCTCGTCTTTTTCTGTAACCTGTGCGTCGCCCTATCTCTCGGTGAGCTCTGCAGCAGCATGCCTACAGCCCTCGGCCAGGCGTTTTGGATCTCTCGTCTGTGGGAGACACCCTGGGGACGCCGTGCCTCGTACATGTGTGCCTGGATCAACACCTTCGGCTGGTGGACCCTCACTGCCTCCCAGAATGCCTTCATGACCCAGTTTCTCCTCGGCATGAAGCTCATGTTTGATCCTGAGTGGGACGGCGCCAACAAGGGATGGGTCAAGCTTCTCGTCTACGTTGGCATCACTGTGAGCTTTAGTGCCTTCAATCATGTTGCTTGCCGCAATGAAAAGGTCCTGCCCGGCTTCAATAACTTTGTTGCCGTTGGTTTCGTTGTCCTCTTCTTTGCTCTGATACTTGGCCTGCCCATCGCCGTCGGCACCAAGCCTGAGCTGCATTTCCAGAAAGCACACTTTGTTTTTGGCAGTTGGATCAACAGCACCGGCTGGAACGACGGAGTCACTTGGTTTCTTGGTCTCGTCCAGTCAGCCTATGGTCTTACCGCCTTTGACTCGGTCATTCACATGGTGGAAGAGATTCCCAACCCCCGCAAGCTGGTGCCCAAGACCATGCACATGGCTGTTATCTGCGGTGCCGTTTCGGGTTGGATTTTCCTCTGCGTGTGCCTCTTCTGCGTCCAAAGCATCGAAAACCTCCAGGAGCCGGCCTCAGGCCAGACTTTTATCCAGCTCATTCAAGACGTCATGGGCCTCAAAGGCGCCGCCGTGTTTGTCGCCTTATTCACTTTTAATGGCATGGGCCAGGGCATTAGCATCATGACTTCTGCTTCGCGACTTACCTGGAGTTTTGCCCGAGACGGTGGCATTCCTTTTGCTCGCTACTTTTCCCACGTCGACGAGTACTGGATGATGCCCGTGCGCGCCCTGTGGCTGCAAACTGCCATAACGTCTGTCGTCGGCCTCCTATACCTCTTTGCCGATACCGTTCTGCAGGCAATTCTGAGTGTCAGCACCATTGCCCTCACCATCTCCTACGCCATGCCCATCGTTGCCCTCATGCTTGCTGGCCGCGAGCGCCTCCCTCCCGGCGGCACCTTGCACCTCGGTAAATGGGGACCGACCCTCAATTGGATCTCGCTCGTCTACTGCACAGTGTCGACCGTCTTCTTCTTCTTTCCCTCGGCACCCAACCCGAGCATCGCCGACATGAACTGGGCCATTGCCGTTTTTGGCATCATGCTCGTCGTTTCCATCAGCTTCTGGTTCCTGCAGGGCAGACGCACCTACATGGATACGCAGGACCTGCCCGAGACCATCCTGTACGCAGATGCAGCCCACTCCCCTACGACTGCGCACTTCATAGCCAGCCATCCTGACGATAAGAAACCGATCTAGGGTCGACGGTGATGCCGCTCGCGAGACGTATGGCACGTTTGACTCGGCCTATTCGTCGCAGTCATCGTTTGCCGGACCGTCGTCGGCCGGGGCTCGTAGTGGAGCAGCTGCGTCGAGCTAGCTTGTCGTGAGAGCAGTGAAGGTGAGTCGGACGGCCGTGCTGGCTCGAGAAAGGACAAGTATATAGACTGGTGGCAGTTGAGATAAAGGATGATGGGGATTTGAAAGAGAAGGAGAGCATATACAATACCGATACCGATAGTGGGAAACCAAATATAGCACATAGTCATTCATTCGTACAGCGATACCGCGTCATCTTGCTTGCTTTAGAAACCATGCGAGCAATTGTCTGTTCAACTTGTTCATTTCAGTAAAACGCATATGTATCCACGTAAGGAAAGTTGCCTTTGCCGCCGTGACTGATGTCGAAAGAACCGATGTTGGATGAGTGATGTTGGATGAGTGGTGTCGATCAGCGATGTTGATGAGTGTTGTTAGATACGTGATGCTGGTATGTAACAGTTTGAATTCAACCGACATTCATCATGAAAAGAAGGAAAACCGGACATCTCGCCAGCAGCGATTCAAAAATTCAAAAAATGGCGTGTTCGGGACAGCAAAGTGATGCGAGTTAGCCACTTTTGGCGGGTGTAAGTGGGCAACGCCCGGGCATGCGGACACCGAGACGGACGACACAAGAAAAGGCCCACCACCAGCGAGAATCAAAAGAGAAGAAGATGGCGCCACTTTGATCACGAATTTCGATGGACGAGTTGCACGTGGCCCGGCGCTTCTTCTTCTTTTTTTGATTTTTTTTTTTTTTTTGTCTCTTTCCTTCATCATTATACAGAAAGGATTGGGAGGAAGTCACGTCGGGGTGCGCGGGGAGACCGTCTTTTATTTAAGAAGAGGGAGACGGGCGAGAGTTGGTATCCACCAGGACCAGAGAGGTTGAGCACGTTTGGCACCCATGATTCTTGCTCATATGGCCGCTTTATAATTGCATTGAGCAGAATTCATACGGTTGCTTTATAACGCAGTGAGCAGAATCTCGAAAAAAAAAAGCAGTTCTTAGTGGTCAGTCAGGTAGTATTGGTTTCGTCATACATGGCTAACAAGAAGATATTTTTTACTATATTTTGCATACACTCTATATTTTTACAGCTTGGAGCCCAGGTTGACGTGGACAGCCTTGGTCTCGAGATACGAGTGCAAGCCCGCCTCGCCAAGCTCGCGGCCGATGCCGCTCTGCTTGACGCCGCCAAAAGGCACGGCCGGGTCACTGTCATTCGACGAGTTGATCCAGACCATGCCGGCCTCGAGGCGCTCGGCGACCTTGTGTGCGCGCTCAATGTTTTGGCTAAAGACGGCGGCGGCGAGACCATACTGCGAGTTGTTGGCGAGCTTGAGCGCTTCCTCTTCCGTCTTAAAGGGCGTGACGGCGACGACGGGCCCGAATACTTCCTCCTGGAAAATGGTCATGTCCTTGGTGACGTTGCTGATGATGGTGGGCTCAATGTAGAAACCCTTGCCATGGCCGGCGGTGGCCTGGGCCGAGGCGCCGCCCATTTCCACCTTACCGCCCTCCTTCTTGGCGCCCTCGATGAACGACAGAATCTTGTCGTACTGCACCTGCGAGACTTGGGGCCCGTGGGTGGTGGCCTCGGAGAAAGGGTCGCCGGTGACGGCAGTGTTTTTGATCTCCGTCTTGAAGTACTCGAGGAATTTGGGCAGGATGGAGTCTTGGACAATGAGACGCGAGGTGGCCGTGCAGACTTGGCCTTGGTTGCTGAGGATGCCAATGTAGGCCCACTTGGCAGCCTGCTCGAGGTCGGCGTCGTCAAAAATGACGAGGGGCGACTTGCCGCCAGTCTCGAGTGTGATGTTCTTGAGGGTGCCGCTGGCCATCTTCATGATTTCGCGGCCGGTGGCGGTGGAGCCGGTAAAGGCCACCTTGTTGACGTTGGGGTGGGTGACGAGCGCGGTACCCGTCTCGCGGCCGTAGCCGTTGACAATGTTGAGGACGCCGGGCGGGAAGCCGGCCTCCTTGACAAGGGTCGCAAAGTAGAGGATGGAGAGCGGCGTCTGCTCGGCGGGCTTGAGGACGATGCAGTTACCGGTGGCGAGGGCCGGGCCGAGCTTCCAGGCAGCCATGGCCAGGGGATAGTTCCAGGGGATAATTTGGGCGCAGACGCCGACTGGCTGGCGTAGAGTGTAGGCAAACTTGGCGCGGGTGGTGGGGATGGTCTGGCCGTGGATCTTGTCGGCCCAGCCGGCGTAGTAGCGGAGTGTGTAGATGACCTCTTGCAAGTCCTCGTTGAACGAGACGGTGTAGGGCTTGCCGTTGTCCCAGGTCTCGATGGTGGCGAGGACCTTGGCATGCTGCTCGACGAGATCGGCCAGCTTGTGCATGAGGGCGCCTCGATCGCGGCCGGCGCAGTCAGCCCACGAGGGGTCCTCAAAGGCAGCGCGCGCAGCCTTGACGGCGGCGTCTACATCTTGCGCGGAGGCAGCCTCGACGGAGCAGATTTCGCTGCCGTCACTGGGGCGTTTGTTAGCAGGGGACGAAGGAGGAACAGTAGGGGAGTAGCATACGCAGGGCTGACACTGGTGATCTTGGTGCCAGAGCTGGAGGCGACAAACTCGTTGTTGATGAAGAGACCGGTGGGCAGGGTAATGTCAAGGCCGTTGGGGGCCTTGAGCTGGGTCTCGAGAGCCATGCTGTAAATAAATCGGGGACGGAAGATGGTATCAAAGGGCTAAAAGGTTGAGATGATGAGTTTGAGAAGATGAAGATTGCAGCAGAAAGAGGAGAAGCTCGAGAGTGTAGTCAGGTAGGTGAAGTAGGTAGCAAGCTAGCGCCACCACCCCGCGACATAGCTACTCGCTACTCCAACGCGATTGCGGGGCGGCAGCAAACGGCGTAGAGGGGGTGGGTTGGAGCGTTGGAGGACGTCAGGTCAAGCTTTTGCTCACACCATCGACCACTGATAGTATGTACTGATTATGCATGCAAATAGTCACAGCAGACTGCAGCGAACCATGCGTGTCGGTGTAGCCTGCCGCCTGTGACAGACATGCGGGAAAAGGGCAAGGATTGGGACGCAGTGGCACACTGCTGCACGTACCTTGAAAGGGCTGCGTCGGGGGCGGCACGCTCTGAGGGTTCCAAGCTGCCGAGACAATCGTGCGGCTGAGTAGAAGACGGCATTCATCTCTGCGCATCAAGGGCGGGGGGAAGAGGGGTGGTTTGGTTCGCTCGATATCGGCATCGGAGTAGACTTTGCAAAGTGGATGATTATCGCGAAATGCCCTTTGCCCTCCACCATGATGGGATAATGGAGCTTTTTGGAGCTATCAAGCTATCTACGCCGCGCCGGCTGTCCGCGGCCCCGACTCCACTGCGTGCCCGCTAGATTACTGTGCAGACAGGGGGGTTACGGATGCGGGGCGAGTGGGTGTATCTTGACCCGCTCGCCACACCCCCAACCCTCGTTATCATCTCGGTCGCCCGCGTGGTCCGCCATGGCGGAATGACTTCCATGGCGGAATGACTTCCATGGCGGAATGACTTCCACCTCTCAATGGATTAGCTATGTGACCATCATCATCTCGTCGGAGCGCGGCGACAATGGGAAGAGAAGAAAGATAAATCATTACCCCAAATTTCCGGTTCTGCGATATCGTCTCGACTTGTTGCACTCCTACATCGGCCCCGTGACCTTTCCCTGAGAATTGACATTTCCAAATGCCGAGCTTTTCAACGTGCCGTCTCTCATTTATCTCTTTTCCGATGCGCGAATCGGAGTCGACTTTGTGTAAAGTATTCCTCAGCTTGAACTTCCAAAGTAGCTCACAGTTCGGTGCAATCGACACAAAGGCAAGACGTAGAGCTGTGTAAGCAGAGCGTACATCCGGAGACCGGCACCACCAAATCGGGGCGGGTCACCAATTTTCGGACACTCGGCCGATGAGCAGCCCGGTCGTGAAGCCGCTTCGCTGACAGCTCGGCTACCTGTGCTAGACGACTGGCCGTCACCGCGACTTCAGATTTGTTCTTCGTACTTCTGTTTTGTTCGTGAAACTTTCTCATTGTAGGATTGGCAGACTGGTAAAGTGGCCTTTGAGGCTGCCAAGCTGACCGTCAAAGATATCATGACCCTCCGGGCTGTCGAAGCAGTCCATCATTTCTTGCTTCATTCCTCCTCATTTCCCCCCATCTCGCTGCGTAAAAGCTCATTCAATACCTTCCCCATCCCCATCATCCACCACCAAGCCACGCACAAACTCCCCCACAAGATCCAGCATCTTATCCAGTACGCCCTCCTCGGCCCAGAAATGGCCTGCCGTCGGCACACCGACGCCCCGAAATCGCGAGCCCTGCGCGCCCGCCAGCCGCGCCACCCACTCGCGCGCTTTGTACGGCAGCACAAACGAGTCCGCGTCGCCATGGACAGCCAGCGTCGGGTGCCGCAGGAGCTTGGCCTCAGCCGGGTCATCCTCAGGCCGCCGCGCTCGCGACAGCGCGCCGGGCAGCAGCCGCAGCGTAACGAGGTGTGACGCGAGGCCTGGAATCGGTGACAGCAGCACATATGCCTGCTGCGGCACCTTGAAGCCCGCAATCTGGGGCAGTCGGCCTTGTGCCGCCGGTTCCCGTCGCGTCTTGACCGTTGGGGCCATGTCACCATTTTCTTCCGGCACCTTTTCGAGCGTCGTCGTTGTCGTCGTCGCCGTCGTTTCTGCGGGCATGTGTCTGTGGTGTAGATTGCGCGCTGCTACGCTGGATTTCGTCTTGGAGACGAGCTCATGCAGCTTCTCCTCCAGCTCACGGGATACGCTGCGGCTGCGACGACCGCCACCGGAGCCCTCTGCGCTACGCCGCGCGCGCCCTGGGCTCAGGCTTCCCTCGTCGCCGCCGACGCGGACTCCGCGCTGCGATGGGCTCCGCTTGGCGCTCATCTCCAGCAGCGCGTCCCGGGTAAGCCTAGCAAGTGTGTTTTGCTGTTCGGCAAGGCTTGCTGCTCGCAAGCGAATCTGCGCCTCGTTGGATGCGCTTGACGGGGACGCAAACGGCTCGAGAACCGTCTCCAGCGGCGGAAGCTGTGCTGTTATGAGCGATCCGTACGAGTAGCCGCCCACAACCAGCACGTGCCTTCTACGAACAGGCTTGTGGATGGGCTCTCCATTGGCCACATTGTTGTGTCTGGGTGTCTCGTCGCTGTTGCCTTGGGCCACGGCGTCTGCGCGCTTAAAGTGGTCCAGGTGGTGAATGTAGTATGCCAGAAACCCGATGAGACTTTGGAAGTCGGCTCGTTCTGCTTTCGACGTCCATGAGGTTTTGCCCGCCGAATGACCCGCTCCTCTGCGTGGGAAAAAAAAATGTCAATCAGGGGCCGTCCAACGGCAATCAGGGCACAGGCGGCCGGCTTCCCATCTGCGCCTCAGCTGCCCATCCTCTCCAATCCTTACCGAAAATTAAACGTGCCGAGCAAGTAGCCCTCTTTGAGCATGCTGGCCCCCACAGTCTCAATCACAGGGTCGTCAAAGCTGCCGCCCAGTGGCGCGTACGGGTGCGCGAGCACGACCGCCTGTCGCTTCCATGGCGGCGGTGCGTGCACACTGGCCCGCAACGACGCGGGGTGGTAGATGCGGCAATCGAGAGGAAGCCCGTCGTGGACACTGGGGATCGTAAAGGTCAACGCGGGCTCGGGCAGCATGTTGGTAGAGGCATTGTGCGGCTGTGCGGCCGTGAGAGAGGATGCAGAAGGGAAAATCTGAGACGCTATGCGGTCAGGACCAAGCTTGTGGACGGCGGGATCGCCATCCATCGCCAAATCGCCATCACGGCCCCGCTTGGTTGATCAACAGCCACAATACATGTGACGTTGAGTCACTGGGAAAAGTATTGAATTCTCTCTCAAAAAGGGCATCATATTGGAACCAGAGAAAATATTTTGTGCGACATTTCTGCATTTAATTTGCCGTTATGCAAAACCATCACTACGAATGGTGAAGCGACTTGCACGGGCAAGGGCCCAGTCTCACCCGACAGCACTACTAGCAAGTCTTTATTGTCAGGCGTTGTGAACAATAAAGTGGCCGAGACTGACGCTCAATGCAAGAAGCTGCACTAGACGACAGGGTTACTAGAGGTAAGCTGGGAGAAGCAATCTGTTTTCGTGCTTCCGTCCATGACCCAACAGGCAAATCCAGTCGCAGTAGATATTCCCAGTGCCACTGCAACACAAAACAGCTGACTGATACCGTGAAGCTATATTACTGCTTCCTTTTTAGAGGGTACCACGTCGTGAAGAAGCAAAGTCGTAGCGGGCGCCTCTTGCTTGTGGTGAACGCGCGAGAGGAATGCTTTGTTAAACAAATGATCATCAATCGTCTTTGCGTCTTGGTGTTATAATCTCTTGGCTAGCACTGTAATACTCCATTATTTCGTCAATTGCTACGATAATCGGCTGCAGTGGTCAGTCGAGTCGCCCTCCATCACGTTGAACACAAGTCCCAACATGATTGGGCGAGTTATGAATGTATTCTAGATCACTGACGCCAATTTACGATATACACTAAATTATCTGACCACAAGGACAAAGTGCTCTTCTCTAAATGATCTAGGGTTGATGTCAGAACGAAAATGCATACAAGAAAAGGACCCCTCCATGGCAGCGTAGGCTGCATAGACAGCTGAGTACATACATAAGAGATATCTGATGCTGTCATGCAGGACGTACGGAGTAAGCTTGATCGTCTAATTTGTGTAGCAAATGCAGAAAGAGGGGTAATAATGCCAGTTCTATAACGAAACAAGTCAGCCAGATGCTTTGCAGCCCTTCTCACGCATATCATTGAGTGCGGAGAAACTTTACAAACATTCCCTTCTCTACCCTCTCGCATTGTATTGTTCTTCAAGAAATCATAATTTGAATCACGACTCACTCTCTATCAATCTTATTCCCTTTTTTTTTTTCCGCGCAATCATGGTCAAAATCCTTGCCGTCTTGGCCGCTCTCTCGGCCGCTGTTGTCCCAGTTGCCGCCGACAACTGCACACGCGGTCTGTACTACTGCGGATGGCTTCTTCTCCAGATAGGTACACATGATTAAAACCCCCACAATATCCTCCATCAAAAGATTTTCATTAAGGCATTGTGGCATTAGGAGGATATTTTCCGCAGATTGACGATGCGTTTCACAATGCAGGGCTGGCCACCAGCCGCGACCATGTCAATCGCGGGCTATTTTACTGTCTTGGCGGCGATAACGGGGATATCCGTTTTGTCACCTTGTGCGACGCTGTTTGCCGTGATGCCGACGGTGGAAACAGTTTTTGCTAAGTGACGCGAGAGGCGTCGAGTCAGCCATTTTAGAGCAGAGTTACACCTAGCTTGATCGGCAAGCTAAAAATAAAAGACAGCTTTGCGTCAATACGCCCTGTTGATATGAGTTCCCACGAAAGAATTTGAATCGTATTTAAAGTTGTTTCTATTCCTTTGTAGCTACATATTGCAGAATCTCAAGCTCTTCTCACAGGTCGTACAGAGCATCGGCGAGAATACAGCGCGTGCTCCCTCCGAGTCTCGGCCACAGTCTCGATCATCTTCATCACTGCTTCAAGTATGCACTTGTTAGCAGATATGGACTGATTCCTGAGTAGTTCTTACCTCGGAATCGATCGTAACGATGAGCCAATGTCGCAGGGCTGTTCAAGTCAACAAGAAACGCTCGGTAGAAAATCACGAAGTTGTAAATGCAATACGCTCACAAGCCACCGTCGCACCACTAAGGCTTCTTGCATCACTAGCAGGGAATAATATTACAATTTTGTGATCTTCAATATTAATTTGAAATGCATCATAATAACTATTGTGCCTTCTTCTCTTTGGCTTCTTCAGCCTTCTTCTTACGTCTCGCAATCCAATTCTTCAGCTCCGTGATTAACCCCGAGATTAGCGGTACCGACATTGGTCCCAGCAGGGGCAGATACACTGCGATTTTATGCTCATCCGGAAAGTAAAGCTGTCCGACCATGCTCTTTTCGAAAAAGGCCCGCTCGACTTCCTGCTCCGCGATGCGCGCGTGCGTCAGGCCCTCGACGCCGCCCAGGTTGGCACACGCCTGCTCCAGGTGATGCAGCGTCGTCTCGACGCCATCGGCGACGCTCTGGGGAATAGCAATGGACGGCAGCTTCTCCGTCAGGCGTGCCAGGGATCCGAGCGACGACGACGCGCGGAGTAGCAAATCAGTGGACCGGATGCGCGTCAGCGAGGAAAGGCGCAGCGGCAGAGAGCCCGATACGGGGGCGCCGAGGAGAGATAGCAGATGACCACCAAAGGTGAGCATGGGTTGCTTTAGCGTGGCCAGGGGAATGTGCGCCTCGTTCTTGGGAAGAGGCAAAAGGTATACGGTGCCCCATTGAGGAATCATCCAGGACTGCGATGTATCGGAGCCGTCGTCGAGGCGTATGGTCTGGTTGCCAACGTAAAGCAAAAAGTTGACGGTAGGCGCGCCGCCAATCGAAGGAGACAAGGGCCACTCGGCCGCATTTATAAAGGACGAAAGGCTCTCTTTGCTGAGCACCTCTGACTGGTCGCCCGGCGTCGCGTAGAGCTGGACCTGGGTATCAATCGTAAAGTTATGAATGGGCTTGAGCACCTCGAGCATGGGCTTTATGTACTCTTCCAGGGCGCCCTCAATGTCCCACGCGTTTGGCAGCCCGCGGTCGGTAAAGAGCGAAAACGTCAGGTGGTAGGTCGGCGAGTAGCGCAGCGACCGCGTGGTGCGCTTCGACAGCGCCTCGGCCGTCTCGGGGGTCAAGCTAGGGGGGCGGCTGCCCGCGGCCATGGACGATGTCGACAAGAGGTACGCGATGATGGACTGCTCCTCGGCAAACGTCGACCGGAGCTCGTTAGTGATGAGAGTCGCGAGCGGCGACGCCGCCGAGCTGAGCTGCGGTGCGGCGCCGGGCGGATACGTGATGTCGAGGAACGGACGCTCCTGGCTAAGCGAGGACGTGGCGGCGTCACCGGGTCGGCAGTTGATGGTTAGGGCGGGCTCGGGATCGTCGCGGGCGCCGGGCGCCGCGTCTTTCGGGGCCAGCTGCAGGCGCAGGTGATGGCCAGAAAATTCGTTGAGGTCGTCGAGGGCGTGCTGCGTCAGACGCACGAGGTGTTGCGCCTCTGGTTCTTGCAGCGCATCAGCGCGAATCTCAATCTGGAGCGGAAAGACGGGTCGGCAAGCCTGCACAGCGAGTCAGCCACCGATGCGCAATTGCTCAGTTATCTGGCGAAGAAAATACCTTTCCATCTGCCCATCGCATCATGCCATCCAGTGGCAGGTGTGCGCGGTGTATGGCCGTGGTCTGCCACCATATGGGGAGGCCCAGGAACACGACAATCAGCCAATACGACCAGACAATGTAGCTTCGTCGTCGAGTGTCGGAGGGCTTTTCCGCAGGAGGAGGTGTGTAGCCTACAACTTTTTCGGCCGTAGGCGAGGCAGCCGCCTCTGCCGATGCCTCGTTGGCCATAATCAAAGACAATGCTCTTTGGCTGGCAACGTGGAAGCTGTCGAGAGGCCCTTGTAACCACAGCTACATGCACATGTCCAGGGCAAGGCGTGGCATTGTAGCGGTTTGGAACCAAGTCACGTGCATCATTTTGTGCACGATTTATGCAAAAGCATCAAAAGACCTATTTGGGTACTTGCCGCAGAGCTGAAGTTGATGTGGAGGGCCATGACATGTTCTTGATTGTCTACTTTTTCCCCTATCAGGCTTGCTTGCGGCAAGGTGGCACGATATCTTGGTTGATGGTGGCCGTCGTCGTGATCGCCCCATGTATCGGGCCCGATTTCAAGGACTTTGCATAATTGCTGGCGAAGCCACTAATAAGTACCTAGGTGTCGCCCAAACGAGTAAGTCAGCGACACAGCCAATCGACCGCCAAAAAGCTGACGAAACATTATCGCAGTTTACATCTGGCGAGCTTTAACTTTTTCTTCATTGGAAACGGAACCTCAAGATCGCAGCTGGATTTACGACCAGCATGTCGCAATCTACTCCGCTAATCTGTACTGGTAGCACAGTACAGTGACACGTCGCATACGGCCCGGTCGGTAGCAACAAGTCTCCGCTCCAGCCCATATCTGGGGTAGCGAAGATGGGCAAGATGAGGTCGAGGGCATCGGGCCTGGGGTGGGACGCCAGAACCCAGATCGGAAACTCCGTACCAGTCAAGTCAAGTTTCAATCTGGCTCGACAGGGTTCGGTGTTCTTTGCCTGCTCCAGTGTTCGGTATTTAGCCATTCTTCCTCGGATAAGTGGCGTTTCTGGGCGTGACCAAACGTGGAGATTCCGCGGGGTTGTGAAAGGGAGCATGGCTGATAATCAGTGTGGCAGCAGCAAACAGGCTTCTCGAAAGAATGGCTGAATGGACACATCATGGGGGCAGTTCAGGTCTCTCAGAACAAGAATGACGTCTAGAACGGCGAAAAGAGATTTGAAGGCGAAGACACCAGTCCTTGTGCAGGCAATAGAAGGTTCGAAGAGCTAACCCAGTTGCCAGACTAGCCGCCAAGTCAACTCGCCTTTCCCACAATTCGAAACAAGCCGAGGCTAGCCAACCCACTGCCACTCAACGACCTCTTGTTGCAAAATAACCTGGCGGGCGCGGGCCGGCATTGATAGAGTCCGACCGGGGCTCTCTTTGCATTTATTGATGTATAGTGCCGATGATGACATGGCAAAGAAGCGGCTCCTACGTGTCAGAGCGTCAACTTGTCCCCCTCTGTAACATCACTTCCTTTTCTTTCCTTCTTCGTTTTTTCCTCTTTACCTCCCCCCCCCCCCTGCCCCCGATCTTTCTCGTTGTGCGCGCATCAATCGTTTTACGCTTGCGCCCGCCAAATCGTAGAGTGACCGCATCATCACTTCACTCAACTCGCACCAGCTACAGATCCCGACCCCGATCCCGAAATCCGCGTCTCGGTTACAGAGCAGCACGCAGCTCCCTCCAAGATGCCCGGTATGCAGGCCCTCAAAGTCAAAGCCATCCTTGAGACTCACAACCTTTTTTTTTTTTTTTCTTTTTCCATTTCTTCAATCTAAACAAAGAAGACGCTAACACATGTTCACAACCGCAGTGCCCCTTGCCGTCGCGGCACCAGCCGCCATCGCCGCCGGCGCCTACCTCAACGCCAAGTCCGGGCTGTGGTACGACCTGACCATGCAAAAGATTGGCCTCGTCAGCATGTGGCGGCTCATGCGCGGCGTGCGCAACGACCGCCTCTCGCTCTTCTACACCCTCGAGGACTGGGCGCGCAGCAAGAGCCACGCCGACCGCGACGTGCTGCTGTTCGAGGACCGCCGCTACACGTACGCCCAGTTTTACGACGCCGTCCTCCGCCACGGCGCCTACCTGCGCGCGCATCACGGCATCAAGCCCGGCGCCATTGTCGCCCTCGACTACCAAAACTCGGACACGTTTTTGTTCCTGTGGTGGGGGCTCTGGGCCATTGGCGCCAAGCCCGCCTTCATCAACTATAACCTGACGGGCAAGTCGCTCGCGCACTGCATCGAGGCCGCCACGGCGCGCCAGTGCATCCTGGACCCCGCCATCGCGCACAACGTCACTGATGAGGTGCGCGCGAGCCTCGGGGCGGGCGTCGAGTTTATCGTCTGGACGCCCGACGTCGCCGCGGCGGCCGCCAGCATCACCCCGATCCGCTTCCCCGACAGCGACCGCACAGAGGAGGAATTCTCCAACATGGCCGTCCTCATCTACACGTCCGGCACCACAGGCCTGCCCAAGGCCGCCATCGTCTCGTGGGCCAAGTGCATCGCCGGCGGCACCATGGGCTCCATGCTGCTCGGCCGCGGCCGCGGCGACATCATGTACACGTCGATGCCGCTGTACCACAGCTCCGCCGCCCTGCTCTCCTTTTGCGCCACCGTCGTCTCGGGCAGCACGCAGGCCCTCGGCCGCAAATTCTCCACAAAGTCCTTCTGGCAGGACGTCCGCAAGCACAACGCCACCGGCATCCAGTACGTCGGCGAGACGCTGCGCTACCTGCTCGCCGCGCCGCCGCAGCGCGACCCCGTCACCGGTGAGGACCTCGACAAGCAGCACAAGGTCACCGTCGCCGTCGGCAACGGCCTGCGTCCGGACATTTGGAACAAGTTCAAAGAGCGCTTCGGTATCCCCACCATTGCCGAGTTTTACGCCTCGACCGAGGGTGCCGGCTCGGCGTGGAACCTCAGCAGCAACGACCTCTTTGCCGGCGCCGTCGGCCGCATGGGCTGGCTGCGCCGCTTCCTCCTCCGCAACGACATGGCCTTTCTCGCCTACGACCACGAAGCCGACGCGCCCTACCGCGACCCGACCACCGGCTTCTGCCGCCGCGTGGAAGCCGGCTCTCCTGGCGAGCTCATCCACCGTGTCGACCCGGCCGACCTCAAGCGCCTCTTCCAGGGCTACTTCAACAACGCAAAAGCCAGCGAGTCCAAGATTCTGCGCAACGTCTTTGCCCGCGGCGACGCCTGGTACCGCACCGGCGACATCATGAGCCTCGACGCCGAGGGCCGCTACGCCTTCAACGACCGCATCGGCGACACCTTTCGCTGGAAGTCGGAAAACGTGTCTACAAACGAGGTCGCCCACGCCGTCGGCACCTACCCGGCCGTCCGCGAGGCCAACGTCTACGGCGTCGAGCTGCCCCATCACGACGGCCGCGCCGGCTGCGTCGCCGTCAACTTTACCACCGACCCGCCGCCCTCGGCCGAGACGCTGCGCGGTCTGGCCGCGCACGTGCGCGCGAGCCTGCCGCGCTACGCCGTGCCGCTGTTTCTGCGCGTCGTCAAGGACATTGCCGGCGCGCAGACCACCACCGGCACCAACAAGCAGCAAAAGGCGGTGCTGCGCAACGCAGGCGTCAAGCCCGACGCCCTCAACGACGGCGCTACCTTGTACTGGCTCCGGGGGGATACGTATGTGCCGTTTGGGCAAAAGGAGTGGCAGGATCTGCAAGGGGGCCGCGTCAAGCTATAGAATCGCCATGACAAGAGGTGACCTTGCAGTCCGCTCATGGAAGCAGCTACTACGTGTTCTCTTGGTTTTTCATGTTTGGTGACCGTTTGTTTGTTTACCTTGCATTATTTCCAACGTAGTCACGAGTACGCTTCTCGCGCGCACAGTAAACAGAGTCAGAATGTAAATACACAGCTCAGATTTAGACAATATCATATAAATTCAGTCGACCGGCTGTTTCTCGGCTGTGAAGCTCCCTCGAGTGTATTCTCAAGGTACTCTTTGTTTCATGTATAGTTTCCAACCTCTCATTTCCTACTCATTATCATGACCCCACAAATGTTTCTCGTGTTTACACATATTCTCGTATATACACATGTCTTCCAAAATCATCAACATCGGCTTGTTACCGCCCATGGGCTCAGGAACTTCCGATGCCCAGCCCGACTCGCTGTCCACTTTGAAGATACTGGCCATTCGCACTGGCATTCGCCATCGAGGAAGCTCCGCCTGTACCAGTTCTCTCACGCAATCTTCGCCCCTCCATAAGGCCGCGAAGGCCACGCTTTTGAAGGCCAATGACGCTGCTCAATTCGCCGTTCCAAACAGCATTGCTATCTCTGTCACTGCCGTCTATTTCTGAGCCCCATTCAGAGCCGCTCACGCTAGTAGAGGCTGACAGCTCACCGCTGTTAGGGCGGGCAGCCGGTACGCTAGAGTTAATGCTGAGCGTGGCTGTTCGTGAGGCGAGATCGGATGTGAAGGAGCCGTTGGCAGTCGACCCACCCAGTGTAAAGTCTCCCGAAGCAGCGGGAGAAGTAATGGGATCAAGGCTGTCCACGAAAAAGTTGGGATTCAAGGTGCCATCAATACCACGTCCGCCACCAGCAGCCATCGCAGTGGCATTAAAGACAGCGGCGGCATTGCGACTGTCGAGCAGAGAGTGAAGACGCTCAACGACGGCCTCGAGCAGGCCGTCAATGCGATACGGCCGTGCAATCTGCAAAAGAGAGCACAGAATCTGTGGTGTGCAGAGAGGCGACGTCACAGGTGGCAAGGCGCTGGTGTACAAGAAGTGCAGAAGCGCCTGCACCGTCAAGTAGGTGTGTGGGAGGTAAAGACAGCGGGGCCGCGTATTTGGTGGAAGCGTCTGTGGTGTAGGCGTAGAGTTCAATGTCATCGCATTGACATCGTCGTCTTGGCTGGCAGCGCCGCCGCCAAACGCCGATCCGTCTGCGCTAGAAAGGTCAACAATCGTGGGAGCCAAGGTACTAGCAGTCGACATTGGCGTGGCAGTTGCGGCTCGGGATTGCGGTCTTATCGTCATGGCAGAGGCACGGAGGGGGTTTCCTGCAAGACCTGAACGGAGCGTCAAGCCGTCGCCGCCGTCCTGTGAAGCAGCACCTTCTCTGAGCAACTGTACAAAGTAGGGGCCCCAGCGCCGTGCGACAATACGAGAGCTAATCGGAATTCGTTCTCCACCAATGCAAAGAATATCCATGTCAGATAGCTCTCGCATGGCTAAGAATCTCTCACCCAGTTCCTCGCTGATTCGTGAGTGAGAGCGGCCGCCCGCAGTGTAACCCGCCTTTCTTGACAAGCTCAGTCCAGGTCCAGAGTAGGGACTGCTAGCCGATATGAAACCAGACATGGGGCTTGTCTTGCGAGGGTTATCGTAAAAGCCAAAGGCCTCGAGCTCAACCATGCACACATTCGTAAAGTTGATGCGTCTATGGTTATAATCGTCAACCAAGCTTCGCTTCCGGTTACCAAGGATAACGAAGGTATTTCTCCTGTTCCACAGTACACCTCTATTCCAGCTGCCTTGGCTGAAAACACTGCCCCCAGCATCGATTCGGCTCCAGGTAAGAGTTCTCAGGTCCAATGCCCATAAAGCATACTCTTGCTTTGAAGATGTGAGATAGGTTCCAGATACAACAAAATGGGTATCCAATACACCGCCGTTGGGGAATCGAAGACCAGGCGGAGAGTACGTGCCAGACATTGGCTTCTCGCTAAGAGTACCATCGGGCGACCGAACCTGGAGTTCGAGTTTCACGTCCAGAAAATTGTAATTGGAGTAAATAAGCATAGATGAGCCGGCCTCGCGCGCTTCTTGGCTGATGCCATCCTGGCGTTGTAGACCGGTCTGGTGAGCTCTTCCAATCTTGGCGGATACAGAAGGCAGAAGGGGCGCGGCAACACTTCGGTATGCACCACAGCTCTTCCCAAGAGGCTGGGTAGATACCCATTTCAAGCTTCGGAGGTTGAAAACGCTTATTTGTTCGATATAGTGATTAGCTCCGTCTTGGCCACCGACAACGACCATCTGGGCACCACCTGAACCGTCAATATTGATACCGATGCGGCCCTCGTTGGGGTTCGCCGACGAAGGATTGTGCTGGAGGGCGGTGAGTGGTGCCCGTGCAGAAGAGAAGGAAGCAGCCGAAGGCAAAATACATGCGCAATGGGCATATCGTCCTTGCGGGGCATCCGGAGTCGGGATAAAGGTCCATTTCCGCGATGAGACGTCATAAATATAAATGTCGGACATGACGCTGACTTCAGGTTGCTGCTGCTGCTCTTGGCTCATAGACTGGTTCGGTGATGGCGACATACCACCATAGCATACGATCTTTGTATCTCCTAGTGCACACATGGAGTGAAAGTATCTAGGCGGCGGAACTTCGCCGGCAGTCTGGAGCTTCGTCCAATGGCGTCGGATAAGATCGAGTTCGTACAGGTCGGAAGTGAGCGGTGCGGGTCGGCTGCGAGAAAGAATTCGACCGCCAAACACGTATAACTTGTCGCCGAGAATCGTTGTCGTCGCGCCGACCAAGGGAGGCGGCTCCCGACCAGTAGTTCTGTGTACATTGCACATGAGCCCCGAGAGATGGGCAGAGGAGCTTTGGGATGGACCAGCAACTGGTGGTCCTCTGCCTTGTGCAATCGCAGGTGAGGCGGTAGAGGAGCCTGGACCGTTGTGTCTCGCAGAGAATGCATCTCGCACATCAGTATTGATGCTGCTCAGGCTTCCTGGGATATCTGGTAAATTTTGGTCCTGGCTGCCGTACATGGTAGTTGAATTGGCAGAGGTGCTAGGGTCCATGCTGCCCAGTTTGTGCTGCACTGTAGGGTTTGGGGGGAAGCTGAAGGATGGTAGTGGTTCGGTTTGTGGTGCATTCGTTTGGGAGGCGGCTGATGGGGCGTCGGGCTCCGATTCGTCGGGCGGCGGCTGCGGTAGAGGTTTCTCGAGGCTGTGCTGCAGGCTCAGGTTTCTTGCATGCTGCCGCCTTTGCGGATTTGAGGAGCCGTCTGACGGTGGCTTGAGCTGTGACTGCGATTGGTCGTTGAATCTGCTAAAAGTTGGCGTGGGTGGATTTCTCAAGTTCAAGAGTGAGCTTGATCGTGGCACCCGCAACGATGACGGCTGCTGCACACCGCGATACAGGGACCCGAGGCCACCCTGTTGGAATCGGTCAACGGAAGAGGATAGTTGCTGGCCGGGCTCGGGACGATTGTCGTCAGTAGGGCGCTGGAAGCTCTGCGGAACGGTCAGCTTGCCTGGAGGCGGCATCGTGGGCAGCCTCGTCACCGCTAGGCGGATGCAGAAGCAGGAGATCTCGAGAAGTCTATCGCATCGCACAAGGGTGAAGGAAGGAACAAGATTTTCTAGCCTGTGCTGGGTCGCGACGGAAACGGTGTAGGCAAGGGGAAGAGCTTCCGGATGTGGACGTAGCACTGCAGGGAGCGGGACCAAGATGATTCACGAGCAATTTGCCTGCAAAGTGATGAAGGGAGAGAAGGATTCTAGGTTGACAACGTGATGGGTCTACCTAGGCAGAAGACTGGGTCGGTCCATCTCTTTTTTGGAGAAGAAACGGCGGCGGCGCGGCTGCGGCGTGGATAAATGACAGCTCCCAAGAGTATTAAGGCAGCGGGGGTGAACGGGCCGGCCAAGCAGCCGACGACCAGGGATACGCGTGCTTGTTTAATGCGTTGAGGAGATGAAGCAGGACGGTGCAAGGATAAGGGGAATGGATGTAGACCGGGCCAAGATTATCGGTACCGGGGGGTTGAGGACGATTCATGCAGTCGACAAAGGGACGAAGGGCGGCTGGTGATGGTATGGATGGATGAAAAGGAGAGAGCGAGTCAACGATGCACGTACCGTTCTGAAGTCACTGGGCGTAGCGCAGGAGCAAATCTTACGCCAAAGAGGGGGTCTTGTCGGGCGACGACTGACACGAGTCGAAGCAGCGAAAACTTATCGCGCCTGGGAGGAATGGATGGGCGGCAAGATGTGGCTCACGCAGCAGAGGCGGGATGGTGTGTATGTCTGTAACGGAGGGCCGTCGGTTGGCGGTGCTCGAAGAGGCGACTTTGGCTTGCCGCACAGACTGTGGGAGTCGCCAGAAGTTTGAAGAGGGGCTGGAGCGCAGCATGAGCTGCTTCTCGTTGGTGGATTTCTTGCCCTGACCCTCGACTACCTATGAGGCTGGCCTTTTAGCCTGGTGCCACTTGGCGGTTGTCGTTGGACGACGAATTTGATGGAGCTAGCTCGTTTCTGTTTCGCATGCTCAATCAACAGCGAGTGAGATTGGAATTTGCAGCGCTGTATCAGAGAATCGTTCAATCCAGGAAGTTGACTGCGGAAGCTGTCCGCGACGCATCAAGTAAGGGCCTTGCGGCGCCAGAAGTATTGAGAGGGCCAGGAGAAGCCCGTGCGGCTTGTCAGTGGTGGGTGAAATTCTGGGCCAACTTACCATCTATGATAGAGAGAGTGAGCGCCACAAACTAGACAGCCCAAGCGTTCATCGGGGAGACCGATAATCGATTTTGACAGCGGAAAATGGAATTCGAACATTCTTTGCCATGACGGAAGTCATTTATTTCGGTGTTGACGTGCCTGTACGTACCTCGATAGCTGGTAAGGTCGTTAGCTCGCAGCTGGCAGCTCGCAGCTGGCAGCGGCTGGCAGCTACAACAAAACGGCTGAGATTCTGCAAACAAAATCTTCACCAATCATACATTTTCTCGTAGCCAGAACACGAGAACACTTAGCCCATCGTGGCATTTACTAGGCCGTTCGACCACGCCTCCGTCGGCAGAAAACCGATCCCATCACTACACGGCTGCACCGGGCGTTGCACGGTTGCACGGATGCAGACGACCTCCATTGTTCACGCTACCAACGCTTTGGGCCAACCATCACCATCCGTTTGCCTACCCAGCACCGCACCGCCCAAGCTCCCCAGTTACACGCTGCAAGTATTAACTATGGGATGATGGATCTTGCAAGGGCAACGCCGTCTCAAATTAGAATAGAATGTAATTAGAGCTGGGGAAGTACCGCTCTGGCACGTGGCGGCGATTCGTATGATAGGCTAACGTACCTTGGCTCCGACGGTATCCTGCAGCGCCTTGCATCCTGACTAACAAATAACTGGGACCAACGAAAAGGAAAGAGGGAATCCTTAAATTAATTAATCAATTCCATACAAAAAGTTCCCGGCTCGATACGCGGATGAGGAGGGAGGACGGCACAACTATTGAAACCAAGCCGAAAGCTATGACGGGCGGAGACACGCATTGGCAGCCAGATGCCTTTGTTTGTTCCAATATTACATGTCAGTTATTAACTTCGGCGAGCAAGTACCGAGATTTTATGCTGCAAAGAGCTTCTCTGTGGCGATGTCATCTTGCTCCGGCAGTTGCAGCACGTGGGGCCCCAGTCGAAAGCTGAAACAGAATATATATTACGACTAAATAAGTGATAGTGGTGGAAGACGCCACTTCTATCCGTACGTTTTAGTGATATAATTGTAGCTTATGAAAAAGGGAGGATTTAAATCATGGTCTGTTTCTCTGTCTTACTCTGAAAAAAAAAAGTCTTAATCGTAAGCTCGTTTTCTGTATTTGGAACTCGCACATCGGTTTAAACTCGCCTCATGCAGACCAGCGAAACGGGCCGACGCGGCATACGAAACAAGGGCGTATACGGTAGCTTTGATGTTTGAAAACCTATTAGTACCAATGTCAAATGTGCTCAAATCTGAACGTGGTCCTATGATTTCGAATTTCTATATCTACGTCGTCGCCTATGTAGGTCTGCTTTACCATTTCAGTCAAACAGTAGGTCAAGGCAGATACGGCCATGAGTTACGTGATCGCTGTAGTAGTGACCAATCACTTGCCGCTTACACTATCTCAAACATGCTGCGCCTCGCTGACATGCCAAGTAGCTCGCCACAAAACGAAAACGCATATCATCGTTTTGCCTGAAACTGCGCCGTATATGCAGGAGCGTGGCACGGCTCGCCGTTTGCGCAGGGCGTGGACCACTGCTGCCCGCACTGTCGGCCGACTTACCCTAACAAGATGCGACGACGACAGCATCGCTGATCGCTGAGCTCTGAAATCGATGCATTGCAACGAGGAATGAGTCCGTTTAAATTTTGAAGTCATGACTTAACTAAGCGCAAAAGAATTTGCGCAAATCACAGCATGCTGGGATGTTGTCTGGAGTAGATATTTGTGTATTAAATCTCGCTACTTGTTTCTTACAAAGAAATCGGTGACAGCAGCGCCCTTTGCGACTGCGGCCCTTCGATGGCCCATCAAGGTTCAGACAAGCATCCTCGTCTTTGGAGTATCATTCATTATCAACTTGACCACTTTTAATCCACGGCTCACCTCCTCAAAGCCCGAGCCAATTCGAAATGTTATACGACGGCTTGGGGACACTAGAGTTGCCAGCTACCCCGCCCCCCACTACAGCGGAACTCGGGGGTGGTAACCCAAACGTCGGCGACGCGGCTCGGGATTTTCCTCCTCCTTTATTTTTTTTCCTTCCCTGAGAAATAAATTACGCCTTGGGGAGGCTGGTGAAGCGGAGGTAGGGCTTGACGATGCGGAAGCCGGGGAACAGCTTCTCAGCCTCCTCGTTGGACACGGGCGGGGCGACGATGACGTCGTCGCCGGGCACCCAGTTGATGGGAGTGGTGATGCGGTGCTTGTCGCCGGTCTGGAGGGAGTCGATGATGCGGAGGACCTCGGCGGCGTTGCGGCCAGTGGAGGCGGGGTAGGAGAGGATGGTGCGGATCGTCTTCTTGGGGTCGATGAAGAAGACGGAGCGGATGGTGAAGGCGATTCCCTTGGAGTCGACGTTGGTGGCGTCCTGGTGGTCGATCCTGGAGATTGAGTGTTAGTGTAATCGCGACACTAATGGTTTGTGACGGGAGTGAGTTCCAAGGGCTCAATTCTTCTCTTCCTAGGAAATGGTACTGATTCAAAGGCCGCGCTCTAGCTCACTACAAGCTTGAGAGGATTGTGGAGCGGAGCTCTTCGGCGAGCTTCAAGAGCCGCTTCCGCAAACAGGCTTGTAGCCGTTGCAACACCAGCGGGGAAGAAAAGAGCCCGCGAAACGCCGGTAAACAAGCCTACCAAGCCCACTCGGCCAAGCTTCTAGAGCTCGTAGAAACGGCACTCGGTGAATCACTCTACAACGAGGGCCGCAAGGGGGGGGGGGGGGATGCGGAAGAAAGCTTACATGTCGTAGGCCAGAGCGACCTGGCGCTGCTTGTCGCCAATGATGGGGAAGTTGACGTTGCCGCCAGTGACCTCGGCAATGTCCTTGATCCAGCCGTCGTGAGACTCGATGGTGTTGGCCGAGAGGCCAATCAGCTTGACGCCGCGCTTGGTGAACTCGGGCTCGAGCTTAGCAAAGGCACCGAGCTCGGTGGTGCACACGGGCGTGTAGTCCTCGGGGTGCGAGAAGAGCACGACCCAGTTGTCGCCAATGAACTCGTGGAAGTCAATCTTGCCCTTGGTGGTATCGGCCGTGAAGTTGGGGGCCTTGGAGCCGAGGCGGAGAGGAGCGGTGGTGGTGGTGGTAGCAGCCATTGTGAGAGTTGTGTGCGTGTGTGACGTGTCTTTTTTTGTTGGTGAAAAGGTAAAGGTTGAGTCGAGTTGGTATAGCAAAGATGAGATCAAAAACAGAGAGGACAGGAAAGGAAGGGAGAGAGCTTGGAGAAGAGTGGCACCGAGTCTAGACTTTATACACAGAACTGGCACACACCATTACAGTGGAAATTGCTCTTCAGCTAGCTAGCCACACACGGTGTGCTCCAAAGCTTCGCAGAATGGAGATTTACGCATGGCGACATTCCCACCAGGCGTGCGCCGAGAAAAAACGCCCGTCTTCATCAGTCGCAAAGCTCTTTTTTCTGCTCACTCACTCGCTCAGCTCGCCGTCCCGCCCCTCCACCACAACCTCCCCAAAAACCCCTCCTCATCAACTATTGCTGGCGTTGGCGGGGTCATGATTGCCCATCCAAGCAAGCCATCCTTTCTCGACACAGTTCGGTAATTCCATCTCAAGTACCTTGGGCTTTTTCTAACCTCCCCTCATCCAAATAAGGCATGGTGTGTCGATTGCGTGCCCGCGACGCCGCCTCATTGGCCATTGGGGGGAGATTTTGTCATCCCGCTTTCTCTGACGCAATAGGCGCTTCTGCGAGCTAAAAAAACGACAAGCCCCGCGCGCCCGGCTTGTCGGCGAGGTGTGGCTCCGCTGGCTGCGGAGGACGACCCCTCCATGCGCCGAGGGCCCGGCCAAGTAGAAAAGAGCTTCGCCAAATTGCGTGTACCAAGTCTTGTTTTGTGGAATTCAAGTGTTGATGTATTATCGAATGTCGCCGAAGTGACAGTGTGCTTTCGTCAAAGCTTGCGGGCTGTCTGGTTACACATGCCCAAAGAAACCATAGTTCCGCTCCTGAATATCACATGATGACAAATTCCCTTTTCTTGATCACCTTTCCGGCCAGGAACCCGGTTTAAACATTTTCTAAACCAAACACCATGATAGCGGCATCATTCATTAGTGGTTTGAGCCAATTCACGCCTAGCACGTCCTGCTCTGGCCCAGCGAGGGTCCGCATCCACTCACCCAACCATGGCGTATGCCTAGAGAATGGCGACATTGTCGGGCCAAGCCATTGTCTCCAATCACCACAAAACCCTGCTCGATGGCAGCATATCAGTCCCCGTAGATTCGCGCAAACTGCATTGTCACCTCGCAGCAGTCACGTCGCGAGGCCCCCGCCGAGTCTGCATGTACGGGCCGCTATCTGTACCTTTCGCAATGACCATTGAAAGTCCAGGTCCGCTTCCATGGGGATGATTACGTGTTGTAAGACCCAGTAGCAGAAAGCTTTACTGAACAGCCGTCGTTTACTGCCTGATTGAAGGGACTGCTGCTAGCAGGGGCTGTAAGCCGGCCCGAATCATACGCATCCTCCCCCGCAAACAACTTCAGACGAATGTAGAGCAAAAGCAAAAGAATTAAAAAGATAATCAGACAAAGAAGTTTCTGATTGCAAAAAAGTGCGACCACGCCAGGAGTCGAACCTGGAATCTCTAGAGGTTACGATACGGTGGGCCGAAATCTAGCGCCTTAACCATTAGGCCACGCGGCCGGTTGTATGCAAGATGAGCTCTAATTACTCTCTATGAGCTGCGCAAGTCGCGTGCGCCTTGCTCTACTTTCTCAGCCAGCCCGGAGCCCAGCTACAGCCTTCACGAAACGACTTGGTAGTCACATCATGTATCAAAGAAGGTGAGAGGCTCGAAGTTGAATATCTCTTATCGAATGGATTGTGAGACTCGATTTTACTTTGCAGATACCAGGACCTGAGAGAAACCCGCCTATAGAGCCGACCAGATAATCACCTCTTCCTCGCGCCAGCTCCTACCCTAACAAGCAATGCTCGTCTGTATTTGATGGATTCATCACTTAATTTCCAGGGTTTTGCATCTTCAAACTTTCGAGAGATGACGGACAGCTTCACCACCAGCTGCAGAAGGAGGCAATTGGTGTGGAAATGGGTCTTTGTTGGCTCTTGTTATTAATTCAAGAAGACACATTCAGGTATAGATGGACCCGAGACTGCTTCTCTACAGAAAGAGCCGCGAAAATGGCCAAAGTGAGCCTAGAAAGGAGTGCAATGCGCTGAAGTAACATGTATCAAGAAATTGGGGCGATTTTGAAAGCAGAGGCAAGCGAGACTGACACCCAATGGGTACATATCATGGGGCCTGCGATGTAGAAAGGTCTACAAGCTTGTCGAACCCCAGACGCGCAACGCAATACGAACTCTGTCAACGACAATATTTTGCATAGAGCAAGCGGCGCTTGCCGCAGAGGTAGTTTGCACATATTATGCTCCGTAATTGAGTGAGCTACGAGTCCACATTGACAAAGTGTCAGTACGAGACGATGTGCATTGTTTTGGACGAAGGCCACCGATCAAGCAAGCACTCGTTAACGTCCAGACTGGCCTAGGCTCGAGCAAGATCACAAATCTTTTGACTCTGGCGAAGAAGCGTAAACATGCTATCAACAGCGTCAATATATGACGCAGCTATTGGCGGCGTCGCTCACTTCTGTTAGCGAGGTGATGCATCTCGCCAGCGTGCAGCACATTACTGTGTCTCCCAATACAGTAGATTGCCACAATGCTTATGGATGGCCACTGCAAGTGCTTCCAAAAAAACTGAGAAAAATCCCTCGACATGCCATACATATTTTTGAGGACCTTGTAATAAACAATGAAAGCGCGTGGAAGCTTGCGTTTGCTAGAAGCGGTCATGACAGAATTGTCCAGGCTATAAACGACTTTTCTCGACTCTTTGAAGAAGAGTTGGTAGAGTTGGTATCCAACTGTCAATGCTATGTTCGAGCATCTCCGAAATTCCTGTTTCTGCAGCTTCCTAGCTCAGCGGCGCCATGGCCGCTTCCTTGTCAAAACGCGCCGCGACGCTTGCGTCACCTCCAATGACCAGGTTCTAATGCACAAGCCGGTTGAGGCATGATGATGTCAAAAAAAAGAAAAACTCTCATGTTTGTGCCTGGACCGCCCGGGCAACCCCATATCTTACATGCACATAAGACGTGATGTTCTGCAGCTTCGTGGCTTTTGAATGTTGGCGCATTCTTGGCAAGACATATCTCAACTAGCAAATATGGACTTTGAAGGAGCCCCAATCCCACACTTGATCTACGTGGCTTTGGAGAAGGTCTATGCTGACTTGCTCGTCCAGAGCTCAGACAAAACACTCAGCGATATTCTACGCGGTCGTTTTACAATTCCGGGTAATCGACAATTCTTCACCCAAGACCGCCATGACATCAGAATCATGCGAAAAGGAAATGCAGAGCGTTACAAGGCATTGCTAGCTGGAAGTCTCAGCAGCGTCTCCTCCGGCATGCCCACCAAGCTAAGTAATATGATGCCCGGCCTGCCTGTCGAACCAGTGCAGACTGTTCTCGAGAGCCAGCAATCGCACGAGCTTACATTGTTGGAAGCCCAGGTTGCTTCTAAGATGCCCTCAGCAATTCTGGCGAATGATAAACTGAGCAAAGTTACTTTTGGGGCAGCATGTCAGAGGTGCACGCCGTTTATGCAAATCCAACCCGACCAATATGCCCGGTTTCTAGCATGGATGGAAAGAGAACTACAAAGTCATGAATTGGCCGGCCATCTGTCTACTCATGTCCCCGATATGAGCAATTGCGTTTTCACATACCAGAGCAAGCCGACAATTATGACCGATCAGGAACTTCGATCCAGTTGCGTCGAGACCCGCCCGCTCCAAATTGTACCAGCCGGATGTCGCGATGACCAACTCTGGGGTAGAACGGGGGACCCCCTGAAGCGCCCAGGGATCATGACACGGAGAATGCCGAGGTGGCTAGGAGTCCGAATAGACGACCACCATTGCTAGATTGGAGCGTGCCTGACAAGTACTATTGTTCGGAGTGCTTGCAGAGGGTACCCAAATCCAATTGCTAAGCCAAACAATAATCGGACATTGTAGAGAATACATACAAAATGGGTTGGGCTCAGTGAAAAATTTACCCAATAGAAGCAATTGTATTCCAGCCGACAATATTTCAAATTCGAGTTCGCTCAAGTCAAAGTTTTTGCACAACCTGTGGCGGTTTGATTTCGGCAACAGAAGCAACAAGGGCCAGCTAGAATCTGCCCTGGATACTGTGCCTCAGGTATTTGCCATCGGGAAACGCCGTAAGGCGCTCTTCGTGCCGCACAGATGCTGACTCGGGGGGGATGAGCTGTCTGCAGCCGACACAAGATGAAAAAAGAGGCGACGGACTTGACGGATAAGAACCCGGCCGATGGCGCGCCCGAGCGGCTGCTGCAGGTCCGGGAGGAGATGAGGAGCGCTCACCGGTGAGCCGACTGCAGACGCCTCAGCGACGATGACAGAGAAGTTTTAGGGGCCCGACTCCTTTTTCATTGCGGATTGATGCAAAATATGCAAAAGGGCCAAGGGGGTGACATGAAAGCTGGCCCATTCTTGCAAGGCGTCCGCATAATACTTAACGAAAGGCTGAAAGAATAATAAATAATAGAAAATTGATAAAAATTCACAAAAGACAGGAGACATGATTAAGGCACTAAACTTTAATCTCGTCTTCATTTTTACTAGATAAACATTTTCTACGGTTTATCCAGAATTACTAAACTTCGGTACTCTCGTTAGAGGCCATTTATTTTGTCACCCGGTGAGGGCTTCAGACGACTCCTGTGTGACATGTCGCATATGTGCTTGGCCGTGCGTGAGTGGAACCGACGGCTGAACTCGACACTTCCCCGCGACTGTTTTCTTTTTTGTCTAATAAGCCGTATTTAGCTGACACGGCTGACCATGAACGCCATTCGTCGGCCGTTTTTTCTCAACTGTTACACAAAGTCATTGCTTTTGTAATTAGTTTTCTCTTTCCCCTGACCTTGTACAGGGATTTGCGGCATTTTGTCGGAAGCGGGCGCATATTCGTGCGAGTTCAAAATGGCATGTAATTGCTCTTCATTAGCCATGACATAGCGGACTTGAGGTGAGAAGAATGAATCTACACCCTTTCCCATTCTTTTAGACTTTCTTGTGTCATTCCCCTTATCAACCGTTGGAACCTTTGCAGTCCCCGGGTCTCAACGTTGAACAGCCCTACCGTACTTAGTGCGGCCGCCGTGATGTGGTTTCGGCGCAGTGTTCCGGCCAGTGTTCCGGCTAGTGTCCTGGCCTATTCTCCACGTGAATAGAGCTGCTCTTTCTGTGAAATGAGACATATGAGCCCCGAAAACTGGTTTGCATATCGAGCTGCACAGAGTCCATCGAGGAAAACACTCTCCGTCGCGTGATTAGCCAAGGCGAGACCGCCGCCACACTCGCATGGACTCGCTCAGCCTCTCTTCTTGGATCGACGCAGGCAGCCAGCGTGGAGCATCTTTGCTTCTTCTCGTCATAGTTAGTTTCTTGCTCGTTATAATGTGGCGTAAACGGTGCATCGAGGCAAGGTTGCCTCATGACACCCCGCTTCAAATCAACCCTGGGACGGCCACCCCGATCTTGCCAGGGAGGTGAGTAGACGAAAAATAATTTTCCGATTTTGATTATCCTTGCGTGAATCTTGAGATCGCAACCAAAGGCTTCATCGTGCGTGGCGGCATCCAAGATGGGCAGCTAGACTGAATTGCAAATGTTTGGTAGGCGTATATATAAGCAGATAGTCTGGTAGCTCAAAGTAAATATATGGGATTCTCTGACTCCAGAATAGTGTTTATCGAATTCCCTGTTGGCGTCTTAACAGAATCATTCTATTTCTTCGAGTCGTCAACTGAAAATCACAAGCTTCCACCAACTACCCGTTTCTGTCTGTGCACCATTGGTAGTTGCGTCTAGTCTCAGCTATTTTGCATCATGTATCAGCCAGTCGGCCTTGACGCGGTACCACCTCTCTCTCCCGTTTCCAGGTATGCCAAGAAACCCGATATAGATGCTTCAAATCGGATATTTGCTCATCGTCATCAGCCAGAGTAGCCGCAGCCTAGATGAGATCGAGGCACATGCCTCATCACCCGCCTTGCCGATACGAGCCCTGTTCCAAGAAAAGCTCTTGCACAATGAGAGTGCGGGATTGCCCGCGCTACAAGTTGCGAATGGAGATCCGGATGGCCTTGATCCCATCGCAGAGGATGATTTGGATCCAGGCAGCTTCGATCTTGTGATGCCTGCCGAGAACGACGCCACCGCGACTGTTGGCAAGTACAAGTTGGAGCAACGATCGGAGCTGCTCTTTTCGCAACACCACTTGCACGCCATCTTCGCAGACTCGGCCCACTTACACCGATTCACAAACTTCTTGTACAGATACCGCCCATCGTCTGTTGTGCTGCTCAATTACTACCTGTCGGCGCTCAAGGCTCTGAGAGCCATCAACTACAGCAACTCTGTTCTTCGACAGATGCATTCCCTGCCAGAGTTCGACTTTACCCACACATCTACCCAAGCGCTGGATACGACCAATCAAGAGTTAAAAGAGAAGGCGGACAACGCGTTTGAAGTCCTGACGAGAGAGGACTTGCCCGCATACATTACCCATGTGTGGATTCAGACAGTCTCAATCTCGATCCGGCATCGGGTCATGGGAACCAGTTCCGACTCTTCTGAAGGCCTTGCCGAAGTTTTCTGTCTCACAGATCCTTCCAGACCAGATAATCCAATTGTATTCATGTCAGAGCAGTTCAACCGTACCACGCAGTATGGCGTTGACTATGTCATTGGTCGCAATTGCCGTTTCCTTCAAGGACCTTGCACAAACCCATTCAGTGTAAAGCGCATCCGTGAGAAATTGGAAGCTGGAATCGAGCATTATGAGACATTTCTTAACTACAGACGCGATGGAACGCCGTTTATGAACCTTGTCATGGTACGTTACCGCACTTTTCAGAGGCGAGAAGTTACTCTAATGGATTTTGATAGCTTGCACCTCTGTACGATAGTCGAGGCATTATTCGCTACTTTATCGGCGCGCAAGTTGATGTATCAGGGCTGGCCATGAGCTCGTATGACCTTGGCGCGCTTCGTGGCCTGCTTGAAGAAACCCCCGATCTCAAGGCCGACGAGCCCCTCCGAGAAAGCCAAAAAGACGAAACTACCCAGTTGGCTGAGATATTGACGCCTAACGAGCTTGAAGTTATGAGTACTCACGGCGGAAGCATGCACCGCCTTCCTCTACAAGCTGAAAATGAGCACCAGTCGTGTGAAAAGACGCAAGCCACCGGCACAATCGAGAATAACGAATACGAGCCTGGCCACCATCGACGCAACACCAAAGGTCGTGTCGTTATCCGCGATGGCGGTTCTCAGGAGAACCTGTCCATGTATCAAGATCAGCATCCACACACGTCCCAGCCCACGGCGGCATCGCTGACTCTGAACCACAACGGACGCCTCAGTGGCGTATACGAGCACTATCTTCTTGTTCGCCCGTATCCGTCTCTGCGAATTCTCTTTGCGAGCCCGTCGATGCGCGTCCCAGGCATTTTGCAGTCTCCTCTGCTGGAACGCATTGGTGGTTCCGTGCGAGTACGCGAGCAGCTGGTAGATGCCCTGGCGGCAGGGCAGGGTGTGACGGCCAAGGTAAAGTGGCTCAACTCAAGACGAAAGAAGAGCAGCCGTCCGGCCGCGAAAAAGGCCAATATTAACCACCCTCTGGAGGCTCACTTGGAGGCTGATGACGATGTCGATACAGTCTACGAGCCGGAGCCGGCCGGGAGACCCCGGTGGCTACACTGCACACCGCTAGCTGGGGCAAACAGCCAAGTTGGTGTGTGGATGGTTGTCATTGTGGACGACAACGACAACGACTGGCATTCTCGCCGATTTGGTGTCGTAGCGCCACCTGTTGCCGCCCCGGCCCCACCACCAGTTCGCCGTCCCGGGAGTGCCACGTCGGCGCCGGGGACTGGCCTGTCCGACATGGCCTTTGCAGTTGAGGAGAGAAGAGAGACTCATTCCTCCCACACAGAGCGGCCTGCGATGCGGCCTCGCCGGTCATCAGAGACGCTCGGGTACCTGCGGTCGGAATTCAGCCTGCCTGTGCCCCTGGAGGGTGGCTCTACGCAGGCGATTCACAACCAGCATGCCTCAAGCGCGCAGCGGACACCAAGACCGTGCATGAACAATGGCATGCCGGCATCCAGGTTTTTCAGCCTTGATGCCCTGTCCCGCGCGACAGGCGAGGCGCACTTCAAACATCGGCCGACGTCACCCAACTCGCCGCGGAGCAGCATTTCGAGCATGTGCCGCGCCTTTCCGCGCCGCGAGCCGTCTCTGTCTCCTTGGCCGGCCCGATCTGACAGCAGACCCGCTCCCGGGAGCCAACCGGAAAGCAAGCCACGTGTTGTATCTATGATTCCTGAAGAGGCCAGTGACAAGTACAGCAATCATAGACGGTCGAGGGAGGATGATGAGACGAGTTCTCTGCACAGTCGAGCGTCAGCCTTTACTGTGAGGATCGGGGAGGAATAGAGGGTGATTTGAATTATCGTTCTAGTCTGGTGTTACGTCTTTCTAGACTGTTCTATAGCTCTAGCTTTGAGCTGTCATTTGTTTTTGCGGACTTATCCAACCTGTATTATACTAGCCTTGGACAGGACAATTCCTTCTGTACGAATATTGATATTCGCGTTAATCGCTCTTTTGCTCGCGCTTGACTTCCTCGCGCACTTCTCTCGCGACCGTCATAAACTGGCTCGCGCCAATAGCCGTGAGGACGTGCCACCACCCGTGAAACTCAAACAGCCAAGCCCAGGGCAGGCCGACCCGCTGGCGAATGTCCCGCAGGACCTGGCAGAACTCGAGGTCAATGTTCCAGATGCCGTACCCGACGATGCAAATAAAGAGGGAAGTAACGGCCCGGTTCCGCCACTCGCGGCTCTTGGCCTTGGGCAGCGCGGGCTGCACCCAGTGAAACAGGTAAAGCACGCGCAGGATAACGACGCCGACGCCGCTGAGAAAGGCAGTGACCTGGTAGATGATGAGGGGCGAGTTCAGATAGAATGCGGTAAACGATAAAAAGACTACTGCCAGAATAGCAGAGATGATTTTGGATCTTGCGGGCGTTTGCCGGACAGTCAGAGTGGCGTGGAGCATCGACCAGATGAGCCCCATCATGGAGAGCTCGTCGACAAACTCAAGTGCCTGACGGAGGCTGGCATGGAAGAGAAACGAGCCAACGCCTAGAATAAAGAGCGTGACTGACATGAAGTCGAGGTTTGGCCTCCAGAGGCCGCGGCTTCCCGGGCCGTACATGTACTGCAACGCATAGTACACTGTGGTGGTTTGTCATGATTAGCACCCGGGGGTGGGCAAATATAGTAAGCAGCAGGGCAGTGTATAGCCACCGCCGTGCGACGTACCATATGCGATATTCGAGACTGAATTGATGAATTCGGCCAGGTAAAAGGTCAAGACGTAGTCTTCCTCACAGAAGCTGGGCGACGCGTCAGTACTCGCGCTCCCCGTGTTCAATTCCATTAGAGCGCTCACTTTGCCCGGCTCGTCGGCGGGCTCCAGGCGCCCGATAGAGCAAACGGATCGCCATCATAGCGGATGTTGTGATGACCGTGGCCCATGGCTGCGGTGTACGGTTTGCGTGTGCGTGTTGCTTTTCCCTTTTTCGGTGCGTTTTTGGTGCCTGGTTCGGGGGCTTTTTTTGGTGCGCAGCCACAACCGGGTGGCGGGGGGGGAGTGGACAGAAAGTGTTTGCGCGTCACCGAGACACCCGCGCCCCGAAATCGAATGCGACTTATATATTTGTAACTAATGCAAAGTCACTTTTGGGAGAATGGTTGAGGATATCGGCAAGGATATCGTCGATTAAGTATTTGTTGACGCCCTCGTAAGGGTGCGCCCAATGAGGCAACGCTGCGGGAGCCGTTGGAAGGAGAACCGCGGCAGTGTAAAATTTCACATGCAGGAGGGCGGATTCTTTTCTACAGTGCTTTGCAAATTGATTCAAGTAGAACCCATCATGCGGTTAGTAAAGGCTCAATGCAGTGCTTAGTACGGAGTAGTCAAATGCATCATGCCCCCCGTGTTGTTCGTGGTGCTTGTGCAAGCTTCCCGCTGCTTGGCCCACTTCGAAGTGACCTTTTCTAGCGAGCTGGCTGGCGCGAAAAATCTCCACAGCTTTCATCTTTGACGACCAGCAAACAGATCTTTTCGACGATTCTCAGACTCGACACAGTGATTGCAGTCACTGTCAGATAATTGCGATCCGAAAAAATATATACCGCACAGTTTAAATACGAACACCCCCGAGCGCCATGGCGACGACAGCATCACGCGGGCTGCAGCCCAGCTCTTCCCTCCCCGCCAAGGTCCAGAGCATACCGCCAAACCAAACGTGAGTCTTCTCAGCGCAAAAGAGGTTCTCATGTGCCAGTGCTGATTACGGGTTCTATAGTCTCTATGTCACAAATCTACCCTCTGCCAAGATACAAAAAGACGACCTGCGAACAGCGCTCTACATGCTCTTTTCGACCTTTGGGCCCGTCCTCGACATTGTCGCCCTCAAGACCATGGCCATGCGTGGTCAAGCACATATTGTATTCCGAGATATCCAGGCCGCTACGCAAGCCATGCGCACGTTGGATGGTGACGAATTCCTGGGAAGATCCATGGTAAGTGTAAAATTGCCCGCTAATACAAATAGCGCCGATGTTGACAGTCGTGCCTGTAGAAAATCCAATACGCCAAGTCCAAGTCTCATTTCATCAGCAAGATTGATGGCAGCCTGGCCCTCCCCGCAAAGGGCGCCGCCGCCGCCGAGCAGACCGAGCTGCAACAGAGCATATTCAACGCACCCCTGGCCGGAACCAGCACGACAGCTACGCAGGCCAAACCCCCCAGCGCCGTAGACCACGCCATGAAGGACGTCAGTGGCTCGCCCGAAAGCCGCGGGCAGAAGCGCACGCGAGACAACGAGAGCGAGCCCGAGGACAGTGGCGAAGACATGGCCATGGACGAGGACAGCGACGACGAGTAAGCGTGGTGTACTGAAGGGTTGTAATTGTTGAGCTTTGCTGCCAGCGGGGGTGAGGCTCACTGCACCATTAGTTCCTTGGGCGCCCAGAGACTGACGCAGCCGCCGACTATTCCGAGCCATATGATCAAATAATCTCGCTTGCTACATGGAAACGGCGTCATCGCCTCAGCTAGCTGGCAGGGGTGGATAAAGAAGGACGGTAGCCCAGTGACAGGATGGTGCTATTAGCCTGTTATCAGCTCGTGGTGGTGCATGGAGCCAAATCTGCATACTTACGTCTGTTGATATGGCGCCGATGCCCAGGCCGGCACGGAGAGTCTCTTTATAGCTATCAGGGACCAAGCGGCGGAAAACGGTGTCGATGCTGAAGGCTGACTCGGACTCGGGCAGCCCATGCAGAGTAAACCACAGGCACGGCACACGATATGTAGGATGGAGGTGAATCTCATATGTTACATAGCCAACATCGGGGCCGGCGTTTCGGGTTGGAATGACATGCTATATACCCGGTTAGAGGCATCATGGGAAAAGATTTGAGGCTTTGATTGCCGAACCTTGTCTGACTCTTCCGTTTCCAACATTTCAGCGTCGAGTGAATTAGTCAAGTTCTCAGTAGCATTCTCGGAGATTGAAAAGCCGCCCAGGTCAAACGGCAGATCAACATCCCCTTCCAGCGGGCGAACGATTTGTATGTATGTAGTGTGGCCGTCGTTGTCGTGCGAAAACGACGTGGCCAGCGCAGTACAGACATTGAGCTTCCATCTTCGCCGCAGCGGTCCAAGTGTAGCCTGGCGATATCTGCTGTCTAGTAGGTGGCAGGCTTCTGCGAATTCAGCATGGTTGAGGTTTGGGAAATGGCTTATGTCCGTCATGATGGCTTGGATGCGAGTCTGCTGTGGATGGCCGTTATGAGATTGCTTTGCTGCGTTGAGCCACCTAGGTCAACGCCAAGAAAGCCACTTCCTCGCACTTCACAATCACGCCTCACGATATCAGTTTCATTTACCTGGCCAAATTCGATACTTTTTCCTATGGAGAAGTCGGGAAGAATATTGAGCTATGAACCCCGAACAGTGCCCGTTGGCTTTGCAGTGGAGTTGGTGGCCAAGCCTGATGACGCTAAAAAGAACTGTTTGGGCCGACAAGCAGAGAGGCTTACATGGCCTCTTCCATCCCAGGGACCGCTCCACAATACCAACGGGGTGCAGGAAGGAAGTTCGTTTCTATACCGACAAAGTTGGAAACCTGACTGATAGGTTTGGTAATGTCACTTTAAAGAAGCTCTGAATATACCGCATTGATTCAGCTTCGCTTGTGTGCGCCTGCTGCCCCTCGAGATCGTCCGTGCTCTCGTTCGCCACATCACACAGGGGAAGCCACCAAAACCGTCGACAGCACTAGCGCTCGAGCCCAAATGATTCGCGACCCGTTTGGCATCCACCGAAAGAACCTCTTCCAAGTTACAGCACTGCGCGCTGCCGAAAACATACGAGACACGGCAGCCCAGGTCAGCGCCAATGCATTGAAGATGCCCTTTTCCATACCGAAACACGTCCCCAACTTTGAGGATCCCCACCGCCGCCTCGAAGACAAGGCATGGGCCAGCGTCTCGGGACGCGGCGGCGGCCTGCTGTCGGACGTCCATCAACGTGTCAACGGCCTCTTTGAATCCGACGAACTGCCCATGTACAAGGATAAGCCATACTACACCGGCAGGCGGCATAGACGATGGTATCGAAAGAAGCGTGTCGTTGGCTCACTGGCCCTCGTCCTTGTGATCCTCTTCCACATACTGGGCTGGCTGCCCTGGCAATCGGCGCGGCCCAAGTCGGCGCGCGGCAAGTCCGCGTGGGGGCTCATGGGGATATCAAAGAATGAGGCCGTCGACTGGAACCACCGAAAGGCGCAAGTGGTGGAAGCGTTCGAGCTCAGCTGGGACGCCTACGAGCGCTACGCATGGGGTATGCCAGCTCTCGTTCGCAATACCAAAGCACGCTAACAAATGGATTCTGAACACAGGTTACGATGAATTTCATCCAATTTCGAAGACCGGAAGATACATGGCACCAAAGGGCATGGGCTGGATCATCATCGACTCCCTCGACACAATGATGCTCATGAACCTGACGTCGCGCCTCGAGCACGCTAGAGAATGGATCTCGAACTCGTTGACTTGGGACCAGCACCAAGACGTCAACACATTCGAAACGACTATCCGCATGCTGGGCGGCCTGCTTTCCGCCCATTACCTCTCGACAGAGTACCCTGAACTCGCCCCGATCAAAGAAGATGACCCCGGCAAGCCAGGCGAGGACCTGTATCTCGAAAAAGCTGCCGACTTGGCTGGTCGCCTTGTAGGAGCATTCGACACACAATCGGGCATTCCCTATGCTAGTGTTCGGCTTGACGACTCCAAGGGCATACCGTCGCATGGCGACATGGGCGCCAGTTCCACTGCCGAGGCTACTACTCTGCAACTGGAGTTCAAGTATCTTGCCAAGCTGACGGGCGAGACCAACTACTGGGATATTGTAGAAAAGGTCATGGCTGTTGTCGATGACAACAACATGCCTGATGGGCTGATGCCTATCTACATATACCCCGCCAACGGCGAGTTCCGCGGCGAAAATATCCGTCTGGGAAGCCGAGGCGATTCGTACTACGAATACCTGATCAAGCAGTACCTCCAAACCAACAAGAAAGAAAAGGTCTATCTCGACATGTGGAAGGAATCCATGGCCGGTATTCGTAAGCATCTCCTGACCTACAGTGAGCCGTCTGGCTTTACTATTGTTGGAGAGCGACCCAACGGCCTGAATGAGGCTCTGCTGCCCAAGATGGACCACCTTGTCTGCTTCTTGCCGGGCACCATTGCGCTCGCTGCCACTGAGGGTCTTACCGAGGCCGAGGCGCGCAAGCTGCCTACGTGGACGGCGCAACACGACGAGGATATGAAGTTTGCGCGCGAGCTGATGCAGACGTGCTGGGGCATGTACAAGTACATGGCCACGGGCTTGTCAGCTGAAATCACCTTTTTCAACGTCGCCGATCCGCCTGCCGCCCCCGACGCACCGCCGCACCGCCCGCCCGCCGACTTTGACGAGGACCCTCACGCGGCCTGGCGCAAGGACTACAGCGTCAAGTCCAACGACGCGCACAACTTGCAGCGCCCCGAAACAGTCGAGAGTCTGTTTTACATGTGGCGCATCACGGGCGACGTCAAGTACCGCGAGTGGGGCTGGGAAATGTTTACGTCCTTTATGAACTACACGGCCGTCGAGGAGCAGGGCGGCTTCACGAGCCTTGATGACGCCAACGTGATTCCGCCGCGCACGCGCGACAACATGGAGAGCTTTTGGCTGGTAAGTGGACAAACATACATGCATCTATGAAAGATGAAGTGGAATGAGAAGGCTAACTTGTGAGTGAATAGGCCGAGACGCTCAAGTACATGTACCTTTTGTTCTCGGATAACAGCCTGATGCCGCTGGATAAGATTGTGCTCAATACCGAGGCGCACCCGTTTCCGCGGTTCGACATGGGGGATCTGTTCTCGACGGGATGGCAGCGAAAGCCGCGCGACAAGGACGGAAAGATTATTGGCAAGGTGCAGCCGATGCCGGCAACCGAGTCAGCGGCGGAGTAAAAGACGTCACTGGTTGGTTCTGCGTTGTTGTTTTCTCTGCTGTTATAATCTTGTACATAGGATGCATCAATTTGGAGTGTCGTGCCGAACCAAATATCGGAAGGCCGGAGACGACACATGTATTGCTTTATCATTTTGAATAAAAGTTCAAAGTTTCCCCCATAGAATCGTACTCGCAAGGTGGAGGAGAAGACAACACTCATGAGAGTAAAATCAGCCTTGCTTCTCGGCCGGACAGCCACTCAAACGTCAAACCTATGCACCCCAGCAACGCACTTTCGAGGGACGTAGCGAAAGTATACGTTTCTCGACGGCGGCTGCGTTGTCGAATCTTTTTGCTTTCTTTCTCCGGGTCCTGTGCGGAAGAACCCTTTTAGGCTGTCGTTTTTCGTCACAGTAAATAGCGTCACACAAGCAGATTTTGGCAAGCTGATGGCTGGCTGCGTTGATTATTAGAGCAAAGTCGCGAATTTCACGGCCCCTGATTACGTGTTTGGTACTTAATCTCACTTTCTTCTGTTTGCGTCGTTAATAGAAGCGAATTCGCGACTTTCACAGCCCCTGATTACCTGTTTTGTACTCGAGAAATCAGTTCTCGGTCCGACGATGGCTTCGAGAGGTGTATATAAGAGAGGATGTGTTCCCCGTCACGAATGATTGACAAACCTCATCAACACACGCTCGCACGCACACACTCAAACACAAATCTTTTGTACCATTTCATACCATACCCGAGACTTTCAAGATGAAGCTTTCCACTACCCTCTGTGCCCTTGGCCTCGGCGGCTTCGCTCTTGCTGGGCCTGCGACGTATGCAACCTGCCATTCGGCTTGCTCGGCCAACCGGGTGGACGGCCCTACTGCTCCCGTCATCTACGCGGCGTGCCAGGTAGCATGCGCGGTGCTGGTTTCCATGCTCATCCCATGATTCGACATTCTCTGGACAGTGGGATTGCCTCGTCGGCGCACACGTTGATCACGACTGGGTATGTACCTCTACCTGAAGAATTCACTTTGATGAAATTCAATTGCTGACAAGCATGTTGCAGCAGTTATGTCTACTCTACTCATGGTAGACTCGGCCGAAGCAAAGATAATCCAGGCTGACATTACGTGGTATCGATACGGATGGATTTGCGGCGGAAGAAAGGCGATGCAACTCTGAACAGATTGGGAATTTGGTAGCTGAAAAGTCAACTTGAGGGGAAAAATCACTGTTGCTTGTGCCTTTGGACCTCAGATACTCATGCAATAGACATTCGGTATACCCAGCACCTTTCATTCCTCATTCACAACAAGGTGACTGCTTATACCGTGAAGCCCTCAGTAGGTTTGGGAACGTGGGCAGCAACAGCAATTCAACGCCGCCGTCGTCTGGTTGCTACCAAAGCATGTGTATGCTTTATTGTTCCAGCCCTCTTCGTTCTGCGACTCGTCGTTGATACTTCAACCAACCGCTATCTCGCCTTCGTATGTCGTATGGCGCTCGATGAGGCTAGTCTAGCCGTTGGCAATACCACCCGCCCCGTTGCAACGGGCTTCAATGTTGGTGCCGTTTGCAAATACGGGCGTGGTAGGACAGGGCCCGCGGTTGATAACGACAGAAGAAAGAGAAATCTAAGAATCATGTAAAGAAGAGATGAGAAAATGGCGAAATTTATGCGAGAAATGTATAATGCATTGAACTCATGAATTGATGATTATCTACCATGTCTTATCACCGTCACTATAACCTATCTCGGGATGGACTGGTAGAATGAGCACTAATGCAACTCATTTAAATCACTTTGCTTGTTGATTATGCAAATTTCGGGCATGATTGCCAAGTGCCCAGAAGGGTGTGCCGGATATAGATTACCTGGCCTCCGATTTGTACTGCGCCCTCCGGGTTGCCCGCCCATCACTGCAGGTACTTGAGCATAGGTAGGTAGATATTGGGATGTAACCGACACAGGGGTGTTATCGGACAGCGCCCGGAGACTATCGAAAATGCGATATTACGAGTTACATCTGTAGACTGGGTGGAGATAGCTTTCGTTGCTAGCGTATGTGTCCGATAGTTTAGACCAGTGCCTCTATCCGTCGACGGTTAGAGCACGCAGCGGGGAAACAATGCAGTATGAGTGATTGGGCTGCCGAGGGAGTCGTGAAGTGGTCCGCCTTGTCGTGCCACATTCACACAACGAAGTTGTTGCTGGCGACTTTGCATCGTTTCTAACGTAGCTATTCACTTTTAATTCGCTGCCTCTTTGAAAGATGCCTTTTTCTAGGGATTCGCCATTTCCAGACGTGTATTGGCCAGCGTTTGCTGCTGGGCCGACTGCCTCTGCTCCGTTTGTGCCAGCTGCAGCCTGCCAGCTACCAGCGCCATCGCTTCAGCCACCAGCTTCAGCCTCATCCATCTTGTCTCCTCTCCTCGCAGCCAATTCGAACTAGATCGGCCGCCTGCGTTTGTTGCAAGTCATGTCCCTCCTCCAGACCCTCTCCCCCGCGGCACGCCACCCCTGCGCGATTCTTTTCCCAGCCTGCAGCGCATCTTTGCTGTTTCCCGAAGCTACATCTTTACATTCTCCCTCAATTACATCCACATAGCTCCCATGGACGGAGCACCTTGTTGCGTTGCTGCCGTCGCCGCGTGAGAGCCAGCGCACTGCCAATGTAGCGGGCCCGTTGGCCGACACCGCTACCATCCTACACCGAATTCACGACTCGCAGTGACTACCTATTCTCTGCACACGAACTCAAATAATCAAAATCTGCGGTTCTCGTCGATTCCAGTCTTTTCAGCTCTTCATCGTGCTCTGCGGACCTCTTTCCCCGCGTGAGGTGGAAACAACCCATTTACCTTCCCCGTTCACTCCGGGGCCCCAGACAACCCACGTCATTGCGGGATGTGCAAATGAGAAAGCCTCAAGCTGGGCGCCAAGCAGAAACGACTTTTTTTTTTCACTCAACCTTTTGATCACCAGTATAGTCAGACGTTTCTAACCTGTGCTCGAGCTCAAGCACAGTGCCTCGCCGGGCTGCAGTTGAGCGCGCACCACCCAGCCACCCGTACCGTGCCGCCTCGCTTTTTCGCTCGTGATACATTTGTAGGCAAACAAAACATCAAAGCCGCAAACTCGTCACAAATCAAATTACCCCCCACCCCTCCATCCCGGGAGAGGACTGCTCTTTACTCTTGGCTGCTTCTCTCCACCTCAACATGGCATCGTCCCCAAGCGACGATATCGAGCTCGGGCCTACCAACACGTACAAGAGCAAAGACGACTTCACCTACGGCAGTTCACACAGCATGCGCGAGGCTGCCGCGTACGAGGAGCCGAATTCGCGCATTGGGCGCTTCTTCGATACCTTTCGCCGCGACCCTAACTCGACATTCCTCCTCGCCGAGCACCATGGCCACGACCCGGCCATCGCGCGCCGCCAGCACAACGGCTCACACTACTACGACCTGCACCTCGCCACGCTCGAGAATGCCCACATCGGACTGTCGAGAAGCCTCAAGGGTAGACACTTGCAGATGATTGCGATTGGCGGCTCCATTGGCACGGGGCTGTTTGTCGTGTCTGGCAAGGCGCTCAACGCCGGCGGGCCCGCGTCGCTGCTGATTGCATTTGCCATTATCGGTGCTATGCTATACTCGACGTGCCAGGCACTCGGCGAGCTCGCCGTCCTTTTTCCCATTGCAGGGTCTTTTTCATCGTGGGCGACAAGGTTTCTCGATCCATCGTGGGGGTTTGCTATGGGCTGGAAGTAAGGTTACACGGATGATCCGCATCCCGTTCCCGCAATGTGCTAACCCTGGGTCTTAGCTATGCTCTACAATGGCTCGCTGTGTTACCGCTCGAAATCATTGCCGCCTCGCTCACCATAGGCTATTGGAATGACAAGCTCACCAAAGCCATCTTTGTCACCATCTTCCTCACCACCATTGTCCTTATTAATATGTTTGGCGTCAAGGGCTATGGCGAAGCCGAGTTTCTCTTTTCCATTGTCAAGGTCATTGCCGTGATCGGCTTCATGTAAGTACGCGCGCGCAACTCTTCTACAGCCACGCATGTATTTCACAGCTCACACATTACCCTCGGCAGCCTCCTCGGCATTGTGCTCAACTGCGGCGGCACTCCAGACCGAGGCTACATTGGCGGCGAATACTGGCGTGACCCCGGCGCATTTAATAATGGCTTCAAAGGCCTCTGTAGCGTCTTCGTCACCGCCGCGTTTGCCTTTACCGGGACGGAGCTTGTCGGACTTGCGGCCGCTGAGACGGCGAACCCACGCAAGTCCCTCCCCACCGCCATCAAGCAGGTGTTTTGGCGCATCACTCTCTTCTACATTGTCGCCCTTACCCTCGTAGGGCTCCTCGTCCCGCACAACGACCCGCGGCTGCTCGGCGGCGACAGTAAGGCTGACGCCAAGGCATCGCCATTTGTCATTGCGATTGAAGAAGCCGGCATTCAGATCCTGCCCTCGGTCATGAACGCCGTCATCCTCGTCGCCGTGCTCTCCGTCGGCAACTCGGCCGTGTTTGGATCCTCGCGCACCCTCGCCGCCCTCGCCAACCTGCACCAGGCCCCCAAGTTCCTCGGCTACGTCGACCGCAAGGGCCGTCCGCTCGTCGCCATTGCCGTCGCTGGCGCCGTCGGCCTCCTCGCCTTCCTTGCCGACGCCAACTCCCAGGGCTCCGTCTTTGATTGGCTCCTCGCCCTGTCCGGGCTCTCCTCCATCTTTACCTGGGGCTCCATCTGCCTCTGCCATATTCGCTTCCGCCGCGCCTGGCGCCTCCACGGCCGTCCCGTCAACCACCTCCCCTTCCAGTCTCAGGTCGGCGTCGTCGGCTCCTACCTCGGCCTCGCCCTCAACATCGTCGTCGTTGTCGCCCAGTTTTGGGTCGCCGCATTTCCCATTGGCTGGCGCACCATGTCGTCCGCCAATATTGCTCAGAACCTCTTCCTCAAATGGATGAGCGCGCCCATCATTGTCGTCTTCTACGTCCTCCACAAGGTGTACTACCGCACGCGGTACGTCCGCATTAGAGACATGGACGTCGACACGGGACGGCGCGACTGGAATCTACCCGTGCTAGTAGCGCAGGAGAGGGAAGAGCGCATGACGTGGCCGAAGTGGAAACGGTGGTACAAATTCATTTGCTAATTCCGTCTGCCTTTTTAATCCCTCTCATATCTATAGTTCAGCAGTACTTGTTTCATTCTTATTGATACCACATTGAAAAGTATTCTTCTGGACGGCATTTTTTTTTCTAACGCATCTGATTTCTTTAAGCCTTGGGTTCCTCATATTGTTGGTTGGGTATCGCAGCAGCCATCGATTGTTGGTTACGTATGTATGAGTCTTTCGTAAAGACGTCAATTACTGTTGACGTAGGCGTCGGTTGTTCGTCACAGCAAGAAATGAGTAATGGGAAACAGCAGCCTTAAAAATGGCCAGAGCCTTGTTAAGTAGCATCTTTGTCGGCAACGATTCCTCCTATATTTCACACCTCTTGCGAGTGAAACGAAAAGAAAAGCAAAGGAAAGGAAAAAAACAATCAAAACCAGTCTAGTCAAAGTTGAGGGCTATGTATCATAATTAAAAAAAAGGGGGACTTGCCAAAAGTCATGAAAACATAAGAAAATAAGCCAAGTAAAGAAGGTAGTGAAATGGGAAAGGTCAAGGCGTGCCTTTGCTTTTAGCAGAACGTGCCATCAGGTAGCGGAGTTACAAAAAGACAATAGTAAATTCCAACAGCAGGCAGGCTTTGATCACAAACAAGTGCTGGCGCCCACCTTTTAAAGACATTATTCGTAGTGAGGCACATGAAGAGGCAAAAGCGACGATGCAGGGCATCAGGGGATTGCCATTGCCAAATCAAATAACACTTTTTTTGCGAGGCGGCGCGGTTAGAAGTCCCAGACACCCTCCGTCATCTTCGCAGCGCCGCGACCCCGTGGCTGTGCCTTGGGCTGCTCGTTCTCGTCCTCATCACCGCCAGTCATCCAGGCGCGCGAAGTACCCCTACGACCACCCATACCATCGCCGGCAATGTGAATCTTGGTGTCCGCCTCGTCGTGGGTAGCCCCCTTTCTGGAGCCCATGCCGTCACCAGCAATGTGAATCTTTTGGCTCTTGCCGGTAGAGGCCGCAACAGGGCGAGATCTGTTGTTCTCCTGGAGGGGCGACTGCTCATAGACCTCCCAGTTGTGGTCCATCATCTTGGCCATCTTCTTCTTCCCCTCGGGAGCATTCTGGGTTCGCGGGGGCTGAGATGGTGACTCGTCAGCCATTTCAAAATGAGGATCAAAGTCCTTGCTGCGATCCTTGAGGTTGGTGACGGTTTGCAGAGCTCGCTTGGGCCCGGGGGTGGGGTCAACTTCATCGAAGAGCTTATCATTGTAAAGACTCTGGCCTTCGTTGTGCATGGCACCGCGAGGAAGACCAACGCGTTCTTGGCGGGCGTCCTTCTCCCCATCATCCTGGAGCTCAAAGTGAGTTTCGGCATCACGGCGACCCTTGCCAGCGGGGTGGCGCTCTGCGGGATCGGCAGAGAACTGCATCTCAGGGTTCCAGTGTTGAACATCTTGCGAGCGCATGCCCTTGGAGGCCGTGGCCTTGGCAGGGGTAACAAAGTCGTCGAAAGACCACTGGCTATCGTGCTTGGACTTAGGGCGCTGGTCTAGGTCAACACCGCGAACAGGAGCGTCTTTGGGGTCAGAGCCGTCGACAAAGTCAAAGTGGTTGTATTTGGTAGGGTGAGGCTTGATGAACTTATCGCTCCTCCTGGGAGTTTCGACCTCCTCGGGGTCCTGTTTGCCATCAAAAATACGGGAGGGCTGGAAGTTCTTGCCGGAGCCAGCCTTGCTGGGGGAAACAGAGCGGTGGCGACTGTGACCAGCTTCACTGTCCTCGGGCTCGTCGCCGATTATATCAACGACAGAGCGCTGATTAAAACGATGGCCGCCGTAGGGCATGGGGGCGGCCTTCAGAGGGGTCGACTCAAGCTCCTCTCTGCTTCCGTACAGGTTGAGGGAGGCATGGGGGTCGCGGACAGCGTTGTTTGAGTTGTGGCGGGTACGAATGACAACATCATTACGGCTCGAGGCCTGCTGAGCACTCTTGCCAACGGTCTTGAGGCAGGACTGAAGCTGTCGAAGCTGCTCACGGCTGTCCTCGATGGGCCAGTTGCGACCAGTCTTGCCAACGATGTCGAGCTGTTTGAGGAGAGCACCCTGGTCCCACTGCTGTCTGATTTGAACAATCTTGCCGTCGGCATCGAAGGAAACAAAGTGTGTCTAGGTGATTGCGAGCGGGTAGCGTCAGCAGGCAAGCCTGAGCCGTCAGAGAGGCAGTAGAACTTACAATGGGAACGTAGGCGGTGCGATCCGACAAAAAGTTGTCATCGAGCTTGGGAAGATAGACGCCACCACTAGTGATGAATTCAAGAGCCGTGTTGACCTCAACAACAATGGCATCCTGGCCCTCGACAAGGCTGAGGATCTCCTCCTGCTTCTTGGTGACCTGTTTGCGCAGCGCCGTTAGGTGCTTGATGATGTCGGTAGCACAAGAAAAGTTGGTCAGGGTGGTGATGTAATGCAGAGAGGCATTGTCGGCGAGCAGGGAAGAGCTCGGCGAGGCCAAAAACTGCTTGTATACGGCTGCCATTGTGTATGCCGAATAGGGGGGCTATCGGTGGAAGAGAACGAGGAGGATGGCGGGAGCTCGAGGAGCGAAGAGCAAACCTCAGCAATTCGTGGCGAAGCGGGACAGAGCTTTGAAGAAGTTGCGCACGTATTGGCTTTGGAATGCAGACAAGTCTTGAAGGGAGAAGGTGAAACGAACAGCCAGAGGCAGTATTCAATGGAGAGATGGAGAGAAACAGGGATCAAAACATCAAAACAGAGGCGCCAGGTGGAAGCGTGGGCGCAGAAGGCTTTCGGCGGTCGTGGCCCACCCAGGAGTCTCAGGGACTGGGCAGCTATTTAATTACTGACGAGGGGTACAGCAGTGGGCCCAAACCTGCGCTGGTAAGGCGTCTTTGCTGAGGGGAATTTAGAGGGGGCAATGTCCCGCTACAACCCCTGGAAAGAGGCTCTCCCTACAGATTACCTACTTAATGTGCTCGCCCACACCACTGCAAATGCATGGTGCGCAAAAGTACCAGCACATGCCAACCTGCACACATGACCTCCCTCTTCCGTGTTGATCCCTCCAGTGTTTACGCCATAGAAAGTCTCGATTTACAATCTTCCGATTTCATATAAGTCGCAAGCAGCAAGATAGATTTCATGTCCGTCTCGTGGCTGTTGCGCTGCCTGTCCTGTTCTGCAGCGCGTATCGGCATTTGTTTTGGCCAGCCGCGTTTGCTGGTTGCCACGGTACCCAGTTGTTGCTCGCTGCCCTAAATATTATCAGCAAGTACTCCGTATAGTTACTCCGTAATGATATGTGCACATAAGTGTTTACAACAGCCGCCTGCGCTCATAGCAGTTGGGCTATACAGATACAAGTGCGCAACTAAATATATGGAAGCCCTTGCAGAATTCCGTACAAGTAATGATGTTACCTGAAATCGCCGTAGCATACCTTCTTCACAATCATCATCACCCTCGGGTTATCGCCTACCACGATGTCGTAGTTATTAGTAGGTAGGGACCCGCCACACTGGCAGATCGCCGCCTTTACTTTTGTATAAGCCCAAGGTATCCGTACTTACATTATTAGCCTGAACAAAATGGACTACGCTGCCACTAACGTAGGGAAGCTAAGTATCTCTTGTACTGGTAAACATTTCCGCTGACTCTGGCACTAAAGCAATGCATCAGTCAGCCATGTCTATATTCAATCTTTATTTCCGTCCTGTGTTCGACTTGTGCTAGGGGTGGTAACAGAGGTGTCGGCTCAAGGACAACAGAGAATAGAAATAAGCGGAAGCAAGGTGAACAAACGAAGACAGAAGCATGTCATATTCTCCAGGCAGAAAGAATATATGTGAATACTAGAGTTCAAGTAAACAGAATCAATCAACAAGTCTATATACTCAATCTTGCGCGTTGATCTTTATACCCGCGTCCTCCTCGTCCTAATTCGAGTCCTCATTGCCTCAGCGGCCAAAGCGCTAAGAAGCTCATGTGGAGCCGCTAGCCACAGTACCACCTGCGCCACGTCTTCCCGCCCCTGCCTTGTGCTTGTGTGCTTGCCTGCAAGGAAAGCCGCGCAAGCCACAGGTCCACTGGCTTGTATCAGTAAACGTCCTCTGACGCAACGAGCTTCAAGTTAGGCTTGGACACGCAATCCGCATCGCCGTTTTTCTATCCGACTTCCCCGATGATCGGCTCGATTGCTCCCATCGGCCAGTGCAATCACTACTCATAAACACACGCCTTTCACACAACTATATGTTAGAACAAAACCCAGCTCTTCTGTCACAATGAGGATCTGCGGCCCGCTGGCTGCGCCTTGGTGGCGTGTCCTCTTGCTCTCCTGGCTTTGGACATTTGCCCTAGCTAAGGACGAGCCCACCATCTCCGCCTCCAAAATTGAGGGTTACCCTCGCAACATCAACTACTTCGAAGACAGCGACTCGGTCATATGGCATAACATCGATACCGGCAACATATTCTGGTCCAAGGATGCTGGCGTTCAGTGGGCCAGGGTCGGCGACGTCGACGAGGGCAAAGCCGTCCTGCTCATCATACATCCTCACGAAGCCAAGACGGCCTTTATTCTGACTGCTCACCAAGAGCATTACATGACGCAGGATCGCGGCGAAACTTGGTCCAAATTCGACTCTAAAGCGCCTCCGAGTCGATTCCAGCCTGAAGTCTTGACTTTCAACGCCGCCGATCCGAAGCGCATAATTTTCAACGGCATGGATTGCGACGAAATATTTTGCGACGAAGTGGCCATCTATACCACCGACGGTTTCAAGACTGTTGACAAGCTACGTGAAGATACAGCTGGCTGTTGGTGGGCCAAATCGTCGCTAGAATTTAGCACCGGCGACAACGACCTGGACAAGTCTAGAATTTTGTGCATTATCCGTGACGAGCTTTCCCCGCGGAGACAAGAACAGCGTCTCGTCGTTTCGGACGACTTCTTCAAGAAAGAAAAAGGGGAAATCCAAGAATTTGAACCCGATCTCGACATCACCAAGCCCGTTCGTGGCGTCAACAATATAGCAATCATCAAGGGCTATCTTTTGGTTGCGACGAGCTCGGCCGGAAGCGACGAGATGGCTCTCTATGTGACTGATGACACAAAGAAGTGGCATCGCGCCATATTTCCTAGCTCGGACTCCCACGAGCACTCTCATGCCATCAACCAAGGCGCCTATACCGTTCTGGAGAGTACAAACTACAGCATCCAGGTCGATGTCATGACTTCGGCTCCCTCTAGACCCATGGGTGTCTTGTTCACCAGCAACTCCAATGGCACATACTTTACCGAGAACATGCCGTACACGAACCGAGACAGAAAGGGCCACGTCGATTTCGAAAATGTCAGCGGGATCCAGGGCGTCTACCTTGTCAACACCGTTGAAAACGGAGCAGATGTTGATAAGCACGGCAAAACAAAGGTCCTGGTCAGCAAAATCACCTTCGACGACGGCAGAACCTTTGAATCCCTCAAAGCCGGAGAGGACACAATTCATTTGCATTCGGTCACCGAATTAGACAATATTGGCCGTGTATTTTCCAGCCCCGCGCCTGGTCTGGTTATGGGCAATGGAAATACTGGCAAATCGCTCAAAAGGCCTTCGGAGTCGAATCTATACGTTTCCGACGATGCTGGTCGAACCTGGAAGCAGGCGCTTGAAGGCCAGCACAAGTACGAGTTCGGCGACTCCGGCTCGATTCTTGTTGCCGTCAAAGATTCAGACAAGCCCGACATCGATAAGTTCTCGTTTTCTTTAGATCATGGCGAGAAATGGAACACTGTTTCTTTCCCGGATGATCTAAAGATAAGACCTGAGTTTCTCACATCAGTGCAGGATGCTACCAGTCTCAAATTTCTTCTTGTTGGCTCTCATAAGGGAGAATATCACAGCATTGCCATTGATTTCGAGGGTCTGCACGAACGAAAGTGTGGCGATGATGACATGGAGGAATGGCATGCACGCGTCGATGCTGATGGCAAGCCACAGTGCATCATGGGTCACAAACAGTCTTTTACGCGCAGAAAGAAGACGGCAGACTGCTTCATCAAGAGCGAGTTCAAGGAGCCAATAGCCAAGACGGAGGACTGCGAATGCTCCGATGCCGACTTTGAATGCGATTTCAACTTCCAGCGCGACTCCGAAGATCACACCAAGTGCAAGCAAGTTGGATCATTGGTTATCCCGGAAGGTTCGTGTAAGGGAGATGAGAAGTCGTTCAAGGGGTCTTCGGGCTGGCGACTGATTCCCGGCAACACGTGCAAGAGGAAAGACGGTGAGCAGAAAGACGATGCCATTGAGCGCGAATGCAAGGATGGTGGAAAGGACAATGGCAAGGACGACGGCAAAGACGATGGCAAGGACGGCAAGGATGGGGGTGACGATACCGACCCTTCTAGCGGCGGCGTTTCCCACAAGAAGAATGACTTTGACACCGACCTGAACGACTTTCAGAAGTTTTATCTCGAGCGCGGCGAAGCGAGCTCATCAAAGGATGAGACAGTCATTGTGCGCGCTGCTGAGCAGGGTAGCGGTGGCCAGTTGAAAGTCGACGACCGTTTATGGCGATCGCCTGACCACGGCAAGAAATGGGAGCGCATCCTTGAGGGAGAGAGAATTCAGAACATTTTTCCTCACGAGTACTTTAACGATGTGGTTTACTTCACTACCGTTGAAGATAGCAAAGTCTTTTACACTATTGATCGAGGACAAAGCTTTCACCCGTTCACGGCTCCCTCAGAGCCATTCGAGGATGGCCCATTCAGCTTCCACCCGGACAAGAAGGACTGGATCCTTTGGGTTGGCAAGACGTGCGAAAAGGTAGGCAGCAAAGAGTTCTGCTACTTGAAAGCCTCTATTTCGACTGATCGTGGCGACGACTGGCGTACGCTACGTAAGTATGTCGAGAAGTGCGAGTTCACCGGCAATTCCGAATACAATATCCGTGCTGAGAAGCAAATTGTCTGTCTCGCTCATCGCGAGGAGAATGAAGACTCTCCCTTGACAATCATCACCAGCGATGACTTCTTCGATGAGGACGTAATCATGCTCGACAATGAAGTAAGCAACTTCATCACAATGAGCGAATACATCATCTTGGCTGAGAAAGACCAGAAGACCGGAGGCGTCAAGCCTCTGGTCAGTGTCGATGGCAAGCATTTTGAGAATGCGCACTTCCCTTATAAGTTCCAAGAAGGCCACGAAAGCGAGTACACAGCTTTGGACAGCTCCACGCATGCTCTCAATCTGTTTGTTAAGACGGATGACGGCGCAGACCACCAATACGGCTCCATTATCAAGAGCAATTCCAATGGCACGTCCTTTGTGCTCAGCGCCTCCAACGTAAACTGCGATGATACGCCATACGTCGACTTTGAAAAGGTTGCAGGCTTGGAAGGATTCGAGCTCATAAACGTTGTTACCAATCCTGGCAAAGAGGAGAAGACCAAGAAGATCCAGACCAAGATTTCTCGCAACGATGGTGCCGAATGGGGCTACCTGGCTCCTCCGAGTAAGGATGCCGATGGCAAATCATACTCTTGCAGCAGCTCCAAGGGTGACAAGTCTTGCGCCCTCCACCTTCACCATTACACGGAGCGCGATGACAAGCGCAAGACTTTTGCTGCCGCTACTGCTGTCGGACTCATGTTTGGCATCGGCAATGTCGGCTCTATCCTCGGTGACATTAAAGAGGCAGACACGTTTATGACTGCCGATGGCGGTATCACCTGGCGCAACGTCAAGAAAGGACACTGGACCTGGCAGTATGGCGACCAAGGATCTATCATTGTGCTAGTAGAACGTGCCACACATGACAATAAAGCCAGCACCAACATTGTATCCTACTCCACCGACGAGGGCAAGACATGGACGGACTACAAGTTCACAGACGACAAAGTCACCGTGCTCGACATCACTACGCTTTCGTCTGGCACCTCGCGGAATTTTCTCCTCTGGTGCAGATCAGAGTCGGGCAAAGTTTTTACCGTCAACCTCGACTTTACTGGCCTCACCGACAAGGTTTGCAAGCTTGGCAGCCTTGGAAAGGAGGGCGGCGATACTGATTATGACCTTTGGTCTCCCAAACACCCCATGCTGAACGATGACTGTGTATTCGGTCACGTCGCCAAATATTTGCGCAAGAAGCCGGACCGAAATTGCTACAATGGGCAGGACATTCAGCGTCTGTATAAGAAGGAGAACTGCGCTTGCAGTCGACGCGATTATGAATGGTATGCGCCGCAATGCAACATTGAATGTCAAATAAGCTAACTAGTTCTTTAGTGCCTACAACTTTGAAATGGACAATAGCGGGCAGTGCGTCTTGGTCAAGGGCCTCGAGCCATTATCTGGCAAGGAGTGGTGTGAAAAGAATAATGCCACGACCTACTTTGAGCCCACGGGCTACCGCCGACTGCAGCTAACGACGTGTGAGGGCGGCAAAGAGTACGACAAGACGTCGACTGAGCACGACTGCGCCGGGTACGAAGGGGAGGTGGCCAGGAAGCGCAAGGCGTCGGGCGTGGCCATTTTCTTTGCCGTGGTGATTCCGATTGCGGCGGCCCTCGCGGTCGGCTGGTACGTGCACCGCAACTGGTCGGGCAAGTTTGGTCAGATACGCCTCGGCGAGTCGTCGGCGGCGACGTTTGATAGCGACCAGCCGTGGATCAAATATCCCGTCATCGCCATTTCCGCCGTCGTCGCCTTGGCCGCGGCGCTGCCGGTGCTGGCCGCCAGCGTGTGGCGCACCGTCTTTGGTGCATACCAGCGCGCGGGAGGTGGTGGTGCCGGAGGTGGCAGGAGCTGGAATCGTCGCTTCACGACGAGACAGAGCTTTGCCCGCGGAGGCGAGTATTCGCGCGTCGAAGACTATGATGGGGAGCTGCTGGGCGAGGACAGCGACGAGGATGTATAGATGAAGTGGTTGAGAAGCAGGTTGGCAAGTGTGTATGTAGTAGAAAAAACGGTTTCCTGTTTCTTTTTGTATGAAGTGTTGAAATGAGTATTTGGGTTAGGTCGGTGATGGAGTATACGATGCCTACGGAGAAATTGCCGTCGCGGGAATGTAATTTCAGCCGTTTATATAAACCTACATCATTATCATTCATTGTCACTGAAAAAGATGCAGTCTGTTGCGTTGTGTAGGCCTTGACTGACCAACAATGTCAAATGTCCCTCTACAACATAACACGCCCGTCTATACAGATACAGAGGCCGTCTTATCCGGGGAATCACGCTGCGCAGAGCAGCCTGCACTTTTTTTCTTCTTTTCTTTGTCGGACATACTTGCATGTATTCACGTTGAGCGTCTCCAAAACCCTCCGTCGTCGTCGTCGTTGCAAGGGCATCTCCTAGTTGTTCAATGTGCCTCGTGACTCGTCTTTGTTTCGGAGGAAACAGCCCGAAACAAGAGGGAGGGAAAGAGAATAAATAAAGATTGCATAAATCTCCCCCGCTTCGAGGAGATGTGTGCCGATCACATGGGTTCTTCCCGCCCGCCCGTTACTGTTGAGATGACCGACAACCTCCACCTAAACTTGGGCGAGAGAGAGAGAGAAGTTTCGTGAAAACATGCACGCCGCAGCAGCATGAAGGGGTCGCTTGACCGTATAGTCTGGCCTGGCTTGACAATTCTCGAGCATCGACTTCCTTGGCAAGATGTTTGCCAATTCGTCAAGAGGAGCGTTTGTGCTCTTATTCTCCCCTCTCAACTTCCCCGCTTTCCATCCTTCTTCCTTTTTTCATCTCTGTATGCACCAAACGACCACACATTCTCACATGTTTCACAGCGCTCAGACACTGCATGACATTACCTCCGATGCGGCTTTGACCCATTCACGTCAACATGAATCATGTGTAGCTTTCGGTATATGTATTGTATTATTTTCTTACCAAAGTGGATTCAAAAGAGAGCAAGATTATGGTAAAAATTGTACAGTAATGGGTATAAAGCAAGAAACAACAGGAGAACCAAAGTTTTGTTTAATGAAGAAAGAACCCCTGAAGGCCATGAATGTCATTAACCGCAAATGATAGAGATGAACAGAAAACGATGTCTGTACCCGCCCAATGCAGTCTGAAAGAGTGTAAAACAAAATGAAGATGATGGTGAAACAGAAGATGGAAATAGAGTTTATGTGAAGGGAAATCAAGACGATTTCTCTCCGATTGTGACGCTAAAGTGCAAAAAGTGAAACAGTTTTCCTTTGCATAATAAGAATGTGTGTGGTCATGCCAAGTGTGGTGTGAGTGGGCGTGTGTGTGCGTGAGTGCGTGAATCGGTGGCAGTGTTTTGAGCAAAATGTCTTGTGCGGGAATGCACCAAGCTGTGAGCAAATTGCGTGATTGTTGAAATCATGAGCGACGAACGCGATTCCAGAAGCGCTTCATTGAGCTCTGCTCGGGGTAGAGCAAATTCTCCTGGTCAATGGCGGCTAGTTGTCGCTCGATGCTGTCCTTTTTCAGCTCGTCCTCGGTCCTGAGTCCGGGCGGCGAGCGGGGGCCTTCCGATGTGGTCGGAGACGCGAGCTTTTGCCAGCTGTAAATATGGGCCTCATTGGCGCGCAGGTCTGGCCGAGTCAGGGTCATGCGTAGCGTCATCTCCCGCGAGTAAGCGTGCGCCTGGGTATAGTCGAGCTTGGCGGTTTCGCGATCCTGGTCTGCGGTGGTGGTCAACGGGTGAGAGGGTCTCTCCAGCGTATCGGGGGTGCGAGGCGAGTCAGGCTCCGTAGTGGTGGCCTCGTCGCTATAGAGCGAACACCGCTTGTCCTCGACAAGGGTCTGCATGCGGAGGTGAGCGCCACGGTCTGCGTTGCGAGGCAGCGAATCGACGCGTTGAGGCGGGCTGGACGGGCTCTGAGGTTGTTGCTCGGTAGAAGGAAAGCCAAACTCGACGGCTTCATCAAATTTGTGAGCCGAGGCGAGGTAAACGCGGAGCTTCATGCGGGCTTCGGGGTCCTGATAGTGGGCGGCCGGATCCATGGTGGGCGGCGGAGAGGCGGCGGTAGTAACCTCGGCCGGTGGCTGCTTGGTGACAGACATCAATGAAAGAGCCCGCGAGCGTCTGCGAACATGGCCGTAGCCAGGCGAGTTCTGGAGTGACAAGACTGAACCGCCAAAAGGCGTAGAAGCCTCATTTGTGGTGGGACGACTCAGCGATGATGAGGCACGGCTGAAGGTGGCCTTGGAGGAAATGGAGAGCTTGTGGCGGAAGGAGGCGGGGCGGTGTTTGCGGTGGGTGAGGTCTTCACGAAGACCGATGTGATAGTCGTCAAGGTCGAGACGCAGATCGAGGTCGGTATCGTCTTCCAGCCAACGGAAGCTGTTATACAATGAGACTTCCGTCTCCTTGAGGCGGCCGTCCATCCAGGCGGCATCGGGAGTGCGGGAATGCATCCTGTGGGAGAGTTGGTCGAAGGAGGCGGCGCCGTGTAAGTGACCCTTGGTCTGGCGGGCGTTGAGTTGGACGTGACGTTTTCCACGTTTGATCAGGGCTTGGTCAGTGGCATCCAGAATGACGCCGTGTAGGGAGGATGCCAGCGACGAAGGGTGGTCGTCGTTGGATTTATTTATTATGCCCAAGCCAAGCTTGGTGGCGGTGGTAGTGTGTCGGTCAAAGGCTGGGCTGGAGTGCTGGCGAATCAGGGCAGATCTAGGACGCCGGGGCAGCGAGGCGAAGGGGGTGGACTCGGAGGGCAGCTTGGAGAGCACAGTAAGACGAACCGGCTGGCGGCTGTCTTGGAGTGATCTAGTCGTGGAAGCGGCGACGGCCGAGGGAGTGATTGTTGCGGTGGCAGAGGCGGCAGGGTTAATATTAGGATGGAGCTTGGGGAGATTGTCGATAGAAACTGAGGGCGTAGAATCCGAGTCTTCGGTGTCAGAATCCTGGGCGAATCGTAGACGTTCGAGAGTAGAAAAGTACTGTTGCAAGGCAAAGGAGAAGAAGCCAATTGTCAGTAATTAAGGACAAAGACTTGTTAGAGTGGTGCTCCCGCAAGCTTGGTGTCTTATGCCAGAGGAAGGAAGAGGACGGCGGGGAGGGGCAAGAACAAAAAGGTGACGCTTCAAACGAGCGGGAGAAAAGACGGGCAGGGATGAAGCGATATAAGGAAATGGGCGTGTCTAGCAATATAAAACAGAACCGGGCCTGCGCTGCAAGAGGAATGGCGTGTCTCGATACTGGAACGAAAGAGGAGGGCTGTGGAGGTAATTGTGAGGGTTTGGAGGACGTAATTACCAGGAACTTGTTGGTGAACAAAGTACCCCCAAGTTCCAGTAGAAAACAGCGGTCATGGTGGGCTTGGACAGGAGGGGCACACCGCTAACCAGGCTTTGAATGTACTGATACAGCGCTTTGCCGTCTAGGGCGAGCACCCTTAGCCCGGTGCGAACCTAACGGTCTGTTTCAGCGCATTTTAACGCATTTTAAACCGAGAGCGACGCTAGCTCCAGGTACCAAACAGTGGACGCCAAGGCTCTCGGCCCCTGTAGCGTCGCCCCACGGGGAGTGCAACAGCATGCGGCCTATTTAGAGGCCTTTTTCTGCTTGGGTCTTGTTGCTGTCGACGCAACCATGCGGAGCCACCTTGCAGCCGCAGTCGGAGAATAAAAAGAATAAATTAAAAAAGTGCTCACAACCACTCGGAGCAGACTTGTTTTCTTGTTTTCTTGACATCAACCATGTTGACGAGACGTGGCTGTTGCTAGACTGCACGCACAGGGAGCAGATGCAGGGGGGCCAGTCCACCATGAACCGTCTTGGTAATACTGCGTGGACGCCGCCAAGGATACGGAGTAGAAAAGAAGAAAAGAAATAACCAACGCCCTCTCACCCCACAACGGACGTGGCAGCAGGCCGTTTGCTGGAATGGGCATCGATACGCGAATGTGGTCCCCAGGACAGTAATCCATATTGTGGTTTCCGGGGGCAAAAACAACAACTCTATAATCCACAGGTGGTGAGGCAAGGCTGACATGTCGCGCCGCCCGAATGCTTGCTGTACGTCCCAGGTCGCGATGCCACGATCGAGCAGGTTTCCTGCAATTGATAGCGTTCCTGCACTCTTGCCTCGTCTCGCTCCGAATGCATCAGCACACAAATACGGTGGCCTCAACCCTTTGGGCAGCACGTTGATCAAACGAGGCTGGCAGTACTTGTGCAAAAAGAAGCAAAAACTGACAGACTACTTGTTGTCTTGTGAGGCGCGCCGGCGAGTCGTTTCTTTTTTTCCCCTACACGTGGCGGCGGCATACTTGCTTTGGCCAACGTGCTCCGTGGATACCCGTCAATCACACTTGTGCGGACGTATATGTGCTCACGGAATTCGATGAATCCGAATTGATTGGTGCTGCGCAAGTGCAGCAAAAGTAGGTCGAGTGGCTGATTGATTGTACATGCTGCGGCGCCGGCGCCGGCGGTGACTGCGACGTGGACGACGCGTGCGGAGAAGCACTGGCACGTAATACTTGGTATCGCTCCCTTGCTCGGCAATAAAGCTCCTGACAAAAACAAAAGTCCGTCATGTTTTGGTCGCAAAAGCCAATTTATTACCACAAGTCGCGCTGGTCAAGCCACGTCGCTCAAGCTGGAATGCGAGCCCCGCGACGATCCCTGCCGCCGCCATCACAATCATTGTCACCGAGAGGCGCAATGGATCGATCCCTTGCCCACGCACGCACGCCCTTGTCACATCAATTGACCCTTTCAAAAGACTCGAGCCGAGCTAGATGACGCCGAAACGCAGTTTATCAATGCAGACAATGCCTAGCTCCGAGGCGTTTTCTTTTTATGCTTGCCCAGCACTCGCTAGTCGAACAAGAAAAAGCAAAGGTGCCGCGGAAAAGGGTTCCCTCTTTTTTGCTTTTTTTCCTCGTTTCCCCCAGTGCCACAATCTGGTTGAGCGACGTTCGCTAGTGTCTGTGTGTTTGCCCGCCAAAGTCGTGCAGCAGTCCTTTGAAACATGATGCAAGCCTTCTGCTTTTTTTCTTCTTTCTTTCCGTGCTCTTCTTTTTCTTGCACTTCGCGCCTGGTTTCTTCGCGCTTCAACACTTGTTGTCTTCGCTGCCACTTGGCGGCAGAAGCACGCAAGCCTTAGAGGGCACGAGGGGTCAAAGGAGAGAGCATCGCCGTCGTCTTGGCTGCACCAGAAACAAACAAATCTCAGGAAATGACAAACGCTTAAATCAATTTTCGGCTCACCTTTCTTTGTATCGTGGCGGGTAGTGCCTCGAATTCTTCCTTGGTCATGGAGGAAAACGACGTCGTCAAGTCAGTCGGCGAGTGCTCGTCGGTGCCGCTGCCGGAGCCTTGTGACGACTGACTCCGAGCATGGCGGCGGTATTCTCGCCACACGCCGCCGCCGCCCTCGCCGCTGCTAGCCATGCTCCTATGGCCTCGCGTCTTGGCCGTCCGGTCGAACAGCTTGCGGCCCTGGTGGAAGCGCCCTCCGTTGTGCCGGTAGCTTGAGCCGTCCTCCGAAGAGCTCGAGGCGTGGTGCCGAAAGGGTAGGAGGGAGCTGCTTTTTGAGCGGCCACCGGCACGATTGTGGTGGTTGCTAATGTCGTTCGTGACCGTCGTGGTGTTTGTTCCGGCTGGTCTCGTCCCGAAGCCGTGAAAGTGGTCGTCGCGGTCGGTCGCCATGATCATTGTCCCTGGTTTTCACCTTCCTGGATCCGGAGCGTTGGGAAGGAAACCGTCCACTTCAATGCTGGGATTCGAAAGCTTGCCGTCGTGCTTGTAAGAGAAGAAGGGGCTCGGGATGGTGTTTAGGTGTAAAGTACGGGCCGCCGCATGAACGGTCTGAGGAAAATGGCACGTGTGATTGGTCCGTTTGAACAAACGCAAACGCAATGCCCAACTCTTGCGCAACAACAAACTGCTGTTATCTCAGGAACACAGGTTGACGCTAGCCAAGGACGCCCTTGCAAAGTATAACTAATGACGAGGGTTTAGTGTTCTTTGCAGAGGTGATTGTCTCCAACGGTCCGTCTTGTTTTGTTCTGGTGGTGATAGTTACAAGGTGAGAAGAAGAACGTGAAAAGGAGTCCACGGGCAGGAATCCCACGATATTTTTTTCAACCATTGACAACATGTACAGTCATACGCACATATACACGCCGACGGAGCTATAGCAAAGATGTATTGCCTGCCCGTAGCCTTGGCCTCGACCCCTGCCTGGTCGTCAAGACTTCTAATTATGGGTTACTTTTCAGTCCGCCAAGCTTGCGTCGTCGTCCAAATTTGCGAGGCCCCTGTGCAGAAGCGCCCAATTCACACCCATTATCATGTCAGGGTTGCTTTCTCTTAGCCGCTGAGGTGACTGAATTGCCGAGTTGCTCATTTTGGCCCCATTCTACAGCCTACGGATAGTTACAGGCTCCCAATTATTAGATGGGTGGGGAGGTGGGCGGCGGCACCGCTGGAGATTGGAAAAGCCAAGAGGAGGCCGGAGAGAAACAATGGCAAATAGCAAGGCGCCAAATGTGCCCCCTATGTTGCTCCGTAGATTCTGTGGATTCTGTGGCTTTTTCGCTGATCACTTGCAGGCTTGGAGACATTACGTAGTAATGCTGATATGACCCTTGCTGGCCGGGCTGCTCAGATGGCGTCGAAGAATACGGATACTCGTCGATAATACAAAGTAGAATCCTCAGTAATTACCAGTACGATTTGCTAATAAAATGATGGTAACAGGGGAGACTGAACGTAAGTTACGGAGCGGGTCAACGCCATTTCTTTCTGCTCTCAACTCGGCACATGGACAAGCTTCTCGTCCAACGTGGCTCAAAAATGCCCGTCAACGATTAGCCTTTTGCTGATCTGCCGTGGCGAGATGGTTCGTTTCAGGTTTCACCGTCACGAGAACTTAACCGATAAACATTGCGCCACTCGACAAGGTCCTATTAATAAATCAATACTCGAGGATAATGAATTATCTTTTATTCTAGGAAAGAAAAAATTTCTTCAGTCACTATTGTGACGCTGTTACAGTTAGTCAGGAACCACATGGGCCCGGCTAGGCTGTCTATTGATAACTAAGCCACCTGATTAGCACAAAAAACTACTACGCAACTGTCATAATCAAGTCACACACACAGTTAGAAATCTAAGCTTCTGTCAAAGGCTGTTGGGTACTGGCACTCGTCAGAGACGCTGCGCGCATCACCGCCTAGTTGCCAACAGTGCCAAGCAATTCATCCAACATTTCCAGAAGAAAGCGCCTCGGTCCATGCCATCCATGCCCCTGCCCATGTCGTCCCATTTTAAACACTGCCAGCTCATACCAGAGAGGCGGCCAAGCGGCTTCATGTTGCCGACTCACTTCCTCTGGCAAAGCCAAAGAGTTAGCGTACTGCACTATTATAGCACAGCATAAGTTAACCATAGATATTTTGTACGGAAATGGTGGCTCTTTCCATCATGTTCCGCTGTGCGGTTCCGATGCAGACACCCTCGGAGGTAGCCGAGGGCTGATCTATGCGGACGATTCAGCTACGTGATGCTTCATGCCAAGTTTGCAAAATATAGATGCCAACCAATATAATAGAGTACCTGCATATGCCGGTTATCATCCGACACACGGCAAGGCGAAGCTCCGACCGCCCGGCATACAGTGCATACGAATGCTTGTACTCATTCACCTGCATGAACAAGAACTTTATGTTGTCCAAGGAAAGTTGCCCAAAGTCTTTCGTCTCCAGCGGGTTATTACCCGAGACTGCATCGTCTGTGCCCGGGACTAGCTGGTACAGGGGAGAATACAGAAGGCCCCCAAAATGTCCAGCCCCATCCCACCGGCATCCAGCCAGTGGCAAATGCAACGCTGCACGGCCTGACGATGAAACAAGAACATGGCAAGGGGCTTGCTGTCGATTTCATAGTGCCCTCTCAGGCCCTACAAATTCTGACTGTCTGGGTGGGCTTCTTATTTTAACTAGCGCTCCGCCACCAGGCAATAGTCATGTCTTGGCTCTATAATTGCAAAATGACAAGCAAAATGTTTATAAACAACCGGACCAGGTGTTGCACTGTTACCTCGTCGTTGCCATTTTGATGATATTAATTAATTAAATAAAATAATTGTAAATGGAGTTTCGACTCCTGTGCCAAGCAGCACGCATCTTGCGCCTTGAAAGAAAAGGATGAACAATGTGCATTTCTTCACACGTTTCCTCGTGCTATCGATAACGAGAACAATGGCAGCTGCGTCGACGGCTTTGTGCTGCGACAACGGCTTTGGCTCTTGCCCGAAGACTTCAAGGATCGCTCTGCTGCTGGCCACCCCCAATCCCTGTCATTGCTCGGCATTGCCCTTTTGGCCCGTTGCCAACGTTTTTCTGCAAAATTTTAAAGAGAAGCACTCTCCGCAATCGAGTCAGTGTGTTGCATGACTTGCTCCATTTGTTCTGGAACACTTCGAGGGATACCGAGAGGTAGCTAGTTACGTCATGCGCATTCCAGCAAGTATGATTAGAACATTCCATTTACTCTACCAAAAGAATGTGAGCAGTATTGTTTATGATAACATCATGTGCGTTGCAGACGCAAAACACCGAGATCGGGATTTCTCACAGTCGTACAATTTATTTAGTTTACACAACTGAGGATCAGCCAACAACTCCTCGGCCACGAGTGCATATTGCTGACGTTGCCTGCCGAGAAATTCGCTAGGCAACCAGGGCATGCATGCTTCATCTGGTGTTTTTATTAGTATCCAGCAGATCGGCGTCTTTGAATTAGATGCCCTAGTCGCTATAAGTTATAGCCCATATAGGCACAGCCTCAGCAGGAATGATTGCGTATTATTAACAGCCCAATGCATTCGGCTGTCGCTCGACCTGTCAAGACCGATGTCCGCCACCCGCATGCTCGGGATCGCCGGTCGTTGTAATTGCCGATTGGAACCCAAGTAAAGAGAAGAGAAGAAGAGGGCTATAGTTATGCGTATCCAGTTGTTGATATCATCGATCCCGGCACTCATGCCAGCATTGCCAGCATCACCAGCATAATTAATAGACGCATTTTCCCCGTGACTCACCGTGATTTCCACGTCTTATGATTCATGGGAGGTGCCGTCCTTCAGGTGACTCAGAACGGTGTTACAAAGTTGTACTGGTACTGGTGGTCGGGCTATCGCGTGACAATAACTACATCAAATAGCATCAAAGAGCCCCCCTGGTCTTTGCTACATTCCAGCACCGGCTTGCCCCATGGAAACCCTTCGCTTGCAGCCTGTGCTGATTATCTGAATCTTCGATTTGTGCTGGAGCTACGACGAGAACCAGGGCACACTATCGCAAGTCATGGGCGCTAATACAGCGGCTTCAAGGGGTCTAGAATATCCAAAAAGACTATGTCGGACATTCTTTTAGACCTCGACGAAAATAATCCAATATTGATTGGTTTCTAAACAGCTACGATGATCAAGTCAGTGGTTGCATATAGCAGCAGTAAAGAGACTACGAGCTTTCATCGCTAAATCCGTTTATTCAAGTTATCCAAGCGCAACTATCTCTGTAGTTCACTAAACAAACAAATAATTTTCCATTATCGTTATAGCCACCCATCGATTCTTACCACTACCTCACAGTATATCCAGCGCTACAGCAGAAAATCAACGTAGATGGCTGGCTATTGTATGTACGTGCGAGAGTGAGCCAACGCGATCCGTCTGCATCCGCCACGCACCTGAGCGCATCTGGTGATAGGCCGAGTTCATTGCAGCTGAAAGTAGCTCAGTTTTTCCGCGTCCATCTTCATATTCTCCACTTCCAACAGAGGTACCGAAGGGCAAACGCTCAGCGTTTTGACTCATCGACTTGTGTTTCAACCGGTTGCTCTGGCTTTGTTCATTTTTGTCCATTTCTCTTGTCTGTAACAATCATGGAGGAATGCAGCATACTTTGAGCTCTTTGTCAAGTAGTTAGTCTGAACGTTTCCTCGGCGGCTTCTGGGGAGCCGGTGGAGGAGTGTTTGGCTCAGGTCGAGGTTGGGGCGAAGGTGTTCTTGGTCCTTCAGCGTTTGGCATATTGCCTGGTGGAGTAAATCTCTTGGAGAAACAAGATAAACAAGATATCATACAAGTAAAAGCGGAACCTAGCTTACTGGATCAGCTAGATGAAGAGCACTCTTGAAGTTGTTGGAGAAAAGTGAAAGCGCGCAAGACAAAGATCAGGAAAACAGTATATATCTATAGTTGATGAAACTATGTTTTCATATGAATCACGCTATAGAGCGAATTCGTAAGTTCTAACGTGGTTTCTCAGCGCTACACAAGCAAGTCACGCGTCGACGTTGTCGAGGTTGTCGACGTTACACAGACACCACCGCCTCACTTCAGAGATTTCTACCCCTCAATATTCTTGGAGCCAAACAGCATCTTCACCACAGGCTCCCCCCAAGCCCTTCAAACGCCCACGCAAATAATACAATGGCTTCTGTATTGCAACACTCCGATGATGACGTGAGGCATGTGCTCTCTCAAGATGCGCATTCAGTCTCTTTGCATACTCTGGGCGTCAAAAGAGTTGATGCTGCACAACTGCCCGCCAACAACCCATGTGAAGACCGCTATAACCTTTCTCAGTCACTCACTGTCTGGGAAGGCGAGAGCTGGGTAGCAAGCACAATATTCGATGGTCATTATGGGTGGCAGACTGCAGACCACCTTGAGAAGGAGCTGTTGAAAGCCGTTCAAGCCAAACTGAACAAACTCCAGTGGGACTCACGTACCGACCAATCCATCCAGCACGCTATTGAAACAGCCTTTGAGGAGCTTGACGACTCCATCATCAGGGGCTATGTAGACTGCGCGCGAAACAAGGACATGGCCCTCGAGCACAAGGTGCCCTACATGGAGGTTGCCATGGCTGGGTCATGTGCCCTACTCGTGCTATACAATCCCAAAACCAAGACCATATACACAGCTTGCACGGGTGACTCGAGAGCAGTACTCGGAAAGCAGACTGCCGACGGTATGTGGGAGCCGTTGGCCCTCTCCGAAGACCAAACCGGTGCAACCGAATCAGAGGTAGCCAGACTTAGAAAGGAACATCCAAACGAGGAAGTTATCACACATGGTAATAGGGTCTTGGGTTTGGCAATTTCTCGTGCCTTTGGTAACTTTCCATGGAAATCATCACATGAGGTTCAAGAGGAGCTTGGCAAAAGGTTCATCCAGGGCAAGCCGAAGGAAAAGACGGAAATTCCCACCCCGCCGTACCTTATCGCCAAGCCTGTGGTGACCATCACGAAGCTAGAGGCCGAGCAGCCGGCTTTTCTCATCCTGGCGTCTGACGGCATATGGGATAACTTTGAAAATTACGAGGCGGTGGAGCTTGTGGTGCGATGGTTGGAGGCCCAGCCGGAGAGCAACCTGGAGGAGATGAAGATGAAGTTGAAAATCACGCCAGAGACTGCATGGTGGAAGAAGGAGCCGCAAGCGGAAGCAGACTACCCCGCGGGCTTTGACTTTCTTGAGCGCTGGAACGATTTCGACATCAGGTTTCGACAGGAAAGGGCCGTCATTGAGGACCTCGACAACGTCGCGGTTCATCTTCTGCGAAACGCGTGTGGTGCCAACCATCGAGAACTTCTGAGGGGGAGGCTCGCCTATCGACCACCATTTGCGCGGGATGTGAGAGACGACATGACTGTCCAGGTTTTGTTTTTTTTAAATTTATAGAATTGAATGGCCGGCTAGAGGTAGTTTAAAGTTCAAAAAGTAGATAAAGTCAACAAATGCTTCATCCCAATGCATCACCAGGTGCATCTCGTGGTTTACGTACATGCACGGGAGTACCCTATCGACTTGGCCATCAAAGTTTGTGACGTACGGTGCGCCATGGTCGAGTTGGCAGAAGACCAGATCTCTGACCACAGCGTAGTCATACTGCAAAAGTTTTACATGCATCACTATTCTTACATTGTCTTTGTGCGGCGGCTCTAGCCGCGATGACTGGCCGAGAAGCTAATTGAGCTGACTTGATCTCGGGTTGAGATACGCATTGTGCGACATACATGCGAAGCTAGGAGTTAATAAGGGGCTTTTTGGCAACTAAGTATATCAATATTGTATTTCATCTCACTGGTTTTCAGAACAACCTTCATTCTACACCTGTGGCACACCCCGTGGGTAGATACCAGTCACTCCAGCAACGACATATGCTGACTACCTCGAGAAGGATAAGGCAAAAATCGGCAGATAGAACCAAAAGCCCAGTAAGAGAATTTTTTTTTGTCCACTTGTTACTTTGGCAGTGCTGGCATGATTTGTTGATTTATGATTTCAAATACCGGGTAAGTTTGGCTGGTTGGCTGGTTACCATAAGGTGGCCAGTCACCCGTGGTTTAGCCGACCTTTGGTAGCGCGGGCGCATTCGGCAAGTCACACTCACCAGGACCAACCTTCATCGACCGCGCACCCATTCCACCTTGAACCTTTGTCTCATCAATTTATCAGAAACTTGTTATCTGCGCGCGTTCTTTTTAAACCAAAATTCAGCTTTATAGACACTCAGTTTGTGCTGAAAAGAAGATGGGGGAGAAGTTGCAAAACGTCTTTCGAACCTGTGACTGATTCTCAATGACGACGGCGGAAGATATGCCTATGATGCTGGACACGGCCATGTCTGTCGGCCTCGGTGGCGTGGACGACCTCTTCGGAGACGAGGTGCCTCTATCCCTGCCTTCCAAGACGCAAGGTCGACATCTTCATCAACGGCTGGATGACCTACGCAACCGCGGTTGCTGCCAGTATGTGCCATCTCACTCACACCCTTGTACCATTGGGGGCGCATCCCATCTAACAGATTCACAGAACAATCGCGTGGTCTAGGGCAGGTACAATTGCATCCATTACCCCCGACGGGTTGAGCTTGGAGCTGCGCATGCTTCGTGCGCACCCAGCCAATGGTAGCTGGGGAATGAGCGAGCCCACCACGACGGATCTCGTCAAAGGCACCGTCACCAATCCCCTCGTACATCTGGAATGGAGCACTACTACTGCTCCCGATCTTGCTATTTTTGACTCTACAGGGCGTGTTATGATTATAAACTTTCCGGTTTCCTTGAATGCCCCATTCGCTAATCGCAAGTGGGATGCTGATACCGTGGACGACATGAATGCCATCGTTGGCTGTCATTGGCTACCTGTGCCTCCTATATCACAGGTGAGTTGAAGACCAGCATACAAACAGAGACATGACAGCGTGCCTAATAGCTCCAGAAAACATTTAATGTCCTATACGGCCCAGCCATCAAGGCCCAACCCAACAGCTCGTACCATTACGAAAACTCTTTTGTCCAGGCAATGGGGCCCCATCACCCGCACACGTCAAAAAGTGCACTGTTTTGCGTCACCATGAGTGGGATGTTGAAGATGTACTGGAGTCAGAATAATGGCAGAATGGAAGAGACGACAATGGAGCTGGAGAGCATCTGTTCCTCAGACGATTTGGTAACACATGCATCGTTGGCTACCGACAAGAGTGAGTTGGTGCATTGCAACTTGTAACGAGCAGGAAGTCGCTAATCTTTCAAAGGATACCTCATTATTGTTTTCACGACAGCCACCAAGAAACTCAAGGTAGTAAAGTTGGAGATCCAGTGGGCTGGTCCTGGAGCGGTGCAGGAAAAGACGCAGCTTTCTCTTACGGCGCGCCTAAACCCTTCATTAGTGGAGGATCATCTTGCCTCTATTGACTGGCTTCAGATGGTCGACGAGCCATCACTGCCCGAGTTTACAAGCTTACAAGCTCTGCCTTCCATTGTCGCTAGTATCGGAACTCCTGGTCCTCCGCTTATCATTGGCGCTCGAGCCCGATCCTCGGGCATCGGAGGTTTTGAAATGATGCAGACAATCATAGATCGCTGGGAATGTGTTGAGCAGAAGCCAGCGATACAGAAGGCGTTTGAACAGATGAGAAGCCGTCGGAACAGCGCGTCCACCACCCAAGAGCTGCCTGTTTTGACAAGACTGAAGCGTCTAGATCCAATCACGATCAACAAGACTGTGATCAGCATGCAAGTCTCTCAGTACGGTAAGGTGCTGATACTTGTCATGTCGGATGGATCAGTTGAGCACAGAGACCGCTTCACATTCGAACAACTCTACACCACTACCGACGATTCAAGAATTAGCAGTCTCGCAGCAGCTGGCTGGACATTCGCAGAGGACGGACCCTGCTACCAAGCTGCCTTTTCGCCTACGCAGTGCTCCATCATCCAAACGGGCGATGACGGCAAATTGAATTGGAGGAAGCTTCAGTATGCGCAAGGCGATATTGGAGAATCCAATAGCGATAGTGCATACAGTGCCACTGTAGCAGGACTTACAATTGCTGCCGCACCTTGCATTGTCACGCAAAGCAACTTTGACGACTTATTGGCTATTGCACACCCTTTGGCTGAGAAGAAGAGGTTTGCGTCGGACTGGATTCAAGAACTGATCAAAATGCTTAAGGTGCAGATTGACTATACACAGGAGAGTCACCATGAGTCGCTCATGCGTAACACTCCGCTCCAGTTCTGCATGAGTATTATGAATAGCCTCGGGTTTAAAGGAGAGAATGCGCCTCGAACATTTCAGGGCAAGTTTGCCTACATTTTCCTGAACGTGCGCATAATTGTTGTTCTTGCGACATTGGCTAGCAATACACCACCACAAGCGAGGGATAAGATGTCTCCATTGGACGAACCAGGTAAGTTCTTTGCGAAACATATGTACTATACCTACGCTTCCTAACCGAGTCACAGAGGTAGTGGAAGCCCTGGCTGGGGAGCTCAAATGGGGCATGGATCTGCTTGCTTGGATCATGGACTGCCTGTTTGAACTCTCGAATGATGAACAGTTTATGCAGCATCTGAACGGCAAACTGAGCGCCGCTTCGGAATACCTGCAGGAGCGCAACGACGTTGCGTTGCATCTGCTCTTGAGCTCACCCACACGCAGCTTCCTTTTGGCGCTGTGCCGCCGCATTTCGCACCTGGACGGCGTCAGCGCCAGGACGCTCGAGTTCTATCGCCAGCAGGCGGCCGAGGCGGAGCGCTCAGGCGTGGCTCGGCTATCCAGTGGACAGCTGCAGCAGGCGTATCAGCGAATGCAGCAGGTGACGAGCTCGAGCCTGGTGCCAGTGGCCGAGTTTGAAAAGATGCTCAACACGCTGAACCACGACATCAATCAGGTCTATGCCGTGTACCTGCCAGCGCTGCTCAGGCAGGCTAGTCACCCGCCGCAGGGCAAGCAGATTGACATGCGCATCAAGTCGTCTCAGGCGCAGATGGAGGTTGTGATGCTTCTCTCACGGCACGTGCCACCGGCCTTTATGTCGCTAGTCAAGAAGCTCTTCGTCGATGACCTCGGTCCCATTCGCGCGCAGCTGGACCCGGCCGCGCTCTTCTTCGCCGACTTTACGGCGCTGGGCGTGCAGGACGACAAGGCCAGCCTGGCGGCGCGCGCGGCGCGCAACGGCGGCGGCCCGTACTACGACTCGTTTAAACGCATTGAGCTCCAGCGCGGCACGCGGGGAGCGAAGCCGTGGAGGCGGTGCGTGCGCTGCCCGACGCTCATGGAGGACGTCTCCCCGAACCGACCAGGCGTTACGTACGTGCTGGCGCCGCAGAGAAAGTGCTCATGTGGCGGCAGCTGGGGCTTGCTGACCAAGGATAAGATGGTGCTGTAGTTGGTGTGTGCAAAGTATGGCCTGTAGGCAAGGCGCGAGTTGTTGGACAGTCATTTTTCGAAACGGTATTTGTTATCGGGAGGGTTGGATTGTACCGGCGTTGCGTTGACTGGGTAAAATACACTGTTTGAATACTATTATTTGACTATATCACGGCTTACAGCGATTACAGCGACTGACATTAGTGCGGTATTGATATGGCCATAGAAATAAGCCTGTGAAGTATAGTGTGTCTCATGCGGGCTGGACGACGCATCGTTCCGTCACGTCAGTCATGCGGAAATCGTGACTCTATCCGAACACATATAAGAAACCACAAAGTACCCTGGGTTTTCCAACTTGAGGCTCCGCTGTGTATGTAGCCTGACTGACAATCACTAGATCTAGGGGGGAATTTTAGACTACAACGTTCGATTCTCTAATCCGTATTCAAGTGCTAGTGATTGCTTCCCCTTGCCCTCTCTTGCTCTTCTCATGAATCCTGGCCTACGATATTATGTACTGAACAGGGGCTGAGCACCGCCTACTTCGTACGGCGACAACTGGTACCTGGCAGAATGTTACTCGAAAACAAGCGGTGAGTCGGAGACAAACAACAAGATTGTTTCCAATGGCAAATTGACTGGTGAGTCGCATGGGGGCCTTTTTGGGGGGGGGGCTTCATCTCGGCTCAAGCCCAGAGCAGGTTCGGCAACGTAGCGTGGGTGACGGGGGGACCTGGGCAGCCAGGGTGGCTGCACAGCCTCGATCGATGAAATGAACGACTTTTTTTTGCACCAGTTGAGGGAAATCGGGCTTTCTTCAAAGGTATCCGATGTATCCGATATACGAGGCCGCCATGCACGCACGCAATGTGCAGTTGCATGACTGAAGAGCGCATTTGTGGTGGGATAGTTTACGGAATGTGTTTGAAGGAGAAGCGGAAAGGAAACAACGTTTTAGGAGCCCCCCATTCTGCAGTGAGAAGGCTGGCGCGCGCCAAGAGACAAGAAGGTTGGTGTCAGAGATGGTGACACTTGGTGAGATGGCGGGTTCGTGTATCCGATTGACATGATGCGACAAGGGGCGAAACATGCACTAGATAGATGTGCTGCTAAACAACTGCGATTTCACAAAACAAGATGCAGGAGAGCTGTCTATTTTGCACATGAGGACGTCTAATGCCAATTTTTATTTTTATTTTATTTTTGTCTAAAGGAAGTGTCAGGCGACTGGCAGTGTCTTGACGAAATAGTGCATGTTACCGTTACCATAACGGGGCCGCATCAATCTAGGGAAATAAAAAGCAAAAGGGGCTGTTATTAGCGTTATCGGGGAATTAAAGACATGGGAAATTTGGCCTCATTAAAAATAGTTGGTGACGGAGGCGGCACGCATAAAGGAGAGAGAACTGTCAACTGCCGAGGTAGAGATGGGCCAGCAGATGCCAGGTCAAAAAGGAGTTTTAGCCGCTGAGCATCTGCGAATAACTGCACGGCAGTCAATTGGGATCTGTTGTGGCTTTTTTTGGCCCGAGGGTTCACGAAAAAAAAGCTGTCGTGTCACGCTGATTGGCGCAGCGCGTACGGGGTATTCGTAAGCGCCAGGCAAAATGCAGTAGGAGCCAGACGATAAGGCGGTGTTGGGCGAAAGAGGGAGAAGACCCCGAATAGAAAAGCTTGGTTTCTTTGCCAAGCAGTATCAATATCACGAATCCATGGGCAGCTGCTGCCAGCACCCTGGTCGGGAGGGATTGGGGGTGGAGAAGAGGTTATAGTGGTCTCCAGCAGGCGCGAAGCGACTGGCTGGCGAGCTCGAGGCCCCTGACGATGGTTTGATTACGGTCGTGAGGAGGGGGGCCAAAGGACTATTCATGTGCAAGCAAAACGCGATCCTTGAGAGTGTTGGAATTTCATAGTTAGAAGAAGCAGTACGGAGTAAAAAGATGGGAGTTGTAGTAACTATTTCCATGTAAGAGCGTGGCAAGCACTGCGGGGCTAAGGTCATGTATGAGGAGGTGCGTCACAGGTGTTAAGTAAAACACTTTTATAAGTACGTATCACGACACAAGAAAGTGTCTCTTCATATTTCCAAGATGCGTATCGTTTTTACCCATTGGCCTAAAAATACGGATATTGACTTTAGTTAGAGGCTTCGAGCAGCCACCAAGAACTCTGAACCAATCATTAATCATTAATCAGGGGTGGGACATGTACCTATGTACTGTCGAGGTGCCGATGTACCGACACGAGTCTCATGCGCTCACGAGCCATCATTATCAGCTCAGCAGCTACCTTTTTTTGCAAGGGCTGACGATGGCCAATCAAGTTTTGGTTATAATACATGGAAAGAATAGCCACGCAACCACGACAACTAGAACGGTTGGCCTTTGCCTTTATTTATTAGTGGATACGCACCTGAAAAGCGCCCCCGTCCAAATCGCTTCAGCGGGCTTCCGCACTCCGTAATCCGTACTCCGTACCGTACCTGGTTTTAGATTTTTAGTGTCCCTGTGGCCCTGAGCTAGGCTTGATGGAGCTAAGCGCGGAGCCTTTAACGGACATGCTAGGTACCCCTTGCCCTTGTTTCCCTGCAACCCTGCAACCATTTGCCATGCAAAGCCCCCCCTGCCAAGTCATCCCTGCAAAGCCACCCCTGAAAAAAAAAAAGGTGCAAAAAAGAACCTATGAGCCACTTTTGGCCGGCCCAGCAGGCAATTGGCGGCGGCTGCTTGCATCGCTAAAAATCGCCGACTGTACTGAGTAGTGGTAGGAGAGCCAACGACTCGCGCCCCCTTTTTTTCCTTCTGCCTGCTTCCCACAGCCTTGTCCTCGCCAGTCAATTACGTCCACACAATCACTGGCTGCCATCAATATCCAATTCGCCATCCTTTTGGCCCATTTACATCCTTCGCCAATTAAACAAACGCCCCCACCTGCCCTGCTCTTCGAGAGTCTAGCCCAGCCTCCCCCGGGCGCCTTTTCGCGTTGACGCTATCAAGTATCATCACCAAGGTCACATTGGCGGTGTTGCCCCCCCTTCCACCTCGTGCCGATTGTCTTTGGCTACTCATAACCTTTTATCAATTTCGCGCAGCCCAGCGATCCATGGCCAATTTAACGATTCTCCAGCCATAAGACAATCTGGGACAAGACTCACATTTAGTCCAGGTCCCAGGCCTTGCACGCGCCACACGCCCCCCGGTCTATTCCCTTGAGAGGAGAAGGCCGGTTCCCTTGGGCACTTTCAAGGGCTCCTCTTCAACTCCCTCATTGCCCTGGGGTACATTCGTCCTGGTACATGCTACGCCGCATCTTGCACAAACTGGAAACACCATGGCTGCCATGGCATCGCCGTACAAGGTGTCGATTCCGCACAACTCTGACACTGACACTGTCTCTGTTTCGTCCGACCTCGACACCACGCATCACCAACAGACCCTGTCTAGCCCGCTCTCGTCTGCCACCACTGCTTCCATCTTGCTAGACGACGAGCTAGACTCCCTCGTCGACGACCGGTTTCATCACCACTTCCCAGACTCAGACTACCCCGACAACCACCACAACCAACCCTCCCAATCCCAATCTCAATCCCATCACGACGCCCGCTACCCTACCACTGGCTCCTCGGCCTCTAGGACTCCCTCATATCGTCGTTCTCGCTTCAAATCCATCGAGAGCAACGCCAGCGCTGCCACTAGCCTCTACTCGTCTCACTCCTCACACCCGCCTCGAACCTCATCGCTCTCCCACTCCTCGTCGTCTGTCGCTCCGCTCTTTGCATCCACCGCTCGCGCCAGTGCCAGTCCCATCAAGAGGAAACCGTTGTCTGCCACCGCTTCATCCATAGCTACGGCGTTTCAAAGATCATCTACTGCCTCCTCAACCGCCGCCAGCTCCGTCGTCACCCCCGTTGTCCCGCCGCTGCCTCACGGGGCTGCCAATGCCGTTGCAACCAACACTCCTGTAACCGCCCACTCGGTGCCATCTCGGAACAGCTCGCAACAGACAACCCGTCCTTTGACTACTGTCTCTTCATACATTGTCGGCCTGCCAGAGCCTAATACGCGCTTTGCACGACCACCCTCCGTCGACAGTCCCACCCTCTACCACTTCCCACCTACGACGTCTATAGGACAGCTGCCTTTGTTTCAGTAAGCATCCTAACCCAACTTCACTCTCTACTCGCACCCACTTTCCACGTCTGCTCTTTGTACTTTGCATGACTCTCTAGTATTTGTATGCCGGTGGGTGTATGGCTGTTTGTTTCGTGATTGCTCTTGAACTGCCCCGTTGTGCCCCCCCCCGCTCCCTTTTGTCATTGACACCTTTGCTCCGCCGATCATACATAGCCCAAGACACTTACTCGTTGCTGACTGGTACCACTCTTTCCTCTCGACAGGTCCTTGGAAGATACTAGCCAGCACCGAGACTCCCAACCAGCCACCTTGAGCTCGCGCAGCAGCACTCCCCAAGCCGAAGCCCAGTCAGTTGCAACCTGTGCAGACGACGACCTCTCCGACGTTCTCTCCATTTACGGAGGCCCCGCATCAGATTCCACCCCGGATGCTGCTTCCCCCGCTACTCACGCCAACCCTCTAAGACGCCACGATTCCTACGACGGCGTTGACCGGAAGCGTTCCGACTCTGCAAGCACAGATTCACCCACTCTCATGTTTGCGCACAAACCGACGCCTCCTCACCTACGATTAGAAACTGTGGATAAGTCATCGCCTGCCGAGTCAGATCACAACACAAACCACGACTCTTCGCATTCAGAATCCCCCGCTCTACCTCCTAAACTCGACAAGCCTTTGCCAAAGTCACCTGGCGGCCAGACCTCGCCGTTTTCCGCCTTGTTCAGCTGGGGCAATAGCACCAATAACGCGGCCGGCGTCGACTACTCACCTATTCCGTCACCCGAGACCCCTACTCGTCGTGCTGGGTTATTAGATGATTCCACTCGTCCGCCACCGTCCATTACCTTATCTAGAGACCCAAAGTCTAATGCCGCCGTCGCTAACCCACTCGGATATTGCGAAACACAACTGTCTACACCGCCGCCTCTCGTTGCGTCCTCATACATCCATTTAGAAGAGATGGAGGACGAACTCAAGGCCATCAGCTCTGAATTAGCGGCCTCGATCCGTCGAGAGATCGATCTCGAGGACCTGGTGGATCGTTTGCAAGAGCAGGCCAACAATGCTCAGGCCGGAGGCAAGCGCACCAGCGACTACTTTTCCGACTCTGGCTACAGCTCCGCGAAACTCAGCGACTTTGATCAATCTCGCGATGAGATTGAAAAGATCCAGCGTCGGTCCGAACAGGAAAAGGCATCGATACGACTGGAGCTTACAAACAAACTCCAAGATGAGCGCCAAAAGATCAAGTCACTCGACCACCAGGTCAAGGAGCTCGCCGAGAGAGCTTCCCGCATTGATCTTGCTGAAATCAACAATATGGATGCCAACGGTCGCTTAAAAGAACTCGAAAGCACATGCGAAGATCTTCGAAGGAAGCTTGTGGAGGAACGCTTCTCCAAGAGCAACTTTGAGGATTTGCTCACTGCCCTCAAAGGTGAGCTGAGCAGCGCCTGCAGCGAGCGCGATAACCTGCGTGACGAAGTTGTGCCTCAGCTGCGCTCTCGCGTCGAGGGTCTCGAGGCTGAAGCCGCTAGCTACGCTAGCTTGACATATGAATCGACAAAAATGCAGCATCAGCTGCAATCCCTGCAAAAAGAGAACTCTTCCCTCCGTGACTCGGCTGCTGGCGTTGAGGAGATTGCTTCTCGTGGTGGCCTCGCAAGATCAGAGTCCCTTTTCCGCAGCCAAAAACAGCCCATCTCGCGGAGTGATAGCGTTGCTAATAAGCATGCTCCTGCCGAATCCCGCGAGGCTCTCGCGGAGCGCCTCAAGGACGTTGAAGCCCAGCGTGACGCCTTGCACAGCGCCCTAAAGAATCTGCTGGAGCGCCAAGAATTCCAGAACCGCGAAAATCAAAAGAAGATTAAGATTCTTGAAAGCGAGCGCCAACGTCTACTCTCCGAATCTCCGCAAAAGGCCGGTTTCGAAAAGGACATTTTCAATCTTCGCACAGAAGTCAACGTCTTGCGCCGTCGCGCCGAGGAGGCCATGGAACAAAAGTGGCAGGTAGAAAAGGGTCTTGGTGGCCTGAAGATGGACCTTGATAGAGCCGAGGAAGAAGTCACTTCGCTGCGCAGCATGCTCAAGGAAAAGGACATTCTCACTGCTCGTACTCCAAGCTCATCTGCCGACGCCAGCGTCACCTCTGAGGAGCTTGAGAATGCGTACAAGGCTCTACAGGCCCAGTATAACGAGTCCCTCGAGCGTATCAAGAAGCTCGAGAACGGCCTGCCTGGCGATGAAAAGACGATGCAGGCTCTCCAACGGCTGGAGAGTTCCCTCAATGCTGCTTTGTCCGAGCGCGACATTGCGCGTGGCGACGCTAATGGCCTCCGGAGCCAGTACGACCAGCTGGCAAGCTTCTCGGCCAAGAACATAGACTCGGAGCGTGCTCTTTCTGACGAGCTTAGCGAGTCTGTCGCCCGTGTTGAGCAGCTTGCCTCTCAGGTCCGCTCTCAGATTGCCACCAACTCTGAACTGCGCCAGCGTCTGAACGACGCCGTCACTCGCAGTGAGGCAGACCGCAAGACCAACTCGGACCGTATTGCGGGGCTACAGGAGCGCCTCCACATTCTGGAAGAACAACTGGTCACGGCCCAAGCCTCATCTGACGAGCGCGTTGCTCACCACGAGGAGGAAGTCATCAAGCTCAAGGACGCTCACAACGAGCAGCTCCGCCGCCTACAGGAGGGTGGTGGTGTCGGCATCGTTGGTCCCCGCAAGGGCTCTCTGCTCAACCCGGCCAATAGCCTGTTCAACCGCGCTGCCAGCGCCCTCCCCCCCAAGAACTTGGAAGAGGAGGTTGAAATTAAGAAGCTCCGTGCTCGCGTGGCTGAGCTGGAGAAGGCCCTTGCAGAGGCAGACACAGAAATGCAGGAAGTCATCAATAAGATGAGCCTTGCGCAGATTGAAGTCATGAACCTCCAAGAGGAGCGCGAGGCTGCCGTTCGCGAGACCAGACGTCTTGAAGGCATGCTGAAACAGGAGCAGTCTAGCCCGTTTGCTGGACGCTTGAAATCTCTCGCCGTTGGTGCGTGAACCTGTCTACCGGCTTGATGCCAGCAGCGAGGGACAAGCGAATCAAGCCGGACATGTTTCGATGATTTCAGCGGATACGATTGCATTTACACATACACTGGAGTTCTCTTTCGATTATCAGAGATATTGCGCACTTGGCAATGTCGAGCAAGTGTGCTCTATGGGTCGACGGGGTCGACGTGACAAAAAATGAGCAGCTTTGGAGTTGCTTTGGGCGGAGTTTGGTTTATTTTGCTATGCGCTGGACAATTGCCAGTCATAATTATTTTCTAACATTTGGGCGGGCAGCAAATATTTCTTCTTTCCAGTCTGGTGCTACAGGACACCTCTGGCTCAGGCCTTGTTTGTTTTTTTCTTGATGGTTTACACAGCATCATTTCTGGAGGTGATCACAGCACACCTGCATAATTGTTCATGTCGCATAATAGTATTGTTTACACCCTTATATATAGTAAAAGGCTATCGCGTCGCTGACGGATGGTCGAGTTGATAGCTTGGAAGAACCAAACAAATAGATAGAGTTACATATTATTGTGAACCACTTGACGCATGTTGATGAAGTTGGTTGTCACTGCGTGAACCTAAAAGGCCCACTTGTTCTAGGTAACCGTGAACTTGGAGTCGCACTGTCTACGCACATTTCCTACACACCTTGCCTACACACCTTGATAAAAACACAACGGGGTTGCCTAACTCGACCAAAGCCAACGCAAAATGTCTACGTTGACGTGACCTTGAAAGCTGTCGTTGATTTGCAGCAGAAGATTTGAACTCTGTGCGCATGCCGCGATGCATGCAACCTTGTGCATCTTCACGGTGACCCCATTGAGTGATTGACCATGGCGCAGGAACAGCCGTCGCTCGAGGCCAAAAAGACTTATTTTGCACAGTGGAAGCCATTGCCGCACAGTGACGACGAAACAGATGCCGTTGATGCCAACGCAGAGGGCCAAGTGGACGACGACGAGCTAGACCCGCGGGAGCAGCGCATGCGGCACCGTCACCGGCGATTCTTCCGCAAGGCGTCGCCGCGCGAAGCGGCTGCCTCAGAAGCGGACCCGCGCGCTCAGGAATATTACAGCAAGGAGGAGATGGGAGATGAAGTGCAGGAGACACCTGGTGACGAGGTGGTGGTAGTGGTGGTGACGAGCTCGGCGCAAGCGACGCCTGCAGTCAAGAAGAAGCCGGCAAAGGCAAGCAGCAAGAGGAATAGAAACGTCGTCGATGGTTTACTGCAGAATGATGGAGACGATGACGTCGAGTTCATTGGCGAGACGCCGATCGATGCTACGAAGAGACGGCGCGCGTCTGCGAAAAGCGCAGAGCCGAGTCGACCTCCGTGCCGCCCCCCGCCAAAGCTTCAATCTTGGTCGTCGTCGAGCACGACAAGAAAAAGAAACAAAGAAGGGCAGGTGAATATGCGCCCTGAAGGGGAGCAAATCTTCCGGGGGCTGGTCTTTTACTACGTCCCGGACAATGAGATTGCGCCGGCGCGCAGACTGCGGATGCAAAAGGCGCGCGAGTACGGCGCAGCGCGGACGAGCGATGCGGCGCAGGCGACGCACATTATTGTGGACCGAGACATCGGGTACCGAGACGCGGAAAAGGCGGTGGCTAGGAAGAGGGACGGCGTGGTGATTGTGAATGAAGACTATCCGATTGAGTGCGTGCAGTTTAGGGCGCTGCTAGATGGGAAGCAGAAGCGGTACATGCTGGCCGGGCAGCCGGAGGAGGAGGAGGCTGGCGGGGAGCAGAGGACGACGGTGGAGGCTAAAGTGGAAAAGGCCGGGGAGAAGGAAGTGGTGTGTGCCAAGGAGAAGCTGCGGCTCAGTGAACCGTCGCGGAACCCGAAGAAGTGGAATACTGCGCCAGAAGCGACACCGCCCAACGCGAGCGAGGCGTCGCCTGGCATTGACTCGCAGCCTATTGTGCTAGATGTCCATACGGCGCGAGACGAAGCACAAGCCTGCGAGGCACCGCAGACGGAAAGCGCGAAGCGACGCAGCACAGCGCCGGGCGATGAGCTGACTGAAGTGATTGACATGATGCAAGAGTTTAAAGACTTGCCTCTAGACAATGACGATGAAGAGGAGACAGTCTCTCCGGCAAGCCACGACTCGAGCTCCGAAGACGACCGGGCATCCCAGCGCCGCGCGCCGGCGCCCAAGAAAGCAGCACCAGCCAGCGCGGGCCCCTCATTGGAGCGCTTCGCCTGCGCGCACGCCGGCTCCCTCGACGCACATGCCAGCAGCGCCAACGCGCGTACCGTGCAGGTCCTGCAAGCCATGCTGTCGTACTATGAGCGCACGAGCGACACGTGGCGCGTCATGGCGTACCGGCGGGCAATTGCGACGCTGCGGCGGCAGCCGACCAAGATTTCGTCTGCGCGGGAGGCGCTGCGGCTGCCGGGCGTCGGGCAACGACTCGCAGCCAAGATTGAAGAGATTGCCACGACGGATCGGCTGCAGAGGCTGGAGCACGCGGAAAGGGATGACGATGATGGAGGAGGAGCAAACGCGGCGTTGCGGCTGTTTCTAGGTGTGCACGGCGTGGGGCCGGCGCTGGCGGCGCAGTGGGCGGCGTGGGGGATGAGGACGCTCGAGGATGTGGTGAGGAAAGACAGCGGCATCAGGCTGACGCCGGGTCAGAGGCTGGGGATTGAGCGGTACGAGGACTTGCACACAAAGATTCCGCGGGACGAGGTCGAGGCGCTGGCGGCTGTGGTGCGCGCGGAAGCGGCGAGGATCGACGCGGCGGTGGAGATTACCATTGGGGGCAGCTACCGCCGAGGTGCGCCTGTATCAGGCGACGTGGACATGATGCTAAGCCGGCCCGACACGACGTGCGCGGCGGATTTGGCGCCGTTTTTGAGGGAGCTGGTGACGCGGCTGCAGAGAAGCGGGTTTATTGTCGCGACGCTCGCGGGCGGGGGTGGAAGCGACAGCAGCAGCAGCAGCAGCAGCAGCAGCATCTGGCAGGGGTGCTGCGTGCTGCCGGGCGGAAGCGGCAGGTTTCGGAGGATGGATCTGCTGGTGGTGCCGGAGACGGAGATGGGAGGGGCGTTGATTTATTTTACGGGGGATGATGTGTTTAATAGGAGTTTGAGGCTGCTGGCGCGAAAAAGGGGCATGAGGCTGAATCAGAAGGGTTTGTATAAGAGGATAGAGTCGGCGGCGGCGGCGGCGGGTGAAAATGGGAGGAGGGGGAGGAGGGGGATGGTGGCGGTGGAGGGGGATCTGGTGGAGGGGAGGTGTGAGAGGAGGATTTTTGAGATTTTGGGGGTGGAGTGGAGGGAGCCGACGGAGCGGTGGTGTTGATGTGTTGTTGGTTGGGACATTGGTTGTTGGTTGGGATGTTGGTTGGTCAGACGGACGTTGGTTGGTGGTAGTGGGAGGGGTGGGTTAGGGTGAGATAATCTAGATATTGGGCCTAAATATGTGATTTGTATTTTGTGTATTACTAGATGGCGAATTCAAAAAAAAAGCCCATAATTAACGAATCTGCTTTGAAAAGCTTGCTGCCGGTGGGAACTGTCAGATGGCGTCTGGGGAAAACACAGATTTAAATCACATGTAAACTTGGCCCGTCACAGCCAGCTGTCAGCGTAATTTTGGCATGTGAACTGAGTGAGCCGCTGGTCCCCCCCCAAATCTGAAGAGCCGCTAAATTTGCGGGGGCACGTCATCGCAAAAGTGGCTTTCCCACCCCCGCGGACGTCGGTCGGGCCAGTGGGAAGCTTTTGGTACAACGGCCGGGGGGGCGGGCACCGAGGCTCGTCCCATGCTGCGAACCTTTTTTACTTTTCATTCTTATTTCTTACACACACGTTTTCTGCCGTTTTATCATATTTTTTTTTTGTGTCTTTGAGTTTGCTTTCCTTCTTCTTTTCTGACCTGGCCAACGTTCTCCCGTCTTTGTCGTTTTGTGACGGCGGATTTTCCCACTTCGACCCACTGAAAGCGCATCAAGCATCGTCCGTTGAGCCGAGGCCGAACCTAAGCTGTCATCGCCGCCGCCCTCCTCCCCCGTCTGCTCACCTCTTCAACCACAACAATCCACAAACCACAGCAGCAGCAGCAGCAGCGATGGCATCCACGATGGAGTCGCTCAAGGTACGCGCAGACTTTCCGACCACGTATTCATCTGCAGCGAGCACGCCCTCAATTGACAAATTTTCGGCAGGCCGCGCTCGAGCAAATCATCCTCGATCCGAGATACCATGACCTGCTGTCGCTCGTCAAGACGGCGCGCAACGGAGCCGTCTACGGCGCCAAGGTCCGCTTTCCACATGCGCTCGTGTATGTTGGCCCTTCATTCATCCTCCCCCCCTCCCCCCAGTGTCTGTCGTCGCTTGCTAACTTTGTTCCCCTCCCCCACCAGCATGGTCTTTCTATTTCGATCCGGAACGTGAGTTCGCGACACCAACCCACCATCGACCAAAAGACAATATGATAGGGGGTTGGGAATGCTGATGAGAAACGTATAGCTTCCGACAAAAATGCCAGCTCGTCTTTCGCGCCACCAAAAAGCACGCCTCCAACCTGGCACGCTTCGCCACCATCTACAAGCTCGTCCTACTAGCTCTAAAACACTACGGTCCCACGCCTGGCAAAGAGGGTGCGAAACCTCACTGATTATCTAACTTAGAGCTAATAACTGCTAACACGTTCCCCTTTTTTCCACACACAGGCCCCTACGACTCCTTCTTCGCCGGCCTCGTCGGCGGCTACTTTGTCTTTGGCCAGCGCTCCCCGCGCACCGGCAAGATTTCCAGCGTCAGCCAGCAAATCGTCATTTATATCTTTGCCCGCGTCTGCCTCGGGCTCGCCAAGATTGCCGTCAAGCCCGGCGCCACGCCGCTGCCCTGGGTCGCCGACGAGCCGCTGCGGTCGCGCATCAATAGCGCCGCGTGGCCCGTCTTTGCGGCGCTGTCGTGGGGCACCGTCATGCTGCTGTTCAAGTACCACCCGGACGAGCTGCAGAGCAGCTTGCGGAGCAGCATGACGTACATTTACAAGGACTGCGACAGCTGGGAATCGCTGCGGACGCTGGTCTGGCATAACAAATAGAGAGAGAGAGAGAGAGAGAGAGAGATAGCTGGCAGGGGTAGGTCGTCGTCGTCGATATATAAACTGGTGTGTATGTCATTTTATCGGGTCTTTTTGGTTTCCAGGCGTTTTGATAGAGTTGTGGTTGCATTATGTTTTTGTGTCTTTTGAGTTTTGTCATGGGCAAAGATTTACACTAGCATTTTACACGAGGACAAGATCAACCTTATACCCATCGAATCTATACAGTTGTGCAACGAGTGATATCACTGACAACTCTTCAGTTGACTGCGAGACTGTCAATCAAGACATGGGATATAAGTAATGTGTGATTTCTAGCAACACAAGTCTAAACCAGATGCCGTGTTTCTCTTCTAAATTACAATCTTGTTTCAAATCCTACAATGCCCAAAAGCATGCGAATTCATCGCTTTTCGTCCCAGACTCGTTGGGGCTGGTAGTTGGACGGTGCGGGCTGGTGCTGCTCGTACGCAGGTAGTTTTTGGTGGTACTGCTGCTGCGACGGCGCACAGTATGATGGCTGCTGCTGAGGATGATAGCAGTAATGCTGCTGCCGCGAGTGCTGCTGAGAATTGTAATCTGGCGCGGCTTGGCGGCTCTGTGGCTCGCTGTCGCGCTTCTTGTTGAATTCGCGGGCGACGCCGTAGACGGTGCCGCCGAGGATGAGCTTCTTGACAAGACCCATGGTGTACGTGGACTGGCTATTATGTGTGGTTTGAAGAGGGAATTTTTTTTTATTGTAGAGGATGATGATTTTGGACGTGAAGAAACTGAAAAAGATAATGCTGGTTAGTTCTAAAAGACTGCCGATCTGGTGAGATATATATATTTGTCGCTGATGATGTGCACTTGGTTGGACTGGTGCTGACCTGTTGGCTGAGCGCGGAACGATAGCGAGAGCGACAGCGACAGCGAACCCGAGGCCGAGCCCGAAGAATGCCATCGCCAATGGCCGAGATGCAGCTTACACCTGGCTATGAGAATAAGATTTCATGACAAATTCAAGTCCAAAAAATGAATAGTTTTACGCAGAACCACTTTTAGTCTGTTTTAATCTTGGACTCTGTAGTCAGATGCCATCATCATCTGCCATCTGCCTAGCTCTGTACACTCGTTTGCACGTTACTGCCTGCCGTGACACCCCGCCCCCACCACAGCAAGCTCCAACCTCCAAGCTCGATCCAACTTCCATCATCAACTCATCACCACCTGATTTTTTCGCCATGGCCCCCAATCCCAAGGTGGCCGAGGCCATTGCCCGCGCCGAGAGCAGCACCGACGCAAAGGCGCCCCTCTACGAGTCCCTCCTCGCCGACATCAAGACGCTGTCCGCGCCCGCCACCGCCATCGACGATCTCAACGCCATCGCCGACTCCTTCTTCCGGCAGTCCCTGGGCGTCGTGTCCACACGCACCGTGCTCGCTGCCTTTATCGCCACGCTCAAGACGCTGCAAAACGAAGACGTCTGCATCCAAGTCGGCTCGCACACGCTCGCGCTGCTCGCCGCGCAGCCCTCGTCCTTTTCCGACGCCGCGGCGGAGCTGGGCGAGCTCGTGGCCGGCGCGCACGAGAGCAACGACGACTTTCGGCAGGCCGCGCAGACGCTCGCCGAGATTCCGCTGGACAGCGCCCAGCGCAAGGTCGACGACGCGGACCGCGCGAGGGTGTGGATACGCATCGTCCGCAACTACCTCGAGGTCGAGGACTCGCTCGCGGCCGAGACGTACCTCAACAAGCTCAAAAACATGATGCACACGGTGCTGGACCCGGATCTGACGCTGCACTTTAAGCTATCGCAGGCGCGCATCCAAGACGCCAAGCGCGACTTTCTCGGTGCTGCCGGCCGTTACCACGAGATTAGCTTCTCGCCGGCCATTGCCGAGGAGGAGCGGCTGCACACGCTCGGCATGGCCATCAAGTGCGCCATTCTCGCGCCTGCGGGCCCGATGCGCAGCCGCGCTCTCGGTCGCCTCTACAAGGACGACCGCGCGCCGCAGCTCGCCGAGTTTGGCATACTGGAAAAGATGTTTCTCGACCGCCTGCTGGCGCCCGACGAGGTGCGCGCGTTTGCCGCCGGACTGCCGCCGCACCAGCTCGCCACCACGGCCGACGGCTCCACGGTGCTGGACCGCGCCGTCGTCGAGCACAACCTGCGCGGCGCCTCACGCCTCTACGACAATATCCGCTTCGAGGCTCTCGGCGCGCTGCTCGGACTCGACGCTCCGGCCGCCGAACAGACGACGGCCCGCATGATTGAGCAGGGCCGTCTCGTCGGCCGCATCGACCAGCTCGACGGCATTGTCTGGTTCGACGGCGGCGAGGCCACGGGGGGCGAAAAGGGCAGCAGCGCCCATGCCAAGGAGACGGTCGGCAAGCAGACGCGCAAGTGGGACGCCAACGTCGAGAGCCTGGCACAGCAGGTCGAGCAAGTCACCAATTCGCTGCAAAAGGAGTTTCCGGTAGGTCAAAGCCACTCTTGCACACTTTCATCTCGTTTCAGCTAACGTTTGCTAGGATTTTGTTGCTACTCATCTGGCGGTTTAGTTCTTGACGCATCATGGACCTGGGGCACGGCGTTTTTTTTTTCATTTTGGCCATTAGCATTAGCATATATACCTGCCGTAATTTGGCCCCCCAAAAAGAGGAAAAGAAATCAAGGCATGGAACTCAAGTATCGTTTTTTTTTAAAAATTCATGAAGCAGAAGGAAATCAAAATTATCAAAGGACAAAAAGACTGGCTTCGTATTAATTCACACAGACTTTAGTCCAAGTCTGACTTGCGCACCGCCACATAGCCTCTGGTAATACCTTTTGGGTGCTCCTCCTCCTCGTCGAGCCGCGCCATGTCGCCTAGGACGAGCGGGATGAGCGCGTCGGCAATGTGATCGGCCATCCAGTCGTAACCTTGCTCGGTGAGATGCACGCCGTCGTTCCAGTACAGGTCGCGTTGCGAGTCGTTGAGAGAATTGTATGGGATTTTTTGGTGTAGGTCGAGTGTGTGGCTGGTAGTCGTCAGTAACTAGTCGAATTGCAAAAACAGAAACAAAAGACAAAAACGAAAGAATAGAGAGGGGGGAGACACACACACACACACACACACACAGAGAGAGAGAGAGAGAGAGAGAGAGAGAGAAGAAACAACGTACTAATTTTCGGCTTTGAAACTGAGAATCCGCGTATTGAGGTCCTTGCGTTTGGCAGTGACGCTAGAAAAGTTGCCAGCCGTCTCGGGCACCGTGAGAGCGAGAACATTGCAGCGGCGTGAGAGAGCAATCTGCCACGCAGCCTGCAGCGACTTGAAAGTATCGTCTACACGGCATCCCATTGCAATATCGCTAATCACAGAGTGTAAGCACTTTGTAGTTGGACGCGGGCGAAGGTGATACCAGGAAGCAGGTTTTGGGGGGGGGGGGGGTTGCCTACTTTGTGCCACCAAGCGTAATGACCCAATCAAAGGGCATCAACGTAACTGCATTGTAAGTTGTTTAGTACATTACTTGTTCTTCGTGTCTTGTAACACAGCAGAGAGTTCTGTGCTTTCATTCATTGTTTGAACCACGGGGAAAAAACACGCACTCTGTCGGGTGAAGCGCTCCCGGAAACTCGGAAAGGCGGCCACGTCGCCCGGCACGCCGCTCGTGCGCATCTCGAGCTTGATGCCCTCGGGCAGCGCCTCGCGCAGGCGCTGCGCGAGCCGCCCCGAGTACGGGTGCTCTCCGAGGCCAAACGAGTGGAAGCCCTGGGTGAGGGAGTCGCCGAAGCAGAGGATGCGCAGCGTCGTCGGCTTCTTGAGGGGCATGGTTGTGTTTGGCAACGAATGCTGCTGCTGCTGCTGCTGCTGAAGCTTTGAATGTATATATCTGTGAGAAATGCACACGCTGCGCCCGAAGAAACAAGAGACCGGCTTTTGACTAGATTGAATCTGTTAAAGGCGTTTTAATCGGTTGGATGAAGCGGTAAGATAAGCGGTTAAATGGGCGGTTGGGTGGGCGGTTGAGTGTGCATGCAGGTGGTGAAACGTAGGCTCGTGATTCTGCGTTTGGTGGGGGAGGGGAACGGAACTTGTCTGTCTGTCCTTGGTGATGGCGACGTCTCTGCAACGCAAGGGATTTGGTGCGGGCGCAAGGAAATAGGCCAAGACAATTTATTTTCTGGGGTTAGGATTAGGGAGCGATTATCTATCCGATCAGATATCCAACTTTTAAGAGAATGTGATTCGCATGTTAGTTTCTGTACTGGTTGACTGGCTAACAACTAGCTAGTGGGCAGCCATTCACTAGCGACATCTCATCATAGGCTAGTGTGCAAGCATGCAATGACCAAGAAATATGCCACTTCTAGAGCTTTTTGTGCTAAAAGAAGGAGGAATTCGTTGAGAATTTTCATTACAATAGTGTTTAAATTGTAAAACAAAAGAACTATTTGTACAGTGACCATGGACATGCTCGCGTCGCCATCGCGGGTTATCTCCGTAATAAAACTACAAATGATATTAACAATAATCTGCTTGCCGCTGGGCATTTTACAAACAAGCAAATATGAGTTAAAACCTCATAAATGATGTGGTCCAGGGAAAAACTCGAAACAAGTTGAAGCGTCTGTAAGTTACTTTTTTCCTATTTTGGGCTAGATTACACAACAATCTTTTGGGCGTGAATAAATTACTTCCTGCCCAACCACCAAGCTACTGACTGTAAAACTATGGTATCGACCTGCAGTGCAACCAACTCACGTCCGAGTTTTGACCGTGTGCCCGAAATGTACAAGATGAAGGATGGAGAATCTTGGGAAATTGGAGCATGAGGCAGAGAATCATGCCTAGCAGGTAAAGAAATTAAGCAGACTGACGTCATGGGGCGAGTGTCTTGCGGCTTGCCACTCTTGTGTGTTCGTTTGCCATCAGGACAGAGTCAAAAAGGCTTCATCAGTAACAACCCTTGCGGCAGATGGTGTCGTCAAAATCAGTTCGGTTTTCCCGGTCTCCAGACTATTCTCGTACCACCAAAGACTGCGTCTCTTAGACTCGAGGCTTTCCTGCAAGACCGGGCAACAGGGTGTCTCAGCGGCTCGATACAGGACGACATGGCATACATTTATAAATACAAGCCACTCTTATACATTAGCATCCGCTCTTACGCACTGTATAAACTACCAAGAAGTAGTGAGCTAAATCCTGATGCGCCTTTTTACCATCACACACAGTGCCTGACAGCGTCCGCCACCCCTCCCAATCCGCCCACGAGATGACGGCCCGAGTAAACCACTTCCCATAACCTTGAAGCCGAACCTGCTCATAATTTGCAGGCTCAACCACACCCACTTCTACATCTATCCGCTGTCAAATAATGCTTGGCGTTTTTACTCCAACTAGTGCTCAGCAGCCCAACGGTCAAAGCTGCAACACCACCCGAAAAACTTTTTCGAGGGAGGGCAATATCGACACTGCTCGAGGTCAGCAAGGGGGGCGACGCGTCATTCGCAATCGCGATAACTAGGTAATTAAAGCAACTTTTGGTTTGCTGCCTGTATGGTCACGTGTTCTACAGCACATGCTGCTCCCTTGCCTTTCCGCCCGGGCCGGCTCCATGTCTTCTGTGCTGTATCACGATGACTGACGCACCAAATCATCGGCGATTGCTTTCGTAGCCCTTTTTCTTTCCAGAGTCTCTCGCCCTGCTTTCTGCCCGTCACCATTTTACGTCAAATTTGCAAAGCATTGCTCGTGATCCTGCAATAGGGGATCGGGGACAACCCTCTACAGAGAACCCATGGCGTACCGTGTGATTTGCTAGCCGTCAACGCACAGCCCACACGAGCTATGTAACCTCCAGGGCTTTTGCCTCTTACCATCCACTACTAAGCTATCCATCTTTTTGATTATGATAAATTTTGTTTAATCTTGACTGACTTTATTTACATATCTCTTCTCTTCAACGAGAGAGGGTCAGGGTCATGAATGTACGTCGAGTATGGCATCAGCATCTCCTACGTGGACCTCAACTGGTATCCCTTGAGTGTTCTTATTCTATGGATACCCCAGTGGGCGTGTTGATCGACGTGGCTGTTGATTGTAGACGAACTGTAATATAGAGCATGACCGTCCGGCCACGTACCGCCAGCCTTCCGGGAGAAGCTAATGTGGGCGTCAATCAGCTGTACATAGCTTTCGCACAATTTCTGTCGGATAGGCCCTGTGGGTCTTTTTTTCTCGCATATTGCCGTACATGTCTCTGCCCAATGAAGAGACCTGGGTTACGAGTCCCGATCTGCTGTGACCCTTTCTTCTGGAACGGCGCCCCGCGGGGATGTGCCTGCTTTGCCTGATGCAAGCACAAACCTCGTCAGGCCATTCATGTGCCGCTTACTTCTATGGCTGGCCCCAACCGCAGATTCCTCGCCTCTTGTAGTCGAGCTCGAACCCCCCGCCGGCTGAAGGAGGCGTGCATGAGACTCTCCGTCTGCAGCCTGCATGAGCACAAACCCGGAGGAATAAGCAAAAAAAAAAAGGATGACGAAAGGCCAGCTCGCTCTGAGTGTATCGCGTGCTCCTCGTTAGACAACTTGATGGTTTCTCGGCTTGAAGGTCTTGATGAGGAAGAAACCCGCTCATAACCGAGATGGCCTACGGGACCGGGCCATAAGAACCCGAAAAGCGGCTTGGCAGAGACTACTCGGGAGGGTTGCGCTGGAACTACTGGTACCAGCCTGCGTGAGGTGTGCAAGGTGTGATCCAGATACAGAGTGGTGCTTTGGATCAGACTGAAAATTGGCCACGAGGCTGTCTTTCCATGCATAGTGTATCGTATGGCACCTTAGCATAGCCAAGTAGCTGGTCTCTGCATGCAGTTGATTCGAGCCCGTCATCCTTTACTTGAACAGCTAATTAGGCACACTGGCATGAGCTTCCGTGTGTACACGACGCACTCGCCACACGTCAGAGGACAGCATCTTTGCATATCTGCGGCTGGTTGCCTTTCAATTCTACAAAGCTCCATCGAACGCCTTGCCAGTTCCCCAAGCTCTGCGAGTAGCCACCCTCAATCTGCCACTCTCAAAATCTTTTCATTCACATGTCAACAGTCTCTCATGGCTCGCAGTGGTTCGCACTGTGCCATGTTTCTGGGCGCGCCAGCTTTTGCTTCCATGGATACGGGAATCCCACACAGCTCCCGGTCACGACGGGCTTTTCCTTTGAAGATGGTCAGGGGCAAGCAAGTCAGCCCTGTCTTTCAATTAACGCACCAATACTTGATTTGGAAAATCTGATTCATGTGTACCTGCAGCCCTCGTAGCATGCAACGAGCATTGCCATGGAGACCTGACATGGTCGGTTCTTGCGCGCATGTATTGGGCAGGGAGGATCGTCGTCATTGCTACGCAGTTAAAAGCTTTAAAATGCCATCTATTGGTGCATAAAAGATGTCAGGGTCGCGATAGGTTATTTCATCAGGCGTTTCATATCCGTTGCGGTAATGTTCAGGTGGTGTATGGTAAACTCTCGCAGTCGATTCACAGGCATAAAAGGAGCAACCCCCCTTCGATAGTAACAAGCATTTTGTAGCTTGCGCTCAAAGTTCAAAAAGCTCATTCTCTTTCTTCATCCAAGTTCTGTTCCTCAAAAGACCATCACAAGGCACTCGACATGACCTCCAAGTCCAACGTTTCGATGACTGCCGACCACGGCTGCATCGTCGAGTAAGTCAACTGAACTCTGCCAAGAAAGACGTGGCACTGGCATTAATATCTAGCAATAAGTAAGCGGTGCTTCAAGCGCTCGTTCACTGTCGATGAACAGGCCAAGCTCCGCGATGATAGAATCAACATCATGTTGAAAAACATCGACGACCCCAGTGTGGTTGTGATTCAGGCCAAGCAGTCGTACATGCCAAACCCTCGATCCGGCCCAGGAAATGGCGGGGCAGGACAAAAGTCGACCCTCTCGACTGCAGTCAGGGCCTAGTAGCTGGGACTGCAAAGTTCATCTAATGGACACATGGCTCACAGTGATTGCCACCACAGCCACTGGCTTTGTGTCTTGAGTATGGGTTCTGTGAGAATATAGCAATAGCTAAACGAATGAAATGATATGTATCTAGTCCTCCCTCGGGAACTGAAATTATAAGAAATGCACCGAATACAACGCCCTCATACAAAGCCTCCTACTCGGCCACTTGGTGCTCGCCAAGCTTCACTCCGAATCACACATGCACGCCAAGAGTTGTGGCCGAGGATCAAAGTAGACATGCTATATGTTTGCATTTCAAGTAATTCCCCTATCACTACTCAAATCTCGAATTTCTAGACTAGATGTGAGAGTTTATACCCGCTGAATGCGCGCTTGCTCTGTCAGGTACCTGGTACATTGCAACAGCCTGAACGTCCACGAGACATTCTCGCCAGGCGTGTCTCACAGCTGTAGCTATTACATAGATGGCCCTCATAAAATCCAAAGCCACCCTCAAAAAGAATAGAAGATGCCTGAAGAATCAGCGTTGGAATATCAGTGCTAGGGCGCCAGTGCCAGCGCCAGCCAAGGAACACCAGCTGAAGAGCACTACTCGCCTGGATCAGAGCACTGTAAGAAGCCTACAAACACCATACGAAATATGCGATTTGAATGAGACGGCCATGATCAGTTGATATATCTTGAAAGCCGCCAAGAAAACAGAACTATGACGGCTGTCGTCAGATGTGCGAGTTTTCCACAAAACCGGCGCGCTCGAGGGAATATACTCAAGGGCTTTATGAACAAGGATTTAAAAGGCTCCGTCAATGTAATACCACAATTCCAGAGACTCAGATACCCGCAGTAGCTCGGGGTCTTTGACAAGCTACCGACTTCCCCAAAACATCATCATCCACAAGGCTCGACGCCACAACAAACTTTTACAGGTGCGAGTTCCCCTACTGTCAGTATATAAATGCAAGATAGTAACAGACGTCCGGTTTTCCAAGACAAAGCAATCTATACTTTTGCTGCATGGGAAAAATGAAAGCTTTCGTCTTCTTCCCCGATCGCACAGGCGACGAAAGCCGAGTCGCCCGCCACCCGTCGAACCCGGCATACTTTTCGGACCGAACCAGCCCGCCTGGTTCTCCGACTCGACCGGACCTGACGAGCTCGTCAAGCTGACGTGTCAACTCGCAGAAATCTCTGCTCCTTGTTAGACTTGGCAAGAAGACGGCCACCATGGCTGACAGCAGACTTTGCCTCGGCCGTGGTTCATGTGCGATTCATCGCGGGCACATTCGAGGCCGCGCAATGGCACTTGAAGCTTTCGGGCCTGGTTATAACTGGAAAGCAGCATCGCGCAGCATGGTAACACCGATGCTCCTTTGCGGACCATTCCTGTAACGGCCGAAGTTACGACACAGTACAATTACAATGCCAGCCTTTTGGGTCCTCGACATCATCGGAGAACGCTTTTCCCGCTCCCTTGAGACTTTGATCTCGGAGAACGGAAGAGATGCATCAACGTCTCTACATCATTCACTACACGCTGCACGTGGGCATCGACGAGCTGGCTGCGGAGTGTCGACGGCCGCACCATGCGCTTCAAGGGCGGGCATTGCGTGCCAAACGAGGAGTGATCTTTACGCACTGCTCTCCGGCGCTCCAAGCGACTGACTATTACATCGTCCAACCGAGACAGCATCCATCTTCACCGACGCGCCATGGCCAAAAGGTAGTGGCTCTCGCAGGTAGATATTACAACGAATGAAGTGATCAAACCCTACCTGTCTACATTGCTCATCTTCTCTGCTGCTTTTCACTATTTCTGCTATCCTCGAATACAACAGCTTCGTGCTATGCGCCTTATGATTGTCGTTTCCTTTTTTTTTCTCTGGTTCGAAAATAAACTGAACCCCCGCTTATAATGGTCGCCTCCACCGCCGTGGAATCCAAGTAGATTGAGGTGGTAGGATTACTCGCTAGTTAGAATAGGCGTTGCAGGATACCATCATACTACCACGCGCTTCTGGGCAGCACTCGACCGAAATCGTCGTCCCGTCTAGCACAGCATCCTTTCGTTGCTCGTACCCTGCGGGGGGGGGGAGTGGACAGCGCAGTGTAGGGGTTGCGACCGGGACCGATTTTGTGGGGGACGGAGCCGGAGCCGGAGCCGGAGCCGGAGCCGGAGTCGGGGTCGAGGTTGGTAAAGATGGAAAGGAAACATGCCTAGAAAAGTTACGATGCAGATGTGCATACGCATGTCTAATTTCTCATGGTTTACACGAGTGTTGCATACAGACAGCCGCCGCAAGTTACACGGCAAAAGTGGCACATGACTACGCAAGGCAATGGATGAAAAGTTTTTCATGTCTTCAAATAGCAAATGGTATATGTCCAGTACAGTTACATGCGCCCCCAGCCCCCTGATATCCTCTTGCAACCCAACCGTTTGCAATTCCAAGCCCAAACAGTATTATAAGCTCGTATTTATACACAATGTTTTCTTGCTTCATGCAAAATGCCCTTTTTTTTTCTAGTCTTCAATATCATCATCGCTCAGCACCAGCTTTTGCGCGAGCATGCTCGTCACGGCGCCCGACTTGATCCCCTGGCGCTTCTTCCGCGGGCTCGCTTCCTCGGATGGCTTGTCCGTCGCCCACGCCTCGCCCATTGCCGCGCCCCCCTCTTCATCCACATCCTCCTCCTCCTCGTTGGAGCCAGGAATGCCACTCAACGACACAATTCTTTCCAGCTCGCGCGTACGTGGTCCGCTTTTCCGCGCACGCGCAATCAACGCCGTGTAGGGAAGCCTCTCGAGCAGCAGCTCTCGCCGTGCCGCGCTTCCCAGCGACAGCATAGCCGTCTGATTGTCGTCGTCCTCTGCGCTGGAACCTTCTCGCTTCGTCGGTGGGGCCTGGCTCGACTGCGCTGCTGATGCGGTCAGTCTCGGGTTGCGACGAAACGCATTGGCGCCGGCCGTCATCTCCTTCCTAGCGATTTGGTCCTCTCCCCGGAGCATCCGTGATGACCACATGTCCACAAGACCGCCAATCTCTTCCTTGGCTCGCCAGAGCTTCAGGCTTGCGGGGTAAAACATCTTGAAGGCGTCGCTGCTTCTAGCCATGCCGCTTGTTTTACGCTTGACAGGGTTGGGCAGCGAGAAGAGCATGCCGCGCACAGCCACCTCAAACATCATTTCGTCTTGCCGAAGCACATGACTGCCCGAGTCTCGGCCGGTAAAGCCGCCTCGCCCACCGAAAAAGACATCCTGAGAAGGGCACATGAGATCGCTGAGCGATAGATGCTCGATGCATTCATTGACATAGTCCATCGGTGTAGAAAGGTCCATTGGACCAGTGCTCTCGCAGGACAGAATGTAGTTTTCATGTAGAGCTGCGATAAAGGTATGCGTGTCTGTCCCAGTTTCTCCGATCAGTGTGTCGACTGATATTTGCGATTTCCGTGGTCGCGAGTGTTGGGAAAGATAATGGGGCAGGATTTCTGCCTCATCGCCGGATGCCTTTTCTTCTCTCTTGTTATACACGACTTTGCCGACGGCGTGAAATATGCCCAAGCTGGCTTCTCGCTGGGAAACTAGCTCCAAACTGTCTTGCTCGCCCTGGGTCATGCCGATGCCATCTTTGGTGCTCTTCTTTTGCTTCGTGAACGCGACCTTGGCACCCCAGTCAGCCACCTGGTCTCCCTTGAGGCACAAAAACTCGAGCGATGAAATTGCGCTGCGAACATCTCCAATCTCGCCCAGCCTCTTCAATACCATCGGGCCGGGTGTTCGCCTTCGACCTGATTTTCGTGCTTCTTTCAAAACGACAAGCTCAAGCGCCTTGGCGAGTAATGATGGGGCAATGGCATTGAACTCAATAACGCCGACACCTGGATGTCCCAATATTTCCGGACCTAGCAGTCGATGCGCAGTCAAGCTATCTGCAGATGCTGATGTGGTTGTGAGAAGTGTTTCTGAAATGACTAATATGACGGGCTTAACTGGCTCCCTCCGACCGTATTGCGAAAAAACGGACAGTGACGGTACGTGGTTAGATAAAAACTGTAGCAACGCTCCTCTAAAGGATGACAGAGTAGAGGAAGATCTGGAAAAGGTGTTTGGAAACTCTTCGATAAGCATGATTCGCTTGTCATTGTCTGTATTCGCGTTGCTGGACGCAGTAGATGTTGATGACGGGCTGTCAAGGTCCAGAGCACCAAACTTGCCTCCACGACCAAGGAAATCCTGGAATTGTGCCGAAGATGAGACAAATCCAGTGCCTGCGTTTCCCACAGGGTTTCTCCATTCGAGAAGCTCGCAGCCCATCTCCTTAGCCAGCAAACGAATCGTCGTCGTCTTGCCAGACCCCGCAGCACCCTTCAGAATGAGCAGCCGTTGCCGCAGCCTGCCGCTAACGACTTCTTCTAACCATCGTCTGACATCGGCCACCTTTTTCTTATGTACTGCGAGTTCGTCGAGGTTCCGCGGGCCGTATCGTTCGGACCAAGGTCGGAGATCGTCGTCGTCGGCGTTGGTCGGCCGTGGCGGCTTCATAAATCGCTGGCTGGATGTCGTCGCATCTAATGATGCTTGTTGACTGTACACGCGTTGTCTTTTGCGCGCGTGCTGGCCGACCAGGCTTGACGAGCTCGCCTTGAGTTCGGAAATCTCGTCGTCTTCTGAGATGGGGTCGCTCACAATGTCGTCGACCGACAGCGTCCTACTGTCGCCTCCGGCCGCAGACGGAGCCTTGGACGCACGCTGCGCCTGCTTGGAGAAGAGCAGCTTCAGATCCCCGCTCTTTCCCTTTTCATCGCTGCCACCACGACCCGCGTCCCTCGACTTGCGGGGGCTCGGACCGGCGCCGTTCTTGGAGAGCGAGCTCTTGCGGGGGCTGGTGCCGTTCTTGGAGGCAACACCTCGGCCCTTGCTCGGACTGGGGGACGCCGTGGCGATGCGAGATTTTCTGGGAGAGCTCGGGGAGGCGAGGAGGAAGTTGTTAAGGGTGTTGGCGCGCGAGGGCTGATGGTCGGCGTCGTCATCGTGCTCGTCGGCCGAATCAACCGTGTTCCGCCGGCGGCGCTTCGCAGGCGGAGCCATTACCGTGAGATTGGCATCGGCAGGACGTGCTGGCAACTCAGCATGATTCAATGGCAGATTGCGCCGCTGTTGGGGTTGCCGAGTGCTGAAGATGGAAAGTGTGGTTTCACGCACTGGGATGACAGGCAGTTTGAGCTAGCTGCGTTAGGCCCACACAAACAGGCCGTCCAGCCTCCAATGGGTCGCGTTTAAAACATCTTCCTCTACGGGCTTAAGACTTTAGATTAATATCGCTATTTTTGCTTTCTCGATCGGGCGAGCATGTCAGCTTGACCATTCTGTAAAATTATCTACAAATGTCAGAGCGGAGCGCAGGTATAGGTCGTCCGCGTCACCCCACGTTGATGATGCCTCCTTGATGGCACGAACGGCTGCGAGACGTTAGTGTGTGTCTTTCAAAGCCACAATCTACATACCTTTCATGTAGCTTGCGTCTGCCAAGTAAGGGCCATTGATTGCCTTGTCGATAACGTGCTTCCATGTTCGGCCACTCGCGTCTTTCTGAATATTGGCTGAGTTTGGCTCGGGCCGTCCGGTCAGCAAACAGACGGCAATAGCTAATAGCCACCACTGCCGCAGCATCGATACGTGATATTCAGCGGGAATGTATGGCAGGAGAATTCGTATCGAGTTGCTGGCGGATAAAAGCTGGGCAGCAAGAAAACTGAACGATTCGAGTCCTGATGATGCAAACAAGGCCACCGCAATTTGCTGTAGCTCTTCAAACTGCTTTGTCGCGTCGACAATGTGCCAGGCATTCCAATAATCCAATATTAGCTCTTGTTGCTGCGAAAAGAGCGACTCAAGACTGTCGTGCTTGTCAGCTGTCACAGTTACTTGAGAGCCTCCTCCTTTGGCGAGTCTTGAGATAAGTTGCGACAAAGACGAGGATGGTAGCGTCGAGGGCTTCGTGTAGCTTGGCTCATCGAGGTACTTGTGCAACTCGTTGTAGTGGATGCAAGTGAGACTTAGAGCTTCCATGGCAAGCGCTCTGCTGTTGATCTCGCAAGCTAGCGCTAGATGTTCGAGGGGATGGCCAACTAAAGCATAGTTAGAAGCGTCTCTCGATCGTGTTTGCAGGGTAAGAGTACTCACAAGCGCCGATGAGACAGTTTATGAGAGGCTCATCACCCTCGGTCAAGACGTGCCTCATTTCTTGCTTCCAGTCGTAGGCAAATTTAAAGGCAAGCTTGTCCTCGTAATAGTCGACAAAGGCACGCTGGTAATTGCGGTCGCCCAAAAAGTCTCTCCAATCTTCGTCTATTACCTCGGCGGGTGAGGGCGTCCACGGCTCCAGATCCTTGATCTGCTCATTGTAGATGGTATTGAGGTCATTCTCGTTGGCACCAAGAATGTAAGCTGTGCTCAAGTTGTGAGAATTGACATTGTTAAGCTGCAGGTTCTTGTATACCACGGCGTAGTTGACGTGATTGGCCTTGAGCAGATGCTTGAGTGAACGGCCTCGGCGCTCTTGGTCAGTCTCGATGTCATGAACAGGCAGCGCCTCGACGGCTACTGTAGTCGCGGGAGTAGCGTTGGGCTTGGCCTTGATCGCCGAAACTGATCCAAACGAAAGCATGCCAGGCAAACCTATAGATGAGCTCGAGCCTCGAGGGTGGCAAAGGTGAGGGCAATGGAATCGGATCGTACGTCTCGTTGAGCTAGGTGTGATGTTGGGACAATGTGGGGGCGGGCCAGCGCTGACCAGTTTAGTGGGATGATGCGCCCCAACGAGTGCTGAATGCAGCTAAATTTTGGCATTTGGCGCTCTGGTGCCGCTGTAACGTCCAACTACAGTGGTTTTCAGCTTTAATCAGCACTGGCTTCACATGCTCGCATCGTGTATCCTATGCCAGCCAAAACCTCGCCGCTCAGCACTTCAACTCCTTGTTCCATCATGCCCGCCGTTGCGCCGCCATCCAGAAACGATATTCTCATCTACGCTGAGCTGCTCACCAATATCCGTCAGGTTACCATCAAGGCATCTTTGCCTACGCCCGCCGACCACACCACCACCGCTGAAATCTTGGACGAGGGTCGCAAATTTCGCATCAGCCACAATGGCACCTCTGGCGAGGCCGTTCTGCCCGCAACCGCGCCCGTAAAAGGGACGCTACCGCTTTCGCATAAAGGATCTACTGAAGTCACATGGAGGTTTCCTCTGAAACCGGCTCGCGTCCCGGAGAGGCAGTTTCTTCCCGAGAACCAACCACTGCCATGGCCAGCGTCAGTGATCAAGCCTGGCTCTCCAATCTCCTGTCGAGCATGTGGGCAGATCTTCATCAATAGTGCAACAGTCACGACGTGGAAAGATTTGCCAAGTGAAAATTGGGCCGAAATGATGGAGTTTTGGCACTGCCATAAACCCATTGACCACGACACGGCCGAAGATGGCGACCTCCAGCATCGTGGGTATGGTGCGGCCAGCGCCATCACAGCACAGCCCGGAGTAGGATTTGTTGACATAACTTCACTCCTGTTTGCAGAGGAAGATTGCGGCTCGATAAAGGTGAGCTAGCTTCCCCTTCTTCACCCAGTGGGGAAATAGAAGGTGGCCAAGTCAGGGCAATAGCCCCCAATGTCATGGTCATCGATACAATTCCCCTAGATTGATTCATTGCCCTTTCAGACTGATGCAGCGCCTCTCAGAGTACCCTCCACAAGGATGGGTTTCTGGAAGACGCCTCTGGCTGGGCAGTCTCTTTTGCACCCGACTTTTCAGAGCTGCGGATCGTCTGGGCTACCCTACGAGACACATGGCCATTTGTTCTTGCAACAGCAAGGTTCATCAAGCTAACTCTAATAGTTCTCATCTTCAAATCCGCTTGAAAAGTTTGATAGCAGCCAAGACGCAATCCAAGCTACCAAAGAGGAAAAGTTTCTCACCATCAGCTGCAGTAATTGCGCTACCGAAGTTGGCACATTCAGTGTCCTCGCCTCCACAGTCGCCTTCTACAAATGGCAAATCTCTTGCGAGATATCCTCGGTACAAAAGCCACCGTCGAGCTCCGACTGCCTTGTTGCCACACTTCTCTCCACGATAGCTCGATCCGGTTCTTCAAAGTCTGTCGTCATGCCGCGAAATATACCCGCAGATAACACGTTGCGTCACTTGCAGCTTTGGGTGCTCAACAATAACGTCATCTTTACCGGCAACCAGAAATCGACTCCGACATCAGCAGTCAAAGTGCTATTCAAAGAGATTGGGGAGAAGGAGGCTCTCGAGTTGGTGGAATCCTTGTCAAATGACGTCCAAGACGTCAACTTCCCAGCACAAGCGATAAAGGTGGCACGCGAAACTCTGACATGCAGCAAATACATGTTGCCATCATCTGAGCGATCATTTCAGGAGTGGCAAGTCGGTCTGCTTGAAAGATGGGTTCCTCAGCCAGCCTGAGGCGAAGCCGAGCTTGCCCCTTTTTTCTCATTATTTAAAGCACAGCACGGCCATCACTAAATTCTATGCGAGCGGAATGATCCGACTCGAGCCGTCTGCGCCCCGTTCTATTCAAGGCATATGAAAACATAGGACATTTCTCTTTTTGAGAATACGTTCGAAATGATGGTCTTTACACCGTCCTCTCTCCTAGAGCGTGGAATACCCATTCATCTGCTCTCCCTCGGTCGTTGCTTCTAAATCCTGGCTCGCAACGGCCTGGATACCCGCGCACTCAAAATACAGAATGGCTTTACTCACTATTGTGCTCATCGCGTAAAAGGCTACTACGGCGATGGAATCAAAAGCGCTGATGAAAGTGAGGCTTGAAAGCACTAGGGTGCCATACAAGAGCTGCTCCGAATTAGGTGTGGTTCGCAAAGTCATGGTTCCAAGGAGCACGAAGATGATGACGAAGAGGAAAAGGAAACGTGAAGCGGAGGTTTGAGAACGCTTACATGAACAGGTGCACCAGCGTACAATGCTGCTATCACAGCAGAAAAGAATGGCGCAGGACCAGCCGCTCGGCTCTCCACCGGCAACTTCTCAGCGAATGCCGAGGGTGTGGTCTCGTTCTCAATGCATGACTTGAGTCGGCTCGCCCATCCAGCCTTTGTGTCTTGCCGGTGGTGTCCCGCTGCGCGCTTTGCATCACTGACCCTCTCCGCGCTCTGCACGTTTAAGCGCAGCGCGACCCAGCCGCTGAGATGCAGCAGCACCACCGTTCCATGCCAAAGTGCGGGGAGGAACACGGTGATGGGCGAGAAGGAGCACACGGTCCAAACGCACAGCTGATACGTACGGTACGCGCTGTTGGCCACGGCCGCTAGTGCCAGGAGATACTGCATCGCGGACAGAAACAGGGTCAGGAAGCCGTGGCCGAATAGTCTGCCCGCTGTATAAGGGAAGCTGCCGCGCGCTTGCCTCGAGAGCGGTTTTGATAAGGCCTCCACCTTATCCGCATAGATTGCAGCCGTGGAAAAGATGGTCGCGGGTGAAGCTACACTGAGCAACAGAGCGAGAACGGGCCGGCGGAGGCTGAGCATGGCAGTATCGGCAGGCGTAGGGCTGACCATTTGCAGAATCGACGGAGCGAGGCCAAGAACAACAGCTGCAGCACCCAACTCTGACTACCGAGTGTTATTTCCTTTTAGCAAAGACGTTGTCTTTTCGGATTATGAAGTGATTTGGGAGAAAGGGCGACGAACCTTGCGAAACTCGGGAAACTGCTGCAACAGGCAGTCAAATACGGCGTAGCTGATATGAGTGTCATTGAAGCTGGCATTTCGGTAGTTGGTGATGTTTTCCTGGCAATTGTGCTCCAGGTAGCCCTTTAGCATCTCGTCCCAGGCCGGAAAGAATTGCTGGTATAGGACTGTCGAGTGCGTTGCCTTGGCGGCAGCAGCCGACCAGGCGCAGAGACCAAGTAGGAGAGCAGCCGACCGCATTTCAATCCTGTTTTCGAGATGATGCAACAAATATCGAGGTTTGCCGGAAAAGGCAGCATTAGAACTCTTTATGTGCTTATAAATTGCGACTAGTGATTCTCAACCCACGCCGTCAAGCTGTGCGAGCGCCCGCTGAGAAACCAGGTTGGGGCAAAGCCCGTCAGCAAGGCGCTTTCACTGGTGAAAGAAAGTTTGTTGATTAGCTGCTTCTCTATCCGCTGCGGCTGGCGGTCGATGTCAGCTTGAAGCCACAGACAGGGGTCTCCGGGCCAGCCCGCTGGCAGGATACATCACTTGCCCTGTGTGGTAGCCGCCGGAGCGGGACCATAGCGTAGGATAGGAATAGAAAGAGTTTATTGATTGGAAATGATGGGGAGGGATGGAATCGTGGGCGATACTCTAGCCATTGGCTTACAGCTGCGATACCGTTGCAAATGCTTGCAAAATAGCCGAAGCCCTACGTGTAAGCGCCTTGCTTCCTCCCATGAGCAGCTCAAGTGCTGTTTAAAAGAACACTACGGAGTAGCTGTATCTAACGAAGTAGAGGTTGTGTTTGAGTTATCCGCTTTGTCATGTTAGGCTTAAAACTTGGCAGCAAGCAGCATCCGCAAGATTGAGCCCACGACTGTAGAGAAATGTCGCTTCAAAGTCGATGATCAAGATTCATATATGACCGGATCTCTCGAACCTTGATATATGCATAGTGTTATTAATAATGTCCGCATCAATGCCTCAATACGCTGAGCTAATCCCTGTCGCTGCAAAAATGTGGCTCCACACTTTGTTGCGACGCTGTGGGGCTGTTGCCTGGCTTTATCCCCGGCGTTTTCATCCCGACATTGCGCGCAGTGAATGATGTTCTGAGAATGCGAATGACTTGTGGTCATAATCTGCAATTTGAGCGGGCTTGAACAGCATGATTCGAAGCGTTCAGCAGGAATTGCCTGCATACCATGGCTTTTTAATACGAGAATAGCCGACATTATGTCCCCTCGGTCGCCCCATTATATCCCTGTCGGATGTCTCGCGATCCCCCGCTCTGAGGTCATCGTCGAGGATTCGCTATGGCAAGCCGACGACGCTATTTGGAAGCCTCTTGTACGCCCAGAGAGCTCAAAGTCGGACAGAATACCTGATGAGGCGGCTCGCAATGGCGGCACAAGGTCGATAACGCAAACGGCATTGCTTCATTCCGCCAAATCGGTCTCGCAGCTGTTGGACGCCCGTTGGGCACAATTCGAATATAGAACCTTTCCGGAATTTGATGACACGACAGTAGTGAGAGTCTATTTTCTTGCTGACGATGCTCTAAGAAGTTCCATCAGCAGGGCTCTAGAGATTCCAAACAAGCATCGCTTCAAGATTCTGACTGAAGTGGACAGTTCTGCTCGAGTTTGGGCGGGACTGGAGAAGCCTCTTCCGAACGAGAGAAATCCTCTCGCGCTAAATACCCTGGAAGAATCCGATGCTCCTACGTCTCTGCTGGAACTGTTCAATAACATTCCTTCGCCTGCACCGGACACTGCTATTATTACGGACCCGCTTCTGAACCATGCCACAGAAAACGTTATCAAGGGCAAAATATCTGGTCTGAAATCCGAACTTCTTCCATATCAGAAGCAATCTATAGCACTGATGATACAGAAAGAGGCCTGTCCTGGCAGTGTGCTTGATCCGCGACTTGTGCATTTGCATGATCGAGACGGTCACTCTTGGTACGTAGATCCCGTCGCAAAAACCGTCTTACGAGATGCGAGATACTACGATGCCGTATCCGGAGGCATATTGGCCGAGGAAATGGGAACGGGAAAAACAATCATATGCCTTGCGCTAGTATTGGCTACGCGGGCGTTTCCTGCTGAAACGCCAGAAGTCTATTGGTCGCCAGCGCTGCCAGTACGCAAGTCGGTTGGATCTCTGATGGATATGGCAGCTTCGTGCGCGAACCGATACTCACAGTCTTGGATAAGCTACTACGGACATACCAAGAAGAATGACTTTAGGGGAACTGCCATTGCGAATGCGATCCAACGGAACCCTGGCTCCTACACCCTACCTGGCGCCAAACCGAGGAAACGTGCACGTGGAGGAAGCAACTTGGGCCTGCCAAGGACGATCTACCTCAGCAGCACTAGCCTGGTCATCGTCCCTGAGAACTTACTTTCACAATGGCAGCAAGAAATTAGCGAGCATACGGAAGATCTCGAGGTTCTTGTGCTGGCTAAACACGACGTCATTCCCAGAACCGAAATATTGCTCAAGTACGATATTCTGTTGTTCTCCCGGTCACGTTTTGATAAGGTGGTCAAAAGTGAGGGCATTTCTAAAACACCTCTCGCTTCCATTCACTTCAAACGTTGCATCGTTGACGAAGGACATATTCTGGGTAATTCAAAATTTTCCAACAAAAGCCTCCTACTGCAGGGTCTTGATGAGTTGCAATTCACCTCGCGGTGGGTCGTGACTGGAACACCATCCCGTGGTTTATATGGAGCGTCTGGCCAGAGCAGCGGTGATACACTGTTGCAAAAAGGGACGCTCAAGAGTTCATCGATGACTCAAATGTCAGCAGCACAGGAACGAAAAGACATTGATCGGCTCGGCGCCATTGCAGCACTGTATTTGAAAGCACGACCATGGGCCACCTCGGCTTCGGAGGCTTCAGAGATGGGAGATACTGTGGCAAAGTGGGCAGCGCATTTCAGTTCACCGACTTCTGGCTCTGGATGGGTACGACGCTGGAAATGCCTGAAATTGACAATCAATTCGCTCATTCTACGTCATCAGCTACACGAGGTGCTTGATTTACTGCCACCCGTGGACGAAAAGATTGTGCTTCTCGATGGGTCGTACCAGGACATGCTGTCACTCAACATCTTTGCCATGATGATCATCTTTAATTCAGTCCAGTCGCAACGAACTGATGCAGATTACTTTTTTCACGCCAAGCAACGCAAGAGTCTGCTTCAAATTGTGCACAATTTAAAGCAATCGAGCTTTTTTGGCGGATCCTTCTTTAGTGTCGAAGAAATCGAAAAGGCTGTACAAACAGCCGAAGAATTTCTGGAAAAGAAAGAAGTCGAGATTAATGACGAAGACGAGGCGCTTCTCAAGACAGCAATAGACTTTGGCCACCTCGTGTTGAAGAATGAGCTCCGCATACTGAGCAACCGCTTCCACGAAATGCCAGTCTGCGTTGCAGGAATTCCTGGGGGCGCTGGTAGATACTGGTCTTTGGACGGAGAAGAAAATGGTTTCATTTGCACATCTGCCAGCATGATGCTCACTGTTCAAAGAATGCTTTATAATGCAGCGAGTAAGGCGGTTGATGATCCTGGGCAGCTCAATTCTCTATTGAACGGTGGTTTGATACAAAACGGCCTGTTGGAGAGAGAAAGGGCCGAAACTGAAGCAGAGTCTATTCGACGAGCAACCAAGACATCGACGACCTTGGCCGGCAACACTAAGCTCGGCAACGACAAACCTAAGTCGCTTCACCGGTATAGACATGGAATTCATGGTGCTGAGCCGGCACAAGTGGTAACCGATGAGGCATTTGCTTCTGTTTTGGCAGAGACGAAACTTGTGTCTACAGTATCTGCCAAGCTTTCGTACCTGCTTGATAGTATCGTCAAGCACCAAGCCGATGAAAAGATTATTATATTCTACGAAAACGAAAACGTTGCTTGGTATTTGGCGAATATGTTGGATATGCTGGAAATTCAGCACCTTATTTATTCTAATACGATTAGCGCCGATAGAAGGGCGGAGTACGTCAGAACATTTCACCACAACAAGAGGTTTAGGGTTCTGCTGATGGACATATCAAAGGCTGCTTTCGGGCTGGACATGCACGCAGCGTCGCGAGTGTACTTTATCAACCCCGTGCTGAACCCTCAAGTGCAAAGCCAAGCCATTGCTCGAGTACGACGCATCAGCCAGCACAGGGGTGTCTCGGTCGAGACGCTGGTGCTCAAAGGCAGCATCGATGAAGTCATACTGGATCGCAAAGAGCACATGACACAGGCGGAGCATGTCAAAGCAAAGACGATCCTAGACGTGTCTTTGATCAAGGACTGGATAAGAAATGCCAAGATTATGCGTGTTGGAGAAGCGGGCGATAGTCACGCTGCTCAGATGGTGCCGCTGGCGACTCCTCTGCCCATCTTTGGCAAGGGGTTCGGGCGCTTGGCTGGCCCTGACGAGGGTTTGGTCAAGGACCAGGCCGTGGCGCCCAAAGCAGCATTGCCGGATCGAGCTGCGACATGGGCGCCGAGCGGCCAGAAGCGTGTGCGAGAAGGAGACACGGAACAGCGACTGGCGAGACGTGTACGATTTACAGGAGAGTCGGATTCGCCTTGAGTGATGATGAGGGAAAAAATTAGCGTGGCTTATAGAATCGTCTGAAGTTGCTGTATGTATGACTGTGGAATAGATGGCGAATATCTCATGACACTTACTTCAGCCGGTTCGCTGCGTGGAGTTGTGAACCAGCCGGTGCCATAGAAATTGCAGCTATTATGAGCCAACCACCATTGAGATAATTGCGATTAAATCTTGGCCAGTAGAACGGATAGATGGCGTAGCTCTATTTTCCGCCTGGCCCACTGATTGAAATGATTTGAGCCGCAGATTGTCGCCGAAGACGGACGGGCTGAGCTACTGTGCCTCCACAACCGGCGACTCGAATATTGTTGCCCCGCGATTGCGAAATAAAAAGTACCCCGCCAGAAATTTTCCCCTCGCAGTGCCGCCTCAACGCTCTCTTTCGTTGCCGCGCAGCTTGAGCTTTTCCTCGGGTCTAGTAAAGGGAAATAATCACCTTCATCATGGCCTCTTCTCAAAAGATTGCCATTGTCTCCGTCTACGACAAGACGGGCCTTCTGGACCTTGCCAAGGGCCTGGTCGCCCAGAATGTCCGGATCCTCGCCTCGGGCGGCACCTCGCGCATGATTCGCGAGTCTGGCTTCCCCGTCGAGTATGTCTTTCTCTCTGGTGGCCTCTTCATTATCAATCGAGCCTTACAAATCCATTCGAAAGCTAACTGATTAATTCAGAGACGTCTCCGCCATCACCAAGGCCCCGGAGATGCTTGGCGGCCGCGTCAAGACCCTCCACCCTTCTGTCCACGCCGGCATTCTCGCGCGCGACCTCGAGTCGGACGAAAAGGACCTCGCCGACCAAAACATTAACAAGGTTGACTACGTCGTCTGCAACCTGTATCCCTTCAAGGAGACGGTCGCCAAGGTCAATGTCAGCATTGCCGAAGCCGTCGAGGAGGTGGACATTGGCGGCGTCACGCTGATCCGCGCCGCTGCCAAAAACCACAAGCGCGTCACCATCCTCTCAGATCCCAGCGACTACGCTGGCTTCCTAACGGAGCTCGAAAAGGGCGAGATTTCCGATGCCAGCCGCAACCGCTACGCGCTCAAGGCCTTTGAGCACACGGCCGACTACGACACGGCCATTTCCGACTTCTTCCGCAAGGAGTACGCCGGCGCCGGCGATCAGTACCTGCCACTCCGCTACGGTGCCAACCCGCACCAGAAGCCCGCCGCCGCCTACGCTGTCGAGGGCAAGCTGCCCTTCAAAGCCCTCAGCGGCGCCCCCGGCTACATTAACCTGCTCGACGCTCTCAACGCCTGGCCACTCGTCAAGGAGCTCAAGGCCGCGACCGGCAAGCCTGCCGCCGCCAGCTTCAAGCACGTCTCGCCAGCGGGCGCCGCCATTGGCCTGCCGCTCAGCGCCGACGAGGCCAAGGTCTACATGGTCGCCGACATTCCCGGCATCGAGACGTCCGGTCTCGCGCAGGCCTATGCGCGCGCGCGCGGCGCCGACCGCATGAGCAGCTTCGGCGACGTCATTGCGCTCTCCGACATTGTCGACGTCCCCACCGCCAGCATCATCTCCAAGGAAGTCTCGGACGGCGTCATCGCCCCCGGCTACGAGGACGCGGCGCTCGAGCTCCTCAAGAAGAAAAAGGGCGGCAAGTACCTCGTGCTGCAGATCGACCCGGACTACAACCCCGGCCCGACCGAAACCCGCACCGTCTACGGCATCAACCTGCAGCAGCACCGCAACGACGTGGAAATATCGGCCAGCAAGAGCTTCAGCACCATCATCACCCCCAAGGACGGGTCGCTGCCCGCAAACGCCGCGCGCGACCTCGCCATTGCCACCATCACGCTCAAGTACACGCAGAGCAACTCGGTCTGCTACGCCTACAACGGCCAGGTCATTGGCCTCGGCGCCGGCCAGCAGTCGCGCATCCACTGCACCCGCCTCGCCGGCGACAAGGCCGACAACTGGTGGATGCGCTTCCACCAGCGCGTGCTGGGCATCAAGTGGAAAAAGGGCGCCAAGCGCCCCGACAAGTCCAACGCCATCGACCTGCTCGTCAGCGGTCAGCTGCCCAAGGATGGCGCGGAGCGCGAGGCTTTCGAGGCCATCTTTGAAGAGGTCCCTACTGCTTTTACCCAGGAGGAGCGCGATGCTTGGATGAAGCAGCTGACTGGCGTGTCCGTCTCCAGCGACGCATTCGTACGTATATACTCGTAAGCTTTTGTACTGTTGGATTTTTCGTTACTGACAAAGGTGTTTTCTAGTTCCCCTTTATCGACAACGTCTTTCGCGCTGCCCGCTCTGGCGTCAAGTATATTGCTGCGCCTACCGGCAGCCAGAACGACGCTGCCGTTTTCCAGACTGCCGAGTCTCTGGGCATCACGTTTGTCGAGCAGAGCATCCGCCTGTTCCATCACTAGGCGGTGCAAAACCCGTGGCGTTGTTATGATGCAGAAAAAAAAAATTGAATTTGGACTTGTAGAAATGAAAAAAAAAAAAAAAGACGGAATGAGTCATGATGTTGCAAAGGACCAATCAAGATTTGGCGTGAAGTTTTTTGACTGGACGAGCCAGTATCGATATCCCAGAAGAGGTATTTCGAGCCGAATAAAGCTATTTTATAAGTTACAGATAAAACAAGAAATCTCAGCGCGTAGCTGAAGGAATGACGAGTTCCATGTTACAGGGTGTACTCCCCTTTATGCCATCGCGTGCTCATGACGTTGCCTCGGATAGACACGGCGTTCTTTTGACTGCTGCACCTTTGCGTGGTTTTGTTGCGTGTCCGCAATGGCCGGCATGGAGGGATAAAGATTGGTTTCCATCTTTTCTGATCCTCTTTCGAGATCTGACGGGATATTTAATAGCTTGAAGATATGGCAGGCCTTCAGAGGGGTCGCGGGGGGTGGACGACGCAAGGGAGGATAAAGGGCGAGTAGTCATCTGCAAAGGGCGGCACTGGATTGTATAGTCTATATATAAAATATAAACTACAAAGTCTTTCTGGCGTTGATGTGCTTATTTTTTTTTTCTAAAAAAAAAGAAGAAAAAAAAAGAGATGAGATAGATTATGCTCTATTGTTGTACAATTTGTCGCCTCCACAGAGGCCAAACTTTGTCCGCTGTCGAGTAACTTCTCTAGCCATTATGCCTGGTTATTAGTGGCAACTCCCTCCTCTCTCTCCCTGTATGCTAGCTGATGTCTTGAAGGAAATCCCCATCTTCCTGTGTTATGTGATGGGCGGTATATGTTTTTTTTTTTTCTGAGAAAGCAGTAGTTTGTTTTTACTCTTTGACAATGAGCTTGATAGGTTGCAGACGCGCCCGAATGAGGGCGTAACCAACCATCAACACAGCTATGCTCGACAATCTTGGACTATCCACTCAGCATAATAATTAACCGCCAGAGTTTGTATGTCATTTCGGTTTTATTTTTCATTTTCATTTTTATATTTTTTTTTAATCGAATGAAGAAGCAATGATCAAGCAGAGAGGCTCAGGAGCAAAGAAGTGACCAAGGCAATACAAGGCATGTACTCCGTAGTGTAGCATTTGGTCTCGGAGCGATCAGCTGGTAATCTCGTGTGCAGAATCGTATACACGTGGCCATAATGTAGATTGATTGCTTCATCGTCGTTTGTATGCGCAATATGCGCTTTCGCGGCACATTTCCTGGCCCCGCTGCTCAAGGCTCTGCTGAGACATGTTCTGAGCGCCAGCGGGCGCTGCTCCTTTTTTTTTTTTGTGCCTTTTTTTTTTTTTAATTATTCTCTCAATGATGGTTGCTTTTTGGCTCTTGCCCCCCCTCTAATACTACAACTACTTTGCACAACTTGTCATGAGCGACAATGGCGTCCAATGTATTCAACATCAGTAACTATTTACGCAATGGGCATTCCAGTGACTCTGCGGCCCAAGAAAATGTGGACCATCTATGCGGTGATAGTCCTCCTCCCAGGACCCTGGAGGGGGTTGTCTGTGCTTTTTAGTGGTGCGCTTTCCCCCCCAGTCATGGCCAAGAAAAGATCGTTCATGGTGGCGTGTTGCCGCGAGAGTCTAGATGAAGTGGCAGTGTCCTGGTAGTATCCTCATTCACTACACAAAGGCTTTCAATTAATGACGTCCAGATAATGCACAAATGGAAGAATCGATGCAGCTTTCTGTCGTGGTTCTCCCAACTGCTTTGTTCCTCGTCTTCCTCCTACAGAGAGAACAAGTCTGCGGTTTCGTCAACGACATGGTCAAAGTTGACGATTCAACGAAATGCAATTCCGCCCTGCAACATTCCGGTACTGCTCCCCTTGCTCTTGGGCCCCATATTGCACGTCACTGCCCCCAACTAGTCAGGGGAATAAATTGAAATAAAAGGGGAAAAGCTGATGCTAGCCGGTTTGCCAAGTTGGCCTAGCGTGTATCCATCAGGGACGTCAGCCGATGACCACATCAACGCTCATCGCTATTACAATTTACAACCTAATCAACCCCAGCGCGAGCATCTTGACCTCGTTGCGTCCCATTCTGCATGGCATTTATTCATGTACGAATATTGACGGGCATTCGGGCATACGGAACGGTATTCAAACAGAGGGCTACCCACAGGCTGGTCCGGGGTCGCCCGCCCACCGGCAAGAGGCGCAATGTCTTGGGGCCAAGCTTTTGCCAAATGAGTTGATTTCTTGTCCTTTTTTTTATATGGATGGACAATTCAATTTTTAGTGGCTGGCCTTTTTTGGTTTGCCGACGCAAGCTGCGCCCACCATATTGGTCATCAGGCTCTTATTGACCAACTGCGACTGTCTCGTCCTATTATGTACACCACAGGAACGTAATGAAACCTAGTCATGATTCTTTCTTCCCCCTTCTCGAGTAATACTTTGCCAGAAAACTCACTCACTCACTTCTTAATGTTTAAACCCCCCCTCATGGCCTGGCTACCCCTGCGACTCTGTCATTTCCCCTTTCATTCACTGCTGGCAAAAGTTTCTCTAACTACACTGGAAAGATATCATCGTCTTTGTTCAGCAAGTCCTTTTTGCCTTTTACCTCCTTTTCCATTTTTGTATTTTCTTTTTCGAAATCTCCTGGTCAACTTCCAGCTTACTTGACAAGGATCATTTCGGCAAATGACACTGATCGAATCCAACAAACAAGAAAGAACCCATCCATACCCCAACGTCCACCGGCTCGCTCCAATTCTTTAATACGAGACGAAAACCCGGCACATGAAACCACGTCTCTTCATAATTGCACACGTTTACTATTTAATTACTCTGAGCTCACATCAACCACCCCCCCTTCCCCTCCCCCTTGGCCTGGCGCGCCTTTCAAAATGAGCCCGACGCTGGCTATGAGGCCCATGCACCACCCGCCAGCATTCGAGACGATCCCGGAGCTCGCCCCGGTCCTCGAGTACCAGTACTACACCAGCAGCGGCAGCGGCGCCAACACGTCCAGCAATTGCAACAATTCCGTCTCCTTTTCTGCGTCGCCATCGTCACTGCATTCGCGAAACACGGCCCGCAAGCATTCGTCCGCCGTGCCGACAACAGTCACCGCCCCGTCGCAGCTCCCGCCGCTCGACACGGCGCTACCTCTGGCATATCCCATGTATCCTGGTTTACAGACGGCTTCAAATACCATCACCACCACCTCCACTACCGGCATGTCCAACACCAACACCACAACAGCAATCACCGCCGCCGGCAGCACCGCCGGTCCTCCCACAACCACCATCATGAGCCGCAGAGGCCAGGAGCCGCGTTCTCTGAACCGTCCGCGCAAGATTTCCACGTCGTATTCGCGCCGCGACGGCTCACCTTTCTCCCCCAAATGCCCGTCCTACGAGACCTCGCAGCAGTACAGAATCCAGTACCAGTCGCCAACATCTTCATCTCCGCCATTGTCAATACTCCCACGCCCTCCACAGCAGCAGCAGCAGCAGCAGCAGAGGAAGAAGAAGCAGAAGTCTCCGCCCGAGCAGCCCAACGCGCTCTTTGGCACGCTGCCCGGCGAGGTGCTCCAAGTCGTGCTCGAGTGGCTGCAAAGTGTACACCTCGACTCTTCCACGAGCACAAGCTGCGCAACGTGCTGGGCGCGCGACCTGTGCAGCCTTTGCCTCGCCTCGCGCAAGTGGTCCGAGGTTGCCCGTCTCGCGCTGTACCAGGATATCCGCATCGTCGGCGACGACTCGGCCGCGCACCGCAAGCGGTTCAAGCTCGCGCAGGGCTGCCGCATGACGCTGCTGCGGCGCACGCTCCGCGCCAATAGCCACCTCGCGGCCGCGGTGCGCTCGCTGCAGCTACCCATGCCTGTTGGCGACAGCTGTGACGCAACGCCAAGTAGTAGTAGTAGGGCGGCGGGAGGGTTGTCGCCAAAGCAAGTCTACGAGAACCGCGTGGCTTCCCTCGTCATGGCCTGTCCGAACCTCGAAGTTCTCGTGGGACCCGGGGCTACACACGACCACGACACGTTTAACCGCATCACGCACGCGCTATCCACACGCACAAACCTCAAGACGATGAACTGGCGCATCGGAGCGAGCAGCGGATCCGGCAACGACCTCGTCGCTCGGCCGGGATCGGCATCCCACCGCGAAAGCAGCAGCGTCTTCTCATCCGCACTCGCCTGCATGCTGCCGCCGCCTCCGCCTCCGCTCAACGCCGCGCAAGAGACCAGCTTCCTCGGGCACCACCGTCAGTGGCATTCTCTCGCCAGCCTCTCGGTGCACTGCCTGCCCGGCGCCTCGCTCGCGCCCGACACGCTGCTGCAGCGCGCGCTTACCTGCCTGCCCTCGCTCCAGCACCTGCACCTGAGCCGCGTGCCCGGCAACGCCTTTGGCGACGCCGCGCTGCTGTCCTTGCCCGCGCTGCGCTCCCTCACGCTCGCCCACCTGCCCGGCGTCACCGCCGGCGGCCTGTCCGCCTTTGCCACGCGGCCCAACAGCCAGCCGCTGCGCAGCCTGCAGCTCCGGCACACGGCGCTCACGTCGCTGCCCGCGCTCGCGCGGCTCCTCTCCCACCTGCCCAGCCTCGTCTCCTTTGCGCTCGTGCAAGAGTTTGCGCCGCTCATGCCCACCGAAGACGACGGCGACGACGCCTTTGCGCTGTGGATGATGCCGTACCTGGCCAGCCGCACGCTCGTCCGGCTGCACTGGGATATTGTCGCGCGTCACCACCATGCCCATCATCACCATCACCACAGAGTGCAGCCCGCCGTCAGCGACGCCGACGATATTCTGGCGCGCAGCATCGAGGCCGGCGGCTTCCCCGCGCTGCGCACGCTCCGCGCACCGAGCGACCCCGACGGCATCTTTCAGCAGCTGTGCCGCCCGCGCGAGGTCATTGCCACGTCGGCGGACCGCATCTGGGCCAACGGCGGGCGTTGCGGCAGCAGCCACAGCCGCCATCGGACCGGCAGCTTGAGCAGCAACAACAGCAGCAGCAGCAGCAACATGGGACGACACGCGGTGCCCAGTCTACCCAAGTCGGCAACGGCCGCGTCACTTCCGACCGGCGGGCCCTTTGCAGCGGCCCCGCCAGCGACCCACGGCACCGACCTCCGCGCCGCTCGCATGGCCGCACAGGCCCGCCTCGACGACGCGCGGCCGCGTTTTCGCTTCCAGGTCCAGGTACACTCAGACGAGGGCCAGCTGGTCGACGACTTTGGCTTGGGCGGCTACGTCGGCACCGTCGGCAGCCCCATACATTACTCGCTAGACCCTGACTGGGGCTCGTCTGACGCGCGCGGCGGCCTCGTCGACGTTTCGGACCTGACCGGCCCGGGCGGCGGCGGCGGCGGCGATGACGAAGAGGAGGGCGAGGGCGGCTACGGTAATAGCGGCGGCGTTTCTGGCTGCACTGGTAGCTGGAACTGGCGCGAGGGCGTCGTGGCCGACAAGAGGGAAAAGGAAACGTGGTGGCACACGGAGCGTGCACGGTGGGTTCGCCCACGACTCGACTAAAGAAAGAGGCGTCGTAATGATTCGAGCGGAATACGAAGAGGGAGAAAAAAGGTACCCGCATAGAATACGAATATTGGTTGGTCTAATGTGGGCCAAAACAATTTGCATGACGCATATTTCCTATTCATCATCATTATTATATTAGTTATAGCCGAAAAAGGCACCAGATACCACTGTCCTAGTTTTAGTTGGAACGCGTTATAATAATACCTATAGCTTATAATAGACAGCTCCCGTGGCTGTCGTTTCATCGTTGAGCTTCGTCAGACACGCGTAATTGACAGAAATGTTATAGTGAAAAGTGGTTTTTTTGTGATGATTCATTTCGGCTACATTAGAATGAGATTGCACTATTACCGCGCCGGGTTAAAATGTCGAATATGCTATGCTATATGTTGGAAGATCGAGAAGAAAAGTATGCCAAAAAAAAGTAACTCCAAGAGAAATGTACCAAATGTGTAAGAGCTTTGAGCTAGAAGAAGAAGCCCTTCTTCTTGGCAGGCTTCTTCTCCTTTTCTTTTTCCTTTTCCTTCTTTGCCTTATTATCGCTTCCTCCGGCAAGGATGTCATCAAAGGTAGCCCCAGAGGTCGGAGCAATTGTGCTAGGTGTGCTTGTTCTCGGCGTACTCATGCCAGCGAGATGAGAGCCAGAAAAACTGTGGCCCACGAAAGCACTTTGAGGGCGCGGACCAAGCGAACTGCTTCTCTGGTGCGGGCCGAAGACGCTGGCTGGCGGGTCTATTGCTAGAGGCTCCAGGCCGATGAGGATGCTAGAGCGGAATGCGCTACTTGCACGAGCACCACCTGGCGAAAGAGTCCGCGAGTGGGCTGCCAGCGGAGGGGTTCCCAACGGCGGCGATGGCGTACTAGGACCAGGAACTGGAGGGGGCCCTCCAAGGGTGCCGTCGCTGCTCTCAAAGATGGATCGCGGCGGCTCAAGTGGTGACATGACTGGCTCGGGGGGCGCCTGATCGACCCCATCCAGCCCCTCCCATTGCTTGGCGGCCAGCCAACAGTGGCTGCGGTGGTACGTGGCTTCGACGCTGTACATAACAGCATCTGCGGAAAGCTCAACCACGCCGCCGCCGCCGGCTACTTCGTACCATAGCTTGCGGACCTGGCCGTCTTCTGCCCACGGGGGCTGTCCCATCGGAGGCTGACACAGGAAGTATTCTGTTCCCTCGGTATGCTTGAGGCCTGGTGCATCAATTACCAGCATAGGAAGTGACTGGAGTACGGCATAGAGGAATATCCAATACCCGATGCGCTGATCAACAATATCTTGCTTCATCTTACCCTTTGCTTCTCGGCTTTCAAATTCCTTGAACTGCTCGAGAAAGGGGAGTTGAATAGCATTGGTATCGTAGTTGTAGGCTTTGTTCAGAATGAGAAGCAGCTCGTGTTCTTTGAGTTTCTTGTCGAATTTGGCTTGATTCTTCGCAGACAAGTTAGAGTACGTCTCGTGAATAGCCTGAACTGTCGGGAGCTGAGGCAAGTCAAATGGGATGGGCGGCAAAACAGGCGGCCTAGAGCGGTCGTATTCGGACATGATGTTTCGAATAGCCGACCTAGTAATCTTGTCAGGGTCGGATGACAGCTCCGGAGTGTGATCGATGACTCTAGACGTCAAGTCGGTTCTATCCACAAGCAGATCGTACAGAGCGCACATGTCCGAGTAGAGCATCTTCAACACGAGTCGATTCAGGCCACTCTCCATGAAAGGATTCTTCTTGCTGCTAGCTTTCGGAGGCCAACTGCCAAATGCCGACTTGTAGTAGCTAAGCATGAAGGATCGCATCCTAGAGAACGAATTCCGCCAAGCTTTAAATCGAATGTTTTTCATTTCAGAAATCGATGTCGAGTTGGCAATGCCGGCGAATATGGACGGGAATTCGAATTGTTCGAGGTAGTCGTTGACATTTTGTTGCCGATTGACCAGATCGATGTGTGCGCGCTCGAGACGTTGTCGGGTGCGCGGAGAAATCTTTTCGAACAGCGGAAGGCGGAGATCGATGATGGCTGAGTATTTGCCCGCGGCATGAGCAAATGCTTCGTTGTACAGGTCAACATTTCTCATGCGCTCGCCCAGGATGAGAGCCTCAACAGTCTTTTCCCGGCTGTGTCTACAGTCGGACAGACCAAGAAAATCACAATAGAAGCCAAAGCTCATATCCACGGCGTTTCCAAATCCCGTGCCATCCATTCCGGTGAAATTGTATTCTTCCAAGAGATCTGCAATCTCCAAAAAGGCCAGAAAGACTGTAGGTCTGGACTTCGTGCCAACCAGGGGTTGGCCAGTGAGAAAAGCAAACAAGTTGCGAATGGCAATCAGGCGATCGAGTTCATTGTCGCCACCTTGGCCAGGTGCAACAAGATGCGTCGAAGCTGAAGGACGCGCTACCGGAAGGTACAGTTTCAGCTCACCTGAAAAGTCCTCGGATGGGCCCATCGGCGGAGAATGCATGCGACTAGCATCATCAACAGACAAGCTGTCTCTGCCGCCAAAGCTCCTTGAACGGGGGTGGCCAACCGTTGAGGACGTCTCTGAAGCCAGCAATTCGTTGAAGAGATATGATGAACTGACGGTGAACTCGGGCACCTTGAAGCTGGGTCCGCAACCACTACTTCTCGGATACAAATAGACTAGCACAGTTCCGATTTCATTCCATAGTTCCGGAACCTAGTTAGACAATATGAGTATGGAAACACATTTTGGTCATGTCATCCAATCTCACCTTCTCCCCTTTCTTCAAGAACGAAGGGTTGTACTCGGAATTAGTCTCATCAGTCATGATCCAAGCTTGCATTTTAGCACTTGGCGACGATACATCGACAGAATTTGATCGTGATCGGCCACCGGGCATCCAGCTTTTGCGAAGGCGGCCTCTGCTTGGGCTTTGGTTCAAATTTTTCGGTGACGCTATACGGGAAGTAGGTCGAGGGACAGGAGGTGGTGGCATGGAAGACGTTGCGCCAATCTCCGTCACCGATAGCGTGGGTTGCGACGAGACACTTCGACCTCGCAGTTCAGGAATGGGCATAGTTGAGCTAGGTCTGATGATGGGAACAGGAACGGACGGCCCAGCCTGGTATGAGTTTGCCCGAGGTCGCTTTGCGCTGTCGGAACTTTTGCGCAGCTTCCGTGGACCGCGAAGATCGCCGGTAGCCTCATCAGGAGAGCTACTTCGCGAAGGCTGTTCCTGAGGAGTGGTCTCTTCGCGGGGCAATACTTGCGATTCAGAGCTAGGTTGAACAATGGGGCCGGTGGCGCTGGCTATTTGAGGCTGCTCGTCCATGCCCAATGCGCTATGCGGAACCTCGGTCTGGAGAACAGACCTAATGCTGCTTTGAGACAGGTCTGCTTGAGCGGGAAACGCGTGAGTGTTGTCAAGATGAATATCTCCTCCAGAAAGAGGCGCTGACGCTAGGCCCTGCCCGGAGTCGGCAGCGAAAGAAGTATCGAGAGGGTCTATGGGCGGCGAATGGCTCGCATCGTACTCTTTGTAAGGTGGAGGAGGAGTCTCGGTTGGCGAGATTTTGCCGTGCTCAGAAAAGGCAACTGGCTTTCGGCGGATGCTGATGGAGGACAAATCTGGTGCTGAAGATGTGAGCAGAGGCAGAAAGGTAGAAAGACGCTGGCCCCATTTCCGCGCCTTAGTCTTGGTAAGATTTCTGGGGGGCGAAGGTGATGGCGGTGCTCTCGGAAGGTCGTGTCGATCTGTTGGTGTCACAACCTGGCTCGTTCGTGTAGGTGAGCCAAGATTGCGGCCCGAAAACAGGTCGTGGCCGGGTCTGCGGCGAACTGGTGATTTCTTGGGACTCTCGGATTCAGCGGGCGAGGGAGGCAGTTGTTGTTTTTTGGCTGGAGAAAGAGAAAGAGAAGAAGGGAGCGAATTTGCTCGAAAAAACTTACTTGAGGTCATGATGGGCGACTATGACCAAGCCTCTGTGCTGCAGAAAAACATGTAGCAAAAAGGCTCAAGCAAAATGACAGGTAAAGGAGAAAAAATTCAAGAGACCAAGCAAGATTCCTAGAACAATAGAAGCACGGAATATAAGTCAGACACAACGAGCAATTAATGGGGGGGCAGTGCTGTACTGGGCTGATCGACAGGCATGCAACTCCAACAATGCTTTCCCTTGGCCACCACCAGCTGCTAGCTGCCGGCCAGGAAAAGTAGAGTCAGGGCACGCTGCACGCATTAGCAACAGTGGCACCAGTGCATGCAACACGGATCGAGTCGCGTCGTGTGACGAAAGGGCCAAGCAACCACACGAGGAGCTTCCGTCATATCTAGACGCACGCATACCAGAGCAGTGCTGCACAGGCTGGGCCGCCAAATCGGGAACCGGATGGCCGGCAAAAGAAGGGGGGAGGGGGGGTTCGCTCTGCAAGGCAAGGCAGCGCACGTACAATAGTCGAGAAATGCTGTGCTTTCGTTCTCGCAGCGCCGGTGCTGGATGGATCTTGGGCGGACGGGGTTGGCGTTGGATACGGTGGGGACAGGATGACGTTTTAGCGGTAGGACGTTGCGGTAGGGAGAACTGAGGGAAAGAAAAGCGATGCTGTCGACCACGGTGATGGTTGTGTCTGAGAGCGGGACGAGCGAAAAACGGTTCAGATGAAGCCAACTGAAGCAGAAGACATGTGAGGATGAAGGAGGTGAAAAAGGGCTACGAGACATGTTTCTATTTTAATCACATGTCCGTTTGCTGCCAGCTGGCAACCTCACTGCCTAACAAGTTCCAGGGCCGCCACATTTTCATCAGTCAGCCTCAGCCACGGCTCGAACAATAAACCTCATTGATGCAACAAGCCGCAACACCATTAAAAGTTGGATTACAGAGTATGGAGTGATTTGCATCCTTTCCGCGGCTTCTGTTGCCAGCGTCCAGCATGTCGGAGATTTTTCGCCTGTCTGAGCCAACTAGCAAACTAGCAATCAATTATCTGGAACGCCGACCGCTCATCATCACCTCTTTTGGTCAATTATGCTGAGAATGATTTATGAGGGTCCGGCTTTTTCCACCAGCTTTTCGGATTACAAGGATCTAATCTTGTTTCTCAACATGCTATTACTCCGTATTTGTGAAACCCCTGAATATTAGACCGCTCTCCTGTTCTCAAGTGCCTTTTCGTCGCTGCGACTTCTCAAGGGGCTGGCTGAAAGAAGGACACGCAGACGAATATGCTATTTAATACTCGGCAGGTATTATATATTAAAACAGCGAGCCCTAGGCGGAAATGACCTGTTTCACAAAGCGCCAAATAGCAAATATGCGCCCAGGCCCGCGGAAAATAGTCTCGGCCATGGCCAGATTCAGTTTCTGCTCTCCCAACATTTTTTTTTTCCACGCGCGAATGGCCGCTGACTCTCCAAATAAAGCAGACAGCCTGATGCGACGTCACTCTTTGCCAGGTACAACCGCATGGGTACAATGGTCCCCATCTGCAGACCGACAACGAGTTAAAAAAAGAACTATTACGCCCACAGGTTTTCTGTGGGCGCACAGCGTCACCCAGTGGATGCCGCCAGTGTGGCGAGGCAAAACAGATGGGGACTGTCTGTGTCATGAGACTTGGCAGTCTCTTTAACCCCGTTTCCTCAGGTTCGACTGACTTTGCGGGTAAATATTGATTACATTGGTCGCCTCGTATTGTTGACTTTGTTGGCCGGGCAGTTAGTTTTCTAGGCGGTTGGCGATGCCCACAGCAACCCGCCTAGGAATCTATAAAGTCGGTTTAAACTTTGAAGCTGCGTAACTGTTGCCCCGCAGTGCCCCAAACAGGTATGCGCTTATTTTCGATATAAATGATACCCGCTTGCCACTTTGCATCACATGGGGCAATTTTCTAGGCGGCTTCAAAGGTTTCCTGTGCCATGAGCAGCAGTTGTTAACAAGCGGCCAGATTTCTGTACTAGTCAGCATGCGCCAGGAGCAGTCTCTCGAGGTACTGAAAGACTGCGTAAGAGAGAAGAGTGACGGGAATATCATCAGCAGTTCAACAAGCGGCCACATTCCTGTACTAGTCAGCATGCGCCAGGAGCAGTCTCACGAGGTACTGAAATACTGCGTCGGAGAGAAGAGTGATGGGAACACACCTGTGTTACACAAGTCACCGCCTGACAGGCGACACAGTTGTTTGGGCTGACGGGGTCGAAAACGGCGACGCGCGACAGGTTTTCAATCACAAAGCATGCAAGCTGTTGTAAAACATGCATGTGATGGATGAATCGAGGCGACGAGATCGCAAGGTCCTATAGATGCCATCAAGTACGTCATCAGTGAGTAGGCTGTTCGTCCTGACAAAGGCAAGCCCTTGAGATAGCGCGCGCCTCGAACCTGATTGTTCTCCAGAGTCAGCAACCGTCGAAGAGGATGCCAATACACCATTCGGGTGTATTGTAAATACAGTAGAATGTCACCTGAAGCTTTCCATCGCAGCTTTGGCAATTTATCCACCATTCTCACGCCACAGCATTTGCCAAGCGATAGATCTTCAGAATGGCCATATCTGTGATAGCACGGATACGAATCCACCCAGACCAAACGGGAGACATTCCTGAGAAACTCGCTCGCCACAAGAAGATAAAGACCAGCCTGGTCACCCTTGCGGATCACGGGTTTTCGTGGTTTCAACGAGGCCGGTGGGGAGACTGCTCGTACGCCTTGGGCCAGTTCGAGTCGCTCGACGAGGTCTACGTGGACCAAGAGAGCGTCGAAAACATTATCGAACTCGGTGATTCTGAATGGATCGACCATCACCACTTCTGCATTGACAGTGTCATGGCAGACGCTGGCGTTTTGGAGCTGCACAGGTTTAGTGTCAAGCCGCACTTACGGCCCGATTTTGAGCGGCAATTGAAGGACAATCCAGGAATGACTACCGGTGGCGCAGGTCGTCTCGTCTCCGGATGGAGGGACGGCCCAGATAAGGACACAAAGGAAGACCCTGATGAGTATCATCTTGTTGTGTTCGCGGTAGATGCTGCTGATACGTGGTTGCCGCTGGGCAATCGCTTCGATCCGTTAAAGAACATTGCATACGCCATCGAGCGCGAACGGATTGGCAGATTCGACATTTCTGATGAAACCATCAAAACTTGGTAATTTAATGCAGTTGCAGCATCTTCACTCAAGCCAAGATGCACAGAGCCTGCGTGAGTGAAGAGCTGCTTCGATGTTATCTTGTGCAGGTGGTGATGACACGAGACGACACCAAGTCAAGTGTGCATCAGACAATGACACCAAGTCATATCAAGATTCCTTGTATGGGATCATCGCAACCAGTCATAAGCTAGACCGAGCCCTTTTTGCACTTTTGCAGTGCCCCACGTCATCTCAGGCTTCGTCGTGAATTTTGGCGTGAACTAGTTCTTACAAAGTTCACCCAGCGTACGCCTCTTTTCTCCTCTCGATCTGCACACGTCCCAAGACCAAGCCCCAATGCAACTCAAAAAGACATAAATTGACCCCCCCCCCCTCAATCCCATCATCCAAATAATTACAATTTTCTACATTACACCTTTTTCTCGTTCCCCCGAACATGTTTGACCACGTCGCCCTCTCAGTCCCGCAGGACAAGTACCCTGCAGTCGTCGACTTTTACATTGCCGCTCTCGCACCGCTCGGCTACGAGAAGCTCATCTCCATGTTTGACGACAAGCTCGTCGCTCTAGGCGACAAGAACAGCCCCATGGCGAACAGGGCGGATTTTTGGCTGTCGGGCATGGTCGAGTCGGCGGTGGCGGACAAGATTTACGCACACTGGGCTTTTGCAGCTGACGGCGAGTATTCTCAATTAGGGTCTCTCGAATCATTTGTGCCCTCGCTGACAGGATATGTGATGTGTTTTTAGAGCGCAGCAAGGTAGACGCATTTTACGAAAAGGCTTTGGCTGCGGGCGGCAAGGACAATGGAGCGCCGGGTCCTCGGCCGCATTTTGGTCCTCATTACTACGCTGCGTTTGTAATTGATCCGATGGGCAACAATGTCGAAGTTGTGTGTCGCAAAGAGTAGAAAAGAGCTGGTCTTTACCATGAAGAAAGGCGCGTGAAATGTCAATTCTACACTGCTTAGTGTGAAGGCCCGGCAGCGCCCCGAGCGATACAGTTAGGCCGTGTACTCGATATCATTATCGGGATCACCCTCGCACGACGAGTAGGAATCCCTAAAGCTCCCCTGAAGATAGCATGATGTGCGTCTTTAAAAAGTATATTGACTCGTTACCGTTCGCTCTGTTCCTGGCATTAGGCGTGGCAGCCACATGTAGTCTCACAGCCTTTGCTGACGAGTCGCACCAAAGAGCGCGCGACAGTAATAAATACAGCAAACATTCAGTTGCGCCATGTATCAATATTGACTCAATACAGGATCAATTGCCATGATGATGAAGCAAAGAAGGATCACGAGAACAAAACCAACGAGAGTGATGAAAGTGTTGAGGAAAGTCGATCAAGGCAAGTTTGAAGGGCAGGGAGCATTTATAGTCATCCAATAAACTACTATACACACACAGACACATATATGTATGCACAAAGACTTCCATTTAAGCTTTGATTGTCTTATAAAGCTGGCTAGAGCACTCTCTTGCTGTACCTAAAGTGACTTTTGCATGGCGTAAGTCGGGCTCGGCTCGCCGCCCACAACAACTTACTGGCAATTGGCGTGTCACAAAGAACTGCCTGATCCGCGAGTGCTGTAAAACATAAAAATGCAACTTGCTTAATTGCTGCTGCCATGTTGGGCCGCCAGCCGCCATCAATCTGGCTCTGCGCTAGGTCAGGCCTACACACATCAAGACTGCAGTAACGCCGCATTAGTTGACATACAACGACCAATCTAGCCAATGACGGGCGCTGATTGTATGCATGCCCAAGAGTAGAAACACAATTCAGATTTTCGCATTATTAGCCGTGTAGTCACTATTGTCTGTTTTAAGTGCAAAAAGCTTGGTTTTCTGCCAATTTGAACCTTGTCTTGAACTTGTTTTTCCCCGGGGTCCTTGTTCAACCGCACCTACTGGGAAAAAGACGCCCCTCCCTCACGGACCGTGGCGCGGACCCCTCCGGCCTCGCTCGCATCAGCCGGAGATCACGGGAGCAAACGGCCGACTGGGGTTCTCTACACCCCTCCCCCTCAACCAAGAAAACAATTAAAAAAAAAGAAGTTCCTAAACTAAACGCTTTCCCAATCACATTCTCGTCGTTCCATTCGCCCTCACATCTAGGCTGAGTCTGAGCTGAAACATGATAACAAGATGATGATTTAAAGAGTAAAAAGCAGAAAAAAAAAACAACGTAAAGATGCGCATTGGTTGTTCCAGGTGCGCCAAAAGTCCGAGCGCTCGCAAGACAAAACAAAACAAAACAGACAAGACAAGAAAAGAAAAGAAATAAATGAATCAGTCAAGAAAACAAGTCAAGTGCCGACATGAGATTTTACCATGATTCAGTAATCACAATGGCAGTTTTTTTCTTTTTTAGGCCATAATACGTAAATGCACCAGCGATAACCGGGCCACAATGTCTCACCGCATTTGGGGGACCTTGCGCCAACAGAACGGAACCTTTCCATCTGCCGCCTTCTAGAACACTGGGGGGGCCCCTCCTCCCTGCACTGTCGGCCCTGGATCACGCCAAAATTTTTGTAAAAAAACGTTTAGTACACCGGCTGCAGGTCCCTCCGCAGTCGGCCAACACGCCACACACAAATTATTATTAACAAGGCGCGCCCGAGAAAAAAAAGAAGAAGACGTACATGCATTTGAATCATGTGTCAAATCATGTCAGGTACACCGTTATTATTACGGATCGATCGGCAACGGTAGCTGGGATCTCGAGGTCACAAGAGAAGAAGAAAAGAAGAAAAGGAAAAAAAAAAAAAGCACAGAACCTTGCTGTCTGTCACTCCTGTTTATTACTGACCGCCATGTACATGCTGTGAGCTAGAACCACAGTGTACTCGGTACAAAGTGGTCAGAGGCAGGCTATGCTTTTCAACCAACTTGTAGGACCTGTAGGACCTGTAGGACCTGGTCCACCCCTCCTCCCTTGACGGCCGCTCTCTGCAGCTTGAATCGTGCAAAATGTGCGTGCTCATCTCTGTCTGTTTCTGTTTTATTTAATCATTATATTTCTTTGAATCCTCTCTTCTTTGCTCTTCTCTTTTCTTTTTCGACAAAACTTTGCCGGGGTGTGTAGAAGCAAGCCCATCCATGTAGACCAAAAACGCCATGCATGTCCCGACAACGTGGGGTCGCCCGCCCTCAAACGAACCCGGCCTGCTGGTTCTCCCTGTCACACTTTGTATCAGTACACTAACTACAACATGCAGCCTTTTTTTTCCCTTTTCTTCTTTTTCTTAAAGACCTTGCAGAAATTGTGCATGAGGCTTTTCGGTTTCAGGACCCCCCCGGTCACACTTTTCGGTTCCTGTGCCTGGCGACGCCTTTTTTTTTTTTTTCCATTTTTTGTTTTTACCAACCTCTATTCTTATTCGATTGACGATTTCTTATTGATCACTGGCCATCGGGGCCTTTTAAACATTTCAATTTTTAATCGTTTTTTTCTCAACCGTTATAAATCCTGTATGTAGATGGATATCTTCTCCGCGCCCGCTAGACTGAAAACCCAGACGGATGGCCGGCTGCCAAAGCACCGTTCATCCATCCTCCGGCTGCGTGTTGCAACATCTGTCTCTCCACGTAGACAAATGTCAATAATACAAATTTCGCAAAACAGAACAAAAAAAAAAAATAAAGACCTGCGTAGCTTGGCCAACCCCATGCCTAGCTCGGGTACAAGACCAAGCCCAAACATGCTAATGCGCAGCTAGCCAACACGCCGGAACCGAATCCCAAGTATCCGGAACCCCATCCTCGTCGTTGCTGTCCTTCAGTAAGTGGTTCCCATCCATATACCTCCTCTTGTCGGGCTTGGAATTGAGCAAATGGCCCCAATCCCATCTCGCCCATGCCACCATACCTCTTCTTCCTCCTCTCTGCCTCTTTTGCCGATACGCGCGCACACCCCCGGGGCACCACCTCGTGTTGGCGTTGCACGCAGACCCGGGCCACAACTTGGTAGTAATGGCCTCTTTTTTCTCGTCATCGCCCAGTCTTGGCTTCCCCCTTCTCAATCTCGTACCTGCTTGAGCTGGACAGGGATAAGTTATCTGGTTTCCGTTTCTTTAAACTTGTTACGCTAGTTTAGTGCAGAATGCGATTCGAAGCAAGAAAAAAAAAGGTTTCTTTTATTTTTCTTCCTTATATTCTCCGTATCCCAGCAAACACCTTTTGTCCTTCCTCCTCTTGCCCCAAAACCGGCGATGATCCTAAAAGACGTTCGACCAGCGGGTCGCCCCAACTCCGACACCCTGTACGGCCGCAGGGCACTGCGTCCCGATAAGACCAGGCGCAAACAAAAAAAACACCTTGACGACCATTACGCAATCTCCTTCTACCCAGTATTGCCAGACAGCAATTCAATTGAGCATGTAAGGAGCAAAGAATGCGACGAGGCCGGTTTACAAAACTGACCAATCAGAGGCCGGCTCGAAATGTTCAAAATCGGTGAGGGTAGCATGATTCATTGGCCCAAAACTGTGGGCCAAGAGCCAAATGAGCCAATCAACCAGGCCTGCCACACCGAAAATGCACTTTCTGACGATGGTGTAAGTCGAACGGGCATGACAGCGGGACGAGCGTTGAATGATGAATGAGAAACTAAAAAGAAGGGCCCCAAGGAGGGTACCCGGCCTCCGGGCCTTGGGTGGTATAGTACTACGTCCCTCTCCTCTTTTCAAAAGTCTTTCCTTCTAAAAGCTGTACTTCAATTGACTTCACTTTTGCAAAAAGACCAAAGAAAGACCAAGACTGAAACCATCTTGATAGCCTCTTTGACACCAATAGGCTTGAAAACACCATCACCATATACAACCCAACAGCCACCTCCACTCACACCCTCCCACACACCAAAACGGTGGTTGTCCTTGTGCCATACCACCAATTTACTATAGCCACCCTGCAAGTTGCCTTTCCCCAATTTGCAAGGAAAGCAAGGATTCCTGCTGTGTGTCGTTCTCGGTGAGCGACGCCCCCCCTCCTCAGCAGCAAAGCAAAGCCAGGCTACTGCAAGGAGTAGCACCACTCTGTGTCCCAAAGAAGAAAGACACGAGGGAACCAAAGCACAAACGGCCTGCAAAGACACGGCTGCGGCGCAATCGAAAGACACAGAGTTCCACCGGAATAGTCCACACACCCCTCCCCCCCCCTCTACCCTCGTTCGCCTAGGCCCCCGTGACTTACACACGCGGCTTGCCCCGGGTCCCAGCTCTTTCTGAAGAAATGGAGTCGTATAGAGGTAGCAGATCTGTTTCCCGCATCCCTTCCTCTCCTCCTGCCTCCGAGGAGGACGAGCTCTTCCACCAAGTCTTTGACTGGAACTCCTACTACCAGGATACCCAAGACATTGGCACCTTTCCCTCTGCATCCTCCGTCAACCAGTCCAACTGGCAGCTGCCCGAAGACTACTACCAATTGTCCAAGGAGTTTGCCGGTGCCGAGTCGTACCCCATTGATGCCTTTTCCCTCGAGGCCCTGCAATCCGACTTTTACAGGATGAATGCCTCGTTTCGCTCCGACGAGGACGATGAGGCCCCGTCCCCGCCGTCCGACTACACCACTAGCCACTCCCCACCCGAGCTAGTTGCCGCCGGCAGCACCTCGCCCTCGGAGCATTCTGGCTCGTCCTCGTCGGTCCTCGATGCGGTCCACGATGCTCACTATGCCAGAATCGCCCTCAGCGAGGCCAAGTCGCGAGATGACGAGTGGACCTATCCTCAAGGCGAGCTTTCCCCCAAGCAGCTGCCTGTTGGGTACCCAAGCCACGTCCAGTTGCATGATGCAAGGTCGCCAGAGACTGCTGCCGCGGCCAGCCTCAAGCGTCGTCGTTCTAGTAATGAGGTCGAGAAGAGGCACCGCCAGCTTCAGGATCCCATGCAGACCGCAGACGTCCGCAAGTCTGGTGCATGCGTACCCTGCCGTGTCTCCAAGATTCGTGTAAGTCATTGGTCGCCCCCGTTCCCGCCTGCATGCAAGCCATCTGTTTTGCTGCCCAAAATCCAATCGTGTGCCACCTTTGCTGACTTACACGCCCGTTGTACCCCGATGCAGTGTCATGAAAGTGGTGTGTGTCCCACGTGCCGGAAGGCCTTCCCCGAGCACTCCCACCTCGTATGCAACCGTGTCACTCCCGGTATGACATGGCCCGTGATTGGAAGAATCCCAGGTACGGATCGGCTCCGCACCCCCCCTGTCACCGATAAGCACCCCACAGCTAACCCGTCCCGCTCCCAGACATCTGGTCCGAAGATGCTGCCGAGGAAGAGATGATGTGTCACGGCCCGCGCTTTCACACTGGCAACCCCAAGAAAATCCTCCTCTACCTGACCAAGGACTCTTCTTCCGCCCCCCTTCGGGTCACCGTGCAGGCATACCGTCCTCAAGAAGATGCCAATGAAAGTGGAGGCCTCCGTATGGCCGACTTTCCCCGCGATGAGGTCCCGAGCCACGGGCAACTGCAGGGGTGGGTCGAAGAAGAGATCAAGCGCGAGCACACCACCAAATTTCGTTATGCTCTCCAAAGCTTCATGCTTGCCTACCATCAAGATGGCGAAGGTCTCCCAAGAGTAAGCGCAATATTTTTCCAAACTGTTGCGAACCTGCCTCTAACACTTGACAGCATCGCCTCGTGAGCAATGTGCACAAGCTCAACTGCTTCTTCCGCATCTGGAAGACTGATGCATTTTGGTGCCGTGACCCGACCAACAAGTTTGTCAGCCTGCCCCTCTCCGTGCAGGCGCGCTTGAGAAACATTGCCCGACAGGGCGCACGCTTCATCGAGCACGACATCCTCAAGGAGTTGGATGAGATCCTCGCTCAGCAAGGCTCCACCAAGCCCGACGAGCGTCTCGCCATCTGGGCGAGCTTGTGGCAGCTTATTCTCATCTACCGTGAGACGCTGGCCACCTTTAAGAAGCACATGAGCAGAATTGCCAAAAGCTCCACTGAATTTGACCCCATCGGTAAGCATCAGCCAACTAAACATTCCCTGAGGACAGTGACTGACACATTTGCAGCTGCTGAGCATGGTCGATTGTACCGATGGATGGCAGACATGGTCTTCCCTCTGATGACCACCTTCTACCACTATCAGTTCCGCACCAAGAAGAGCCTGGAGGTCTCTCTCGACTGGCTTTCCTCTTCCAAGTATCCCAGCAAGGCGTGCAAGAGCAAGGTTCTTCAAATGACAGCCAAGCATCTCTTTGAGTCTCGCAAGGACTTTTACTCTCGGGTCCAGGGCTCTTCCAACGAGATTGACAAGTTGCTGGCTGCTCTCGTTGTCAACCATGAGCTCAAGAAGCTCAATGCTCGTCGGCGGAATCCCAAGTCCAGCTCCAGCAAGTCCAAGGGCTCACGACATGACGATTGTGATGATGACGACGAGTAGGAGAGACATCTCCACTTTGAATGATTTGATGATTTTTGATTGGGAGTTCCAACAGACGAAGAACGAACAACGATAGCGTGACTTTGATAGTTAGTGACCTACCAGTGGTCTAATAGCTTTGTTGAATTGATTTCTGACACAATCACTCGCGCTTGTAAATCGCGACGGAGACCTTTTTCGGACTTTCCTCTCCCATATTTTTGGTGGCCGATTTAATGTGGTCGATGAGAGCTTCTTCGTCCAGGCGACGTGCAAGGTCACTGGCAATGCCGATGGATAATTTGACGACGCGGCTGTACTCTTTCTGCACGATTTCTGATTTGAATGACACTGCTCGCTCGAGTTCCTCGGCGGAGGCCGGCGAGAATGGCAAGATCTCGGCGATTACGCCGGCGATAGCACCCAGATACCTTGTCCAGAAGAGAGTCTCGGCGCCGTATCGTTTGATGATGGCGATGAGGCCTTTCTCGAGCTGTGCGTCGGCCGGCGAAAGGAACGAGCCCCATCTCGTCGCAAGCGCGATTCCAAGCAGAGCGCGCGACAGATGCGTTAAACCAGGGCATCCCGGATCTCGAATAATGGACGTGTGAAGGGAGATGGAGGCGTTGGTGTCTGCTTCGTGGCCGGCTCGCGTCCACAGTTCCTTGATGAAGAGATATCCGAGGCCTGGCGCCAGGATGGTAGGCATTCTAGAAACGATGGATGGATCCGGCAGGCTGGACAGAAGTAGGTCCAGGCCAGCATCAAAGATGGGCTTGTCGGTGGGAGCGATATTGGCTAGTACTTGCAACGGATTACTCTCCCGAATCTCGGGCGGCAGCATCATCTGCAAAGCACCTTGGCGGTTGGAGCCTCCACTGAACGTGACGCGGCCAATGTTGGGGACTGCGCTGACGAAGGCCTCCACGACATGAACGATGGCTGGAAACTGCTTGCGGCGACGCTTCGACAATCCGTAAATCTTTCCATCGTACTCGGTATTGATGCTCAGCATACGCTGTGTCTCCTTGAACTTGGTACCTTCGACGGTGTACGTGGATATGGAGGGAATGGGGTAGGGCTTGATGGCATCGTCGTGCATGAGCATGGTACCGTAGCCCCGGAAACCGCCACCGCACATGTACACATCGACAGTGGCCTCGTCGCCCCTCTCATACGCCTCCCTGATAGCCTGAAGTGCGGGAAACCTGGCGCAGAGGCCATGGTACGCGGCCTGGATGCCCGTCCGAAGTGTGTCAATCTCGACCTCTTGCGTTGCCGCCGACTGCTGCTCGAGGACGCGAAGCAACTTGGCCGCGCCGTACGGCATGCTGGAGCCTGCGATAGCCGCCTCGACCATGTAGTCGGGGGTCGCGGTGTCGACCCACGTCATCTGGACGCTGCCGCCGCCGAGGTCGAGGAAGAGGGCCCCGCCGGGTACGCCGACGAGGCTGCTGCGGGTGCCCATGACGGCGCCGCAGAGGGTCTCGACTTCAGGGGCAAGGATCAGCACGCCGAGCCCGTCAGTGGCGGCGCTGATGGCGTCAAGAACGTCGCCAGCGTTGTCGGCGCGGCGCATGGCTTCGGTAGCGAAGATGAACATTTGTGACGGCGGTACGCCGTACGCGACAGCGACGCGGTGGAAGCTCGCCACTGCCTCAGCCACGTCGACGACGGTCTGCTGAGGAAATTCAAGTCCGCCGGAAGAAGAAGGCTTGAGCGCGTCAAATAGCGAGATGGAGGCGCGCGTGGAGAAGAGAGGGTTCAGCAGCCTTGAGAATGGAGGGGCCAGCGAGGTGATGGAAAAGCGGATGCCGTTGCTGGTGATGGGGTTAGCGTCGCAACGAAGAGCAATAGGAATGATTTTGAAAGCAGATGCCTACCTTCCCATGTCTACGATGGCGTATAGGTGGTTGGCTGCGTCAGGACGCCATTGCGGCAGTTTTGTCGACAGGTTGTCGATGGTGACAATGTCGGTGGCTGCCATTGCGTCAAGGGCTTACAGCGGCAAGTTGAACAATATCAGAGATAATTGAAGCTCAATAGCACGCAGCATCAGGGTTCAAAACTGGCACGAGGCTGAGTATATTGTTCAGATTATGTCTGTTGCTGACCGAAACGAGGTGGTGAAGCTCCCGTTTGCGGTTGGCAAAAGAAATGCGGGTCGCGCAGCTATCACAAGTCTGCCCGCACCAATACGGCACCAAAATGGGCTTCTAGACAAGATGGTATTACAGGCTACCTGTATGACATGCATATGAGTGTGCAGTAGCGGAATTGCAAACTTTGGCAGTGCACATGTCGCACAACGATTATCTGGGCCAAGTTTCTTTGTGGACAACCCAGCGTCGCGTTACGTTGTAGATTTTGCTTTTTTTGTTCGGGCTGCCAACCACGCCAGGGCTAGGCCGAAAGTGGATAGCGAAGGAGCCGTCACTCATACGCTGCTGTGTTTAAAGTTGTAAGCCTGTAAGGTATACAACCATTTCAAAATTCTTTCGAAACTAGTGTCAAATCTAATCGGTAAATACCAATGAATAAAACCCGGACATCCCTAGTGAATGTAGCAGAGCAAACTATGGAAGAATGTGGAAAGAAGGCTTTGTTGCTGCCCCCGCGATCTGAGCCCCGCACAGAATCGATGCCCTTAGTCGCCCACACGATTGAGTGAAAACATCAAAGATGTATATCTATATAACCTACCAGCTAATCAAATATCGAGAATTAGTCGTATGTCCCGCTCAGGCGCATTTCGAGAGTTATTACCAATGATTACCGGGAGCATTTGATACTAGTAGCGCGGCGACGGCAAGACATTCTAATACAGTCGTGGCGCCACATCTTTTCTTTGTTTGATATTTACTTGTAATAACAGATGGTCTGCTTTTACATTCTTGCTCTTTCCCTCCAGCTGTCAACATTCATTGTCGACAACCTACCTTGGAAGCACGCATCGGAAAGGGTGCGCACAAATCACCACTCGCACGCAGTTCGGTTGCATCCATCAGCCAAGTTGCATGATCTTCCCCATTCCATTCCCCTTTCTCTCTTTGTCCTTTTCTGTCTCTCTCTGTGCCGTCTGCTGCGCCACAGCGCGTAAAGATCCGGCTCGTGCCGGCGTTCAGAGGGGTCAGCCCATTGGGCTGCGCGGTGAAATTTTGTCTACCACCACTCACACGCCACACTTCTGTCGCACACACGGCTGGGACAGCAAAAAGTCTTGGATCAGAAGCCGTAACTAGTTAGCACAGAGCTGCAGTCAATGGGCGTGTCGCCGGGCCTAGATGCAGGCCGCTCCTACACGGGGTGGGCTCACGTCGAGATGAAGAGGCGCGCGCGTCCTGGCACATATTCATGTTGCATTAACCCATGCATGTTTTTACGTCTTGTTTCGATCTTGGAAAAAACATTGCTTTTCGGTACCTTGCCGCTAAGCAGGGGAGCAGCTGTTGACAGGACAATATCTTTGCAGGTCAAGTCTTGGTCCGAGCTCAAGAATTTAAAAAAAAAAAAAAAACCCCTGGCAGATCGCAAGAACAACTCGTCATGCAGGTCCCAGTCGATTATCGGGCCAACAGCTACGTGGCTCAAGTGATATTGCTGGCTGCGCTCTATTTAATCGTTATTTCGATGACAAGGACCCCTGGCACAAAGAGGTCCGCAAATAATAAATCGAAAACACTTTGTAAAATAAAAAGTCGTCTGGTGTGTCTGGTAGTGTTGGCCAATACGCGCAAAAAATTTGCTCACATTGCCGCGGCGACAGAAAAGACTACGAGCAATCGGAATCTTCTGTTGTTTCTGATGGCCTTTGTTTTTGTTTTTGTAGCACAACAGGTTCGCGCAACACGTAGGACAAACGTCACACCAATGGCTGTGCGCCGGTGGGTGAAACAAGTTGCGGATGAGATGAGAGCTCGAGTGGGTGACGAAGATGAGCGCTGCTCTACTTGGAGCTGGAGCCTAACAATTGCTTTGAAAATCAAAACTACTCGTATATGCTCTCGATTCTTCTAGGCACTTCAGTGATACATCTTCTTGCCCTTTATCTCCTTTATCCTTTCTCATCTTCTTTTATTCTTAAACTCATGCGCAGCTCTTTTTCGGCAGCTCATGTAATAGCCCTCACCTAACTAGTGCAACAATGCAGCGTGAGGTTACGTTGGCTGCAGCCCGTCCTGCATTTTGATTCGCCAATTCGACCTAGCCTCTCTACATTTTGAGCAACGCGAGAGATGGAAGAGACCTGGCTGATTTCTTTTCTGCGTATGATTGGTAGGAGAGCACAAGAGTTGCAGCCACCTATGAAACCTCGGAAATCATTGGCTTGTGGCCTGCTCCCTAATTCGTGGAAGAATCCGAGGCTGGCACTTCCATTAAGTCGCAGGCCAACGAATTAGGTAGGCTAGAAGCGATGAAATCTATCGTCGAGCTGCAGCCGAACATTTGGGGTAGCGCACCGTTTGATGCTCGGTGTGAAATGCATGACGCAACGACGGTGGGCAGATACATCGGGCCATGCGCCTAGCGCCGCCCATCATGGTCAATACCATGAGCTTATTCGTACACAGTTTCGTAGCGGCTCATTGCCCTCTCGCCAAAGGCCCGGCAATAAATGGATATCCGTTTTGCCGAGTTGAACTTGAACGTGATGACGGGTTGGAACATTCAATCTAGAACTTGCACTGCAACCTCGTTTACATCACGCATGCATGCCCGAGAGCGGGACTCTTAGACACAGCCTTCCCCCCAAGGCCTGGGAACCCAAGATGCCATGCCAGCTGGCTCACTTTTTTTCCCTTCTTGTCCTCGACACCCCATGTTTTTTGATCGGCCAATTGCGTATTGCGACGCCACGGCTGCATTGTCACGCGGCGGGGCGGGGGAACAAAGAGGGCTTGATTGCTTAGCTTGCATCCTCACGCCACAGGGTTCGAAGATGGTTGCACTTGATGGTTGGCGTCATACCCCGCAGATTTGGTGGTAGTTGTATCTATGCGGTCCCAGTATATGTCTATGTATTGATGTACGCGCCGCATGGACGAGAAGCGAGGTGTGAATGGCTGCAGGGGGGATGAAGCTGTCACTTTGTGACGAGAGCGTGTCCAATCACCTTGTTGGCGGCGCGCACAGCACAAACGTAGTCCGGCACATGGGTAGTAGTATGTATTCGTATGTAGAGCCACGCAACCACGTTGATAATCAGCAGATGCCGAAACGAGTTTTGAATTGCTCATTTGGTAGTGAAATGAATGGCACGCGGCCGACAGACTGGGCGGTGCTTCTCCCACTCCGTGAAGCAGGCTAATGAGCCGATATCTTTTATAGCCTAGGATCCGGTCCAATAACAGACCGCCCACGTTTCGAGACAAGATTGTCCGCGTGTTTCAACGGGCAAAGACTAGCCTGCGTAATGCCGTGGCTGTGAGCGTTGTCGTTGATGAGTGCACGCAGTTGAGTGAGAATGACAGCGTCGTATTGCGTTGCTCAGCAGCTACGCCATACTCGGGTTAGCGAGGACGTGACCAGGCACGGCCCGCATTGGCTGAGGTGGTTGTCGAGCCCCATTTTCTTTAGTGGCTCTGTCACCCCACTTCACGCTTCTTTTTCTGCTCACCACTCGCGTTAATGACGCGTTGCTTTCGCGCCAGACGCGTTTCACGGCAACGTTCAGAGAGAAGCACATCCCCCCCATGTGAATTTATCTCTCTGGTGTGCGCATGCGGGCCTTTTCTTTTCAGTCGAGGTTGCCAATGCATTGATGACGCCCCTTTTGATGATATCTCAAACAAGCAGTCCTAGATACTAGTCCTCTTTTTTTCGACAGCGTTTGTTTTCTCATCGCCCGGTCCGACCACGCCCTTTCTCGAAGCAGCTGCCACGCACAGAAGATGGAGAAAGTCAGAGTCGCAGTGGTGCATCGCGGGATGGCGCAGTGGGAGACCACGCCTGAATGCTTCATTAGGGCCGACTAGTGATGCAAAAGCTGCAATCTGTCTGGCCAGTCTGGCAATGAGAGTTGTTGGGGGGGGCGGCATCGTGTGGGTTGCAACGCCAGCCAGTTTGCCAGCCACCCACCTTCAGTTCTCTGTTCTTTGCCGGAAGTTACTAGTTACCCATTGCGTATAGATTACGGAGCACACGGGTCTGGTGCACCCTTTTCTATTCCAGTACAACGGTTCCGCTGTGCCGCTGCCCGGGATGAGACACAGGACATATGGTCCGCCGGCAGCTCATGGCCAACCACGAGGGAAGCGGGAAAAAGCACGACGAGTGGCTCGACAGATGCGACAGCAGCAATGCCCCCAGAGACGACTGTTCACATTTGCCGAGTCGTCTTCGACTATTCTAGGATGTGTGGGGACTCGTGCCTTTTTTCCTCTCTGTAGTCTGAGACCTGTGGTCTCGGTGTGCGCCTCACCGCCACAGACGATTGACCAAGACTTTTACAAGTTATACACATTGGCGTAGCACGATGGTGAAAGTAGGTTGCCACGTTGCTTAGGCGAGATGCCCCTCGTTTCCGTGGTCAGAACCTCACGAGCAGAGGCATGAGCGTCGTCGGATTCCAATTGACCATTGCTGCATCAGATGATGCCGTCTTGTGTGGCGTGGCGCACGTTCCGGCTGGGCGCCATGCGGCATGAACGGTGGGATATGGGGCGGGAAGGACGGGAGCGCATCCCATGGGGTTGACAGGTGATTTATTGACTATTTGGTATCAATGTACAAGAGGGTGAATATGAGATGAGGATGGCCCATTGCGTGTGCGTAATTTGGCGAGAAATTATGTGAGGCTTTGGGCATTGGTATTTGTAGATGGCTGTCAACCTGTGTTAGTAGAGGGAGTCGAGGATCATGGTCTGTCTAGCCTCCTTATTGTGGCTTTCAACAAATAATACTAGTATAGCGCCATGGAGTACGGATTAAATATCTACCAGTACTCATGCAAAAACCAATCTATTCAAATAGGCGTTCGTTGCTGTACCAGGATGGATTGGATCGAGAGTAACAGAATAAAGGTGTTGACCAGGTGGTGTCTGGTCTCTCAGGGTCCCCGCGAAAAGAGAGGGACCTCGGAGGCGGGCGGGAGGATCCTCTTGGAGCGGCAAGTCCCCGGAACGAATGCAGGATGCACGTTGAGCTGGGGGAAGGACCTGTGTGGATTGAATGTCTTGTTCATCGCTGTGCCTCGTGACTTCGCTGGGGGGGAACGGGGAACGGAGGAGAAAGGAGGAAGAAGAGGCTTGCAGGCTTGCAGCCCGGAACCCGGTTCACCGCAATTACCAGATGGCGCAGCGCTAGCGAGGAGAGGACCCTGGCGGCGGGTGGTTCCTGAACTTCCTGGTGAAGCTGGCAAAAGTATCCGAGCAATCGGGGCGGCGGGAGAAGTATTCGAGTACCGGCAAAGGACTATTAGTGGTGGCGGTGGGTTGGTGAGAAAAGGCGAGGCTGGGACGTCTTTTGTTTGTATTCTTGAGTGCTGGTGAGAGACGAGGTTAAACCAGCGAGCCAACGTGCCAGGTCGACTAGCGAGAGGGGGGGGGCCTCTGGTGGGCCAACTTGGACTGTTTTGCTGCTAGCCTGGCACCTGGCTGATGATTTCGAGTTGGGCGACAGCGCTGTTTATTATTATGGCACTATGGCGGTGGGTGGTGGCACTGGTGGCCTTGTTAGGTGATTTTACAGTGGATTAGACCCGCTGCAGGACTCCAGAGAAAACACCCCAAGGACCAAGATTAATGCCCATGTCCCCTAAATTCTAACCAGCCAGTCGACCCTGGTCACCGTGGTTGTGGTCATTCATTGACTTGAAGTACCGGTACCCCGTTCGGTAGAGATGAGTACGCCGTCGACGGACCTTAGGTACCTCTTGCTTTGTCAGATCCTGCAGCGGGCCCTCTACCTTTATCGCGCGTCCTCAACAACAGCCAGCACCTAGCGTTGTCACAACGAGCCACTGCCCAAGTCACTTTCCGAGGCCAGGCAAGTCACTTTTCAACCTAGACAGACACTTGCCTTCTGCCCAAGCCAAGGTATCCTCGCCCATGCCCGCTCGCCTGCGCTTACGACCCATCCCCGTCCCTCCTCCATCCTCTCCTCCTCCTCGTCCTCCTCCCCCCCCTCTCGATTCAAACACACCCCATTCCAGTCCTTCTTTTGCTTGCGCCCATCCCATCACCACGACTCCAACAACTCTGTGGAGTGCTGATTCGCCTCGATTTTTGCTGTCAAACACATTTGCGATCGCGGCGCTTGATTTTCGCTTTATTTTCGACTCCCGCTCGCTTCTGCGCCATCCCGAACCGTTGCCAGCGCTAGGCTCACCATCTCCTCACTGCGCGCCACCCTATCACGACTCGACCTTGGACCGGCGCATCCCTCTACCAACACAGCGCCTCGGCTTGCGCTTTCCAAAAATCCTCAAACCGTTTCGCCAATCATCGCGACACATATATCTGACGTTGTAAATATACACGCAGGTGTGCCGGGCCTGGCGCCGCTGCTTAGGCTCACCAAAGCTGCGCTATCCCCGACTGCCTCTGTGAACAACAACCTTTCAGCCGCCAATCAGTCGCTGTCGCTCAGCTCTCGTCGCTTCAATTCGACCGTCGCTGCGCTGTAGACCGAATAAGCACATTCTGAGACGGGTTTCTTCTTCGCCGCGCGCTTCTACGACCCATAGTCTGGCTTCTCTGCCTTGCTTTTTCCTCCGACACCTGCGTCAGACTTGGTGGACTTGGGTCTCGTCGCGCGACACCTAGTGTCCCTGCTCCATACCTAACCAATTTCGAAAGACTTTTGCGTTGATTTCATACCATTTCACCTTAAGCCCCGCCATGAATCGCTCCTTGCGCCCGTCGGCGGCCCAGCCGTCGCGCTCAAATAACAATCCCAGGACCCCCGAGCCATCGACCGTCGCAGGTCCTGCAGACTCGATTCCTCCCCCTCTACAGTCGCCCGCTAAACCACGCTTTCGCCTCCGCAAGCGAACTGCTTCCAATTTATTGGCACCTACCAAGCAATTCCTCGCATCTGTCGCGGCTGCTGATGTGCCCATACCCAGCATCGAAGAGCCTAGCGTGCTCGACGAAGACATGATTGACTCTGTCTACCCCCCCTTTTCCAGCCACATCGAACCAATCGACTATTATCATTCTGCGCGACAGGCCTTTTCAGGTCGTGCTTTTTCACCACCCAAAACACCCGCCCCGGGCGTGGTGCCTCTTCTCGAACCCCACCAGTTCCCGGATTGGACTCTCGACAGTACCCTTAGCAGCCTGGAATCCAGCCCAGACTACGAATCCAGCCGCCCGTCTACCGCGCGGTCGACGCAGACGAGCTCTTCGCTTTTCAGCAGATATTCAGTCGCCTCTGAGGAGCTGAGCCAATGCGTCAGCCCCGAGTCCGAAGTTACCGATCGCTTTGGCAGCTTCCTCTCCGCAAACGATGCGCATCGCGCCAGCAAGCCCCGTTCATCCATCAAATCCAGAAAAGCGCCCTGGACTCGATCTATGAGCCAGCACTTGTGGACGACTTATATGATGTATCTGCAAGATCCCAAGGTAACTCCTTTTCGCATCGGCAAGAGCGGCATCCCCCCCCACGGGGTCTGTCTCAGAGTCGCCCGTGAAGCTAAGCGAAGTTGGCGGCGATCATGGCCTTCTGCGCAAGCAAGAAGCCGCAATACGACGCCAACGGCGGATGCGCTCCGTCCCGTTTCTCATTGGCCCCATACCTGCGCCGCAACCCGTGGTCACCTCCGCGAGCTTTGTAAAACCAGCACCGGGTCGGCCGCACGCAACCACCGTTATAATGCCAACAGTCCGACGCCATTTGGCAAGACGGCCAGTCGCTACCGGAACCGGCGCTCAGCACCACCCAATCAACCACACTCTGTCTTTTCAGGCTCTGATTTGGCCATGTCTCTGAGCATGAGCACGAGTGAATCCATGCAACCCGATGGGCCCTTGGCTCGACTAGCCGCGTTGCAATACGAATCTAGCGCTGCCGCCGCGCCACCCTCTCTCGACATTGAACCTGCACCTCTTCAAAAACCCCCCCCGCTGGGCTCTCCATTTGTGAATAAGAGCTGCGGCCCTAGCGTGGCCACGCTCGAGGACCCCTTTGGCCTGTCCGAGGCGCCGGTGCGCCAGAATCAGACGGCAGGCGCTCGAAATCGACTAGGGTCGCCAGCTCGGCTAGTCCAGAGCCGACCCAACTCTCAGAAGCGCCGCCAGCCCATGTTGGAGCCGCGCCGTAGTAAGCGTCCCAGCCTAGAGACAGTCTTTTGGACGGACCCGTCCAGCAACAGCCACCGCAGCGATACGCACTCTTTTGCCGAGTTTTGCTCGACGCCTGCGCGCGATCGCGACAGTCTTCTCGTTCCGCGCACCAACATCCAGAAACTTTTCGAATCGGCCTCGGCGACGCACGCGGCTCTCGGCGGCCCCGTCAGCGCGCAACCCACTCGGCGCGACGGCCCCGCGCGGCTCGGCTCCCCTTTTGTCATGGCCAGCACGAGCCAGTCGTTTCCTAACCGCTTCTCGAGCCCGGGCCGCATCGAGATGAGCGCTCTCCGCCGGCCGTACGCGACGGTCCGGCAAGGAGGAGCCGCTGAGAGCAGCGGCAACAATGCCTCGCTGGCAGATCGTCTTGCGTACATTGACGAGCGTCTGCGCTCGATCAACCGCCCGGAAGAGGAGCGACGCCGCTCCCAGTCGCCGCAGTAAATACTCTGCTGCTGACATTATTACATTTATACATGACGCACTATACATATCAACCCCATCATATAACGACTTGACGCATGTGGACATATAGACATTGCAGCAAGCGACCAATCTGCATTACACCTGCATCTACCTCCTCACCATTTCAACAAATTGTACCAGTGGCTACACTGGATCTTGTTCTATTTACTGGGAATCACTACTCTGTCCCTTTTGGTATTGCCATGTTTTTCTTCTCTCGAAACTATTGAAGATTTTGAATGCTGCCTCTGGTGGGCAAGCAGCAACGGAGGAACCTCACATTTCATGACGACTTTGATGACTTTGAACCATGACTTTTTTTACTATTTTTTGCCCTTTTTCTCTATACAAGAGCGATTGTTGTTTTGTGTTGTCGTTGGATTTTTTTCGATCCTGCTTTTATTTCTGCTTAATGTGCAGCATTTACCACGAACCGAGCTTGAGCAACTTGGTGTCGGTGTACCTGTTGGCTTTTATGCTTTCTTTTTTTCATTTTTTTTCTTTTTTTACACATGCCTTTTCTTTTCCTTGTTATTATATACTAGGACTGGGCAAGGCAAACAACAACAAGAGAAGAACCGGCAAAAAAAGAATTTGCTTGATGAGGTTTATGATGTTTACGAGTTTTCTTTCTTTTTTTCTTCCCTTATATATCATTGTCCATAGTTGGCTCTGGCTTGGCAAAGTCCAGCATCAAATACATTCACGGTTCTACATTGACATTGAAATTTTGAAATCAATCCAGTGATATCTTCTTGTAGCTCATTTTTCATTATATATTGTCGAGGATCGGCGTACTCAGAATCTCGTCGAATTAAGCCAGCTTCAAGCACGTATATCATACAGAAGCAGGGAGCAAGTTGCTGTCCCGTGACGTCAGCTTGCGTAGCGGGCATTTCGCCCTGTAACTGCCAAACTTTGACTTTAACATTGTCGCACTCGCACCACCACCACCACCATCATCACCCCTTCTCTATTAGCCCCGACGCTCCTTTCCTCGGCGGCCGTCTCAGACTCGTCGTCGGCACGCACGCATCCTCGCCCTCCTCCTCCCACTCCCACCCCATAAGCTCATCCGCCCACTCCTTTTCCCACTGCCTCGTATCATCATCGTCCTCGTCCTCGTCCTCGTCCTCATCCCCCTCGTCATCGTCGTCGTCGTCGTCGTCGTCCTCCTCCTCCTCCACCTTCTCCTCCGTTCTCAAATCCAGCCTCGACCCTGTCTCCGCTCTCCGCAGCCCACTCGCCGCGTGTGGGCACGCGCCTTGACCGACGGCCCTGCGATGGGAGTGAAACGAGCACTCTCGAAAGCCAAACGCGCGCTTCTCATTGCTCAACGCGTTGGCAGGGATGCGCAGCTGCGGGTTCTTGAAGCGCATGTCCAGCGCCGCGCGGCGCATACTCTTCACGTGCGTCGCATAGTCGGCAGCCAGCTCCGGCAACGCGGCAATCAAGCCGCGGAGCCGCGTGTCCGCGTCTGTAGCTGTAACTGATGCTGCTGCTGCTGCTGCTGCTGCTGCTTCTGTAGCGGCGACCACGCGGGTGTCGTCGCTGCTTGTGGTGTGCCAGTCGGCGACGGCGAGGGAAAAGGCCATCATGGCGACGGCCCAGCGGCGCAAGCGCGCCGCGGGCCGCGTCTCGCAGCGGGTGTAGAGGTAAGTGACGACGCCGGGCGAAATGTCCCAGTCGCAGCAGAGGTACAGGTCCTGCAGGGCGTCCATGGCGAGGTCCTGCAGGGGCGCAAGGCCGAGGTGCGCGGCAAAGAGGTGCAGTCGGACGAGCGCCCAGTGTAGCAAGTGCGCGGGCGAGGCTGAAGAAGATGACGACGGCAACGATGACGGCGACGACGACGACGACGACAATGGGTCGCGCGTGGCGGCAGCGGCGGCGGCGGCGGCGGCCGTGTCGTCGAGATATGACCGAAATGACCGCGGCGCGTGCAGCCACTCGACAAACAGCCCAAACATGGTCGCCGACTCGCCCGGCAGCCACAGCTTTATGCGCCGGTACGTGAACAGGTCGTCGCTGCGCCGCGGCGACGACGACGACGACGGCGGCGACGACGAGGCGTAGCGATTCGGCATTTGCAGCTGATCCCGGAAAAAGGGGCTCGCGGCGCAGAGAAGTCGGCGGTCGACAGTAAAGGGTTTGCGTGAGCGGCCGACGAGCACGGTGGTGGTCTCGCCGATGGTGGCCGGGGTGCTCTGGCTGCGAGCATGCTGCGAAGCGGCGCTGCGGAAAAGGTCACTGCTGCTGCTGCTGCAGCTGTGGGATAGAGTGCCGTCGGTAGTGTGGCTGCGGGTGTGCTGCGACAGACGGGCAGCAGCAGCAGCAGTCGGTGTCGGGGCCGGGACCGGGGCCGGGGCTGGAGGAGCGGTGCTGCGGAAGAGGCAGCTACTGTTGCGGGAGAGGGCGCGGGCGGTAGTGTGGCTGCGGGAGAATGAGGGTGGCGTCGAGCGAGAGTGGCGATGATGGTGACGGACGCTATTGTTGTTGTTGTTGTTGTTGTTGTTGTTGTTGTTGTTGTTGTTGAATCGAGGTTCCATGGGGGCGGCGGCCACGGCATGTTTCTTTCTTGTAAGGTAGGAGGTTTTTTTATTACTGTCCGGCTGCATCTTTGGGGGTGTGTCCTTTTTCCACATCAATTCCGCAAGAGAGAAGGGGAAAAAAAGAAAAAAAGAAGGGGTAGCGTGTGTGTATATAAAGGACCGAGATTGTGAAACGGGCTCCCGATAGCCGATGACAAGGCGGCAACCGAAATCGATGAATGATGCCACAAGAGCCGCCTACCGTAGGGTACTAGACTAGTCCGCTGCAAAGCGTTCATCGGTATCTATTTCTAGTCTCGGGAAATGGGCGGAAATTTCCTCTTCTCTTTAGTCAATGATGTGATAGCCGGTGACTTTGATAAAAGGATAAGAAAAGGCCCCAAGTCGACACACGCCCGGCCCGGGGTAAATCGTCACTGGAACTTTGCCAAGATGAACTATAAATAAGCAACAAAAAAAAAAGAAGAAGAAGAAAAAAAAGAGGGCAAAGACAAGGGTACCCCTTGCTAGTCACGCATATATATGGATAAGTAAGTAGTCTTTGGAGAGTTGGTTGCGATCTACATGAGGGCTGGGGGAAACATGTCAAAAATTTGTTTCTTGTTTTGTGATTCATGCCGCCGCGCTGCGCAGGGATTACCGGCTAGCCTTTTATTTTATTATTTGATCATGTCTTTTTTTCTGCTTTAGAGTTTCTCTGGATCTAGCAGAGATAGCGAACGTCTCAAGTAGACGTACTAACGGGCATATAATTTGAAAAAAAGGACAAGGGAAATTTCAAGGAAGAGAGGAAAGGCTGCAGGGTGTAGAGGCACCGGGCTCCGGCAAGGCTGTCCTTTGTTCTTTCTCGCAAGGGGCGTGTCCGCAATGAACGTGCACTAGTTTCTAAACGGAGACGAGCGTTTTCCTTGATTCAGTTTCTTTTTGACTTGTAGGCTTGCAATCCGTTTTGGTTTGCTTCCTCTTTTAACATGCTCGGCGCGGCTTCTTTGGTGGCTCAACCCCCAAGTCAAAAAGTTGTTGCAAGTTCCACGCGAGAACATTAACAAATTACAAAACTCTTCCTGGTTAAATAAAAACATGGAAAACGTAGACCGCAATGTCATTCTCCATCGAGAAAAATGTACGACATGCCGAAAACTCGTGTCTCTTTCGCGGCGCCACGGGCCGTCTTTGCAAAGAGTCCGTGAGCGGGTTTCATCGCGCCGTGCACTCCGGTTCGGAGACTACTGGCGCTGCGCGGAAGAAGTTGTAACAGGTATTATAATGATAAGAAGAAGAGGAGGAAGAAGAAGAAGAAGAAAAAGAAAAAGAAGAGAGAAATGTAAGGAGTTGTAAATAAACTGTTTATTCGTAATGAGAAAAAAAAGAGTTAGTTGGTCGCTCTGTTGAGCAGTTGGAAGTTGTCATTGCTGTCAACGAGGCATCGCGCGAATGATTCTTCAAATGAATCAACTCGTGTGCCAGGTCTACAAACGTCCTTTTTTTTTTTCCTTTTTTTTTCTTTTTTAAATGTATTTGGAATACAATATAGGGAAAATGCCAGCGCACTCATCACAGTTTTTCGACGCAGTGACCGCACCTTCTGTGACAGGTAACCTATCCAGATTAATGAGCCAGGATAGTTGTCAGTGTTTCATCAAGACGACTTAGCGCAATTGTTGTTTCGTGATTGCCCACCTAAACGTTTTCTTTTTCTCTTTTTGACTTGATTTCTTTTGTCGCCATTCTTACCATTATTGGACTGCCAATGTAGAAAATTTGTATATAGAAATGTGTCGCAACTATACAAAGCAAATATATCTTTAAACTCGGGAAACTGAAATGTTCAAAGGAATCAACACAAGTCCAACAGTCCAACATGTCCGTTAGCGGGGCACAAGTAACCATTGTCTCGGCAGTCGTCGCGCGCGCGGACGTTGATGTGCGTGGAACCCACTCAACACCCAACACTCAAATACCGATACTTCTTCTTCTGCTACTACTACTACTACTCTATACTGAGTAGCACATCTTTTCATAAAACTACTTTCATCGACCGCTGCTGCACCAAGGATCCCCCGTCGTAAGGCAGTGTGTGTCTGTGTGGTCGCCTCAACCTTACACCGGGGGGGCCGCCGCTAGCGCCGCATCATGGATGGTTAGAATCACAAGAAAACTAATGTGTGAGAAAGCTCGGAGGCTATAGTGACCAGCGTTAAATATGGAAGGAAAATATGGATACGGGGTTAGCATATTGGCATCTGACCACCATCGCCCCGTCCGTCCATCTCGCTCTCCATTGCTTTGCTGGGCAACTGGGCTAGGGTAGTTTGAATTATTCATGGCAGAGACATTGCGTATTGTTTCCGGGCTTCGTACGGATTAGTCAATGCTCGAGGCAGCGTGCACGCCCACAGCCAGAAAAAGAATGCAAAAAAAAAAAAAAAAAAAAAAAAAACTTGGGCGCATGTATCACGATGAAAGGCCAGTGCATCGATTTCCCCCCTGACTTACGGAATTTGACGTGGCAATGTAATCATCATCACAGCTCACATCTCATTACCCCCCCTCATTCACACCCACCATCTGCCTCATCACTCACATCACTACCATCACCAACACAAATTCCTGGCTAGGCTACGACTTTACGACCACTGCACGCCACTAACGTGTTTCACATCCGTCCGCCTGACCAGATTTAGCTGCACCTACTATACATACCTGCATCCTTTCATCTCATCAACCAATTTAGCATCCTCTTGATAACTTACCCTGTCACCTTGTCCTGCCATTCTTCTAGCTCATCTCCCTTACGAACCCTCGCATCTTGATGCTTGAGAGCAACATGTTTTTGAAAATCTTCAATTTTGCAAAGCTAATAAATAGTACTACCCTACTTCCCATGCTAGCCATTACATCACCCATCGACCTGATCCAGCGAAAATGCTTCCCTCTGGCCCCCCCCCCCATGAATAATCAAAACCCTGATTGCCATGTGTGGTCTTGTAAATGCCCCCATTTTTGCGCCATTGCACACTTTTTTGTTTTGATAAAAGCCGATAATAATAGCAAGAAAGGAGTGCCAGCATTACCCTTTCCATCCCATGTTGCGATATAGTTGCATTGCACCCCCGAGCTTCTTTTTGTAGAAAGGACTAAAGGTATCGTAGAGAAAAATGGCGCGACATTTCAATCAATCGAAAAATCACATAGCGTACTGTAGTCGCTTGGCCAATGTGTCATGCAGTCAAAGGTTGTATAGATGCCAGACAATGTCTCGCAGCCAGAGTTGTATAGAAGCCAAACAATGCGCCAATGCTGCATCTCCTTGTTAGCCCCGTCGCAAAATGCTTTGCAAGTCATCATTCGCATCCTCGCTATTCCTCCCTTAGTCACCGCAGCTCCGTTTCCCCCTGTTCATCCGCCCATCTCTGTGTCGGACTGATCGCCACTAGCAGTTCCTTCCTCCTCACCGCCATCGTCATCGAAGTCGTCCTCCTCATCCTCGTCATCGTCGTAGTCGTCAATCTCAATCGCCTCCGTTTCCTTGCCCGCCGTGCGGATCGGTGCCGTGTACGACCCGGCGATTGACATGGGCATCGGTCGCGACGTGGCACCATTGGCTGAAGGTGCGCTTGGTTGAGGCGCGACACTAGTCGTCAACGGCGCGTTCGCTTGAGAAAGCACCGGAGACGCCCTCTTTGAAGTCGGACCAGTTGTCGCGCCATTCGCAGGCGATGCAGGCACATCACTGCCCACCTCAGTGGCAGGACCCCATTTTGGCGTTCTTTGTCCGCCCACGCTGTCACGGTCGCCAGCGGACACGGAGGCTCCGTCCACCTGCGAGTGAGCTCTCTTTCTCGTCGACGCCGGCGACTCCACCTCCGAGCCGCGTCGGTATCCTGTCGATGCCGACGACTCCACCTCCGAGCCGCGTCGGTATCCTGTCGATGCCGGCGTTTCCGGACGGCCGCTGAGCATGCGGTTGCGCTCCTCGTCGATTTCAGACTTGGACCGACGCTCACGCAGTCTAATGCCAAACTTTTTGCGCGTCGTGCTCTGCTTGTTGTTGTACAGGTTCTTCAGCCGAGCCAGTTCAGTCTTTTGCAGCATCGGCGGCATATTCGCCGCCTTCTTCTGCCCGTCCTGATACTGATACTCGATCCTGGCCATGGCAGCGTCGAACGCGAGGCGGCTGTTGGCATCAAGCTGACTGTACGGGTCAGTCTTGGGAGTCCCGAATCTCTGGGACTGTTGCGGGGTGGATCGGCTCGAGATGATGGGGGCTTCCCTGGTTGGTGTATTCGCCTGCGACTGGTTCGTCTTCCATACTTGGTCCGCGTCGGTAAAAAGTCTTGTCAACGCGTCGGTATGCTCAGATGTGTAGGTGCCGCAGACATTGTTCTTCATGTGGTACGCCAGCCCACCGTTTCCGGTAAAGTGCTGTCCGCAAAACAAGCAGTAATCCTTTCCCAATCTATCAAGCGGAGCTGGTGGCCTTCCGCAAAGCCCGCTGCGCCGGTGCGCCAGCAGCGCCTTGAAGCCTGCACAGGGCCGGTTGCAATTTTCGCAAAAGGCAATGCCAAGTTTCATGATCTCTTGGTCAGACGGAAGAAGGACTGCCCCAGATGAGGCTGGTCCTGACCCCGGCCCTGCCTGTGACCCCCCTGGCAGCATGGAGACCGGCGGTGCGGGGATCGGATTCGCCGTGGGAATCACCTTTTCTTGCCGCGGAGGGCCAGTATGGTTCCCCGTCCCCGCTCCCGTCCCCGTCACCATGTCGCGAACGTCGTAGCCTAAACGCTCCGCCCTAGCGAGCGCGTTGACGAGCTGCTGCGCCCCGATGGACTCGAGGCGAAGTCCGAGGGCCTTGTCCAGAAACAGGAGACTCAACTTGGGTAGCAGAATAGGCGCCACCAGATCCAGGCCCTCCATCGTTAGGTGCTTGGCAATCTCGCTCGTCGCGGCCTTCACAGCGCGAGCTCCGTGCTGCTCAATGGAGCGGCTCAGTGTGGCCAGAGGAGCCCTGTGAAGCATTGTGCTACACTGCATTCCAGTTCATCAGTCAGAAAATTACCCTTGGATATTCGCGCTTCGTCGGTACGTTTTCAAGACTTACAATAAAGGAGCTGTGGTACTCGGAGCCGACCAGGGTCAGCTCCCATAGTTCACGGACGGCTTGACGCAGAACAGCAGGTTCGTAAGCTCTCATCGCATTCTTGGCATGCATCACGGCATCTTGGAATGCATCTGGATGTGCTCGTTGCATGTTGGGCGAGGGAAAGTTGAACGCCGCTTGCCCCGGCCGGGACCTCTGCTGTGCCATTGCAGCGGTCGTTGTCTCTCTGATAGCAGGTTGTTTCGTGTCCAGTCTAAACTTGACGATTGACATTGACCGACTGCTGCAATAACCAAAGGCTTGCTTTGGAGGTTGTGTTGCGCAAAAAGAACGACTTTGGCGGCCAACGCGCGCAAAGAAGCCTCACAGGGGAGTGTGTTTCTGCAGGAATCCTGGGATCGAGTGAAGTTGGTGCTTCATGCGCATCGGAATATGGAAAAGGATGTGAGTTACTTCGTTGCTTTGCTTCGGTGAGCCAAGTGGCAGTGAATGAAGCTGCGCCGTTTGTTCCCCTCTGCTGAGTGAGGCGCGGCGTACCGTTCACGTTGTAAAGGTTGCCGTGCTCAAACACATGAAGCAATTTTCCGATCCTGATCTGGCCCGCAAACCAACCAAAGGTGGAAAAGTTAAGACCCAGAAATCTGATGCGTGCAAGATCGTGGACTGACTCTTTCGCTCCAAACTTCAGTGCCCAATGATGCTTTTTTTGGTGATGCTTGTCGCGTCCAGTCGCCAGGGCAAGTAAGGCAGTATCCACGATGCTAGCGTGTTCCATCATTCGCCAATTATATCCCCCTAATAATTATTTCTGCCTGGATATTTAGGCATAAATAGCACAAGGGTAACCAATTTTTTACGGCCAAAACTTGTGGGCCCCTCCTGCATTCGCTAGCTTTGGCTAATTAATTAACTGGATCTAACTAACTACCTGCCTAATCCATGCTAGTTTTAGGGGGATTCTCACATAGCAATTTGAAGCATTGTTAACGCGATGCTAACTCATACAGACGCTAACTGTCTAGACAAAGCCAATGCCAACATATTGATGGACTCGTAAAAATGAGAACCAGACAAAGCAACAAAGCAACGAGAATTTCAACTCTTCCAACGCCAGCCAGAAAGTCTCGATTTAGACTTTATTCCTAATGCATCCGACATGCTTCACATCAACGTCTTCCAAAGGTTCGCATTTAACCTTGCAGTCGCCCGCCGTCACCACCGTGTCAGCCGGCGTGCCAGTCCCCCAAAACTCTGCATGAAGCGCGTAAAAGTCCAATCGTCCGTGTGACTCGGCCGCCATTCTGGCGAGGCAATTGTCCAGCGGCTCGTACCAACGATTCCGCAGTCGCGCAGGCTGCGTGGACTGGACGGTTCGGACAGTCTGTCTCGGATACGCCCACGAGAGCCCAAAGAAGCACTTTTTGTCTGCAAGCTCACAGCAAGTTATGCGTTGCAGTCTGCTTTTCGTAATTATGTCGCGCTGATTGACCAAAAAACTGTAGCGACTGACCCAGGCCTCGTCTCGCCACTTCTGCTTTCCACCCTTCAGTCTGTATAGCTTTGGCCACGTCGGCGTCTCTACCAACCCGAGGTCCATGGCGCGCTGATGGCGTCTCACCCATGCCCGAAACCCAAGGTCATTGTGCCCGATGTACGAGTCGAAAAGCGAAATGATGTGGTCTAGCTCTAGCAGTAGTTCCGTTTCTGTGGATGCATCGTGGATAGGAAGATTGTCCCACGCTCTGAACAGCTTGGTATAATATGTGTCTGCTTCGGTCCAAGAAAACGTTTCAGTCGACTTCAAAGCCTTGCAAGGAGAGGATGTGTCGACGCAGTCGCCCGACTTGCACGTGGTTGACAGGCTCGGTCCTTGTGCCACGCCCATGTTGAATACCGCAAAGAGTGTCAGTATGCAAGCGTCAACTGCATACTTTTACAACAAAAGGTAAATATGGTTGTGCATAATGGTGTATGGCGCAGAAAAGAGCTTGTCTGAAGAGCATGGCCACGTAGGGTGAAGTTTTATACGTGCATGGAAGCAGGCGCGAGCTTCACAAATCGCTTGGTGGCCTGTACCTGCCTTATCCAAAGCTCATCTCCTCACCTGTCATTCACTGGGCCAAATTTGCAGTCATGCCCAACAAGTGTACTTTTGGAGGATCACGTGGTGCTCTGCTCAATAGAATGTGAAGTCGCAGTGGCGTGTGTTGCGCTGTGAATGTAAATCTGATATTCGAATGAATTGGCCCTACTTTGGACCGCTGCACAAATTATCATTTTGCTAGCCAAAGGTTATAATCAAAGTAATCGATAGCATACAGGGAAGGTAAACCATTGAACAAAAATCTCTGTCTCCTTTCCAAGCGCGCCTGTCTTTACTCGCCGATACAGGCAACCATCAGACGGCCGTAATCGCCCGATGTCTCACCCTTGATGCGGCTGGCGAGGCTGCGGCGGTAGCGCTGCTGGTAAGCGCCCTTGATATTCGCCAATTCGCTGCGGTCCCAGTGGTATCGGACGACGCGGCCGACGAGAAGTTTGTCCTTGGTGCCCATGCCCGCCATGGCGTCTTCAAAGAGCTGGGCGGCATGCATGTATTTATCGACGGCGTGGCGGAGCTGGAAAAGAAGGGCTTCCTTCATGTGTCCAGAGAATTCCTGCAAAAATTGTCAGTATCGCCATCACAAACTGGAAAGGCCTTTTTTCATACCGATTTGACGACTGATTCGAGATCCTTGTTGAAGCGCTGCTTGTAGGCGTGGGCAATGGCGCGCAGCTGGTTGTCATTCCTGCTGGTGAAAATGCTGCAAACGAGGATTTCATCGGTACCCATCTTGCCCTCTGTTGCCTTGTACAACTCCATGACATCGCCGTCGACTTGCTGGGGAACAACAGGTGCCGCGTCCTCAGCACGGTTGGCGGCCAAGACCATCATGAAGTGGCGCTCCGTCTTCATGCTGAGGTCGCCTTTGACCGCGTCCTCAAGACTGCGACGGAAGGTCTTGTAGTAGGCCTGCTTGATGGCCCTCAGATCAGCGTTGGAGCGGGACAGCAGAACATCATTTAGCAGGAGCTCGTTGGTGCCAGGGCCGGACATGGCGTCAAACAGATTGTAGACATCGGCAAGGAGGGGGCCGCGGGCCAGCTGCAGCAGCCCAAGCTCAAAGTATCCGCTCGTTTCCGACTTGAGATCGTCTGTAAGTGTGCGCGAGAAGTTCCGAGAAAAGGCCTCGCGAATGGCATCGACTTGGAGAGGGTCCTTGTTGGATAGGATATGGATCAGGGCCTTTTCGTCGGTGCCGAAGCCTTTCATGGCGCTTCGGAGAGCCTGCGCATCGCCCGACGCATCCCAGTTGATTATCTGCGGAGCACCGTAGCCGAGCGAAGGCGGCGTCGGAGGCGGCGCGTGAGGGGGAGGAGCGCCGTATTGACCCGGCGGAGGCGCGCCGTAGGACGGCGCTTGGTGGTGGCCGCCGCCGTACTGGGCGGGAGGCGGCTGGCCATAATGCTGAGGAGGAGGAGGCTGGCCGTAGCCCTGCTGGGGGGGAGGGGGGAATTGGCCGGGCGGCGGCTGATTGTATCCGCCATGTTGAGGAGGGTATTGCTGGTGCTGGGGCGGATACTGGCCGTACTGAGGATGTTGGCCCTGAGGCGGGGGGTATTGTTGTCCGTAACCTTGAGGAGGCGGTTCTGCGAGGCATTGTCAGTAGATTGATGCGTTTCATGAGCTGGGTGCGACTCACGACCGTAGCCTGGACCACCGTAACCCTGGCCGCCATAGCCTTGGCCGCCGTAACCTTGGTACGACATTTGCGAGTGAGGGGTAGAAGATGCGATCTTGGTGATTATCGGCGACGGGGCGCGAGGATGCCACAATGCTGCCGTGAGGCCTTTATTTACTCTAGAAATTAGGTGTATTGAATGAAAAAGTAATGTGGAAAAGGCCAAGTAAAAATTATGGCGACGTGGACGATGACGACGATGACGATGGGCTCAAGCTTCGGCTGTGCCCCTCTAGTGCTGCGGCTAGGTGGTTCTTGGTGGTCCAGCAGGCCCGGACGAGGGCTTTGGGCCTTTATTACAGAGGTAAAAATAATTATCAAGGTGCTGGCAACGGTCCTACTGTCAAAAGAGATGGTCCGCGCCACTTGCAACTGGCAGATGACCGTCCAAACAGGCTGAGCATAATTTCTGGGGCAAGAAACGCCCTTGGCCTCTAGCCAGTCACCCTTTCTTTAGACTTGAGACTCTTGAGTCTTGACTAGGCTGATTCCTGATTCCTGATCCCTGATCGCTTGGTCGGTTTCTGCAGTTTTTGGTGGTGCGCCTTGGCGGAGCTGTCGAACCACGTCACCGAGGACAGCCTTGGCTTTCAAGCCATTCATCTGTTTCGTGAAGAGGTAGAACAGGCAGAACAGGCAATTCGGCAATGATGACAAGTTCTTGAAGACACAAAGACCTAGTACATGAACCTTTTCACGATTGACTACTGCACACAGTTCATGGCTTTGCTGTCAATTATGGTTGTGTCAGGTAGGCAGGATGGCAGGCCACCACGTTGCGTGGCACAGGGAAACCATGTCAATGTCGCCAAGATCGGTGGCACCCCACCAGGCACACACAATGTGCCAGTTCCCATCAGCTCTGAGTTGAGATCTTCTAGACCAATTCAACATGCTTCTATCAATTGAGACTGTCTCGATTGCCGCTTCCCTTTTGCCTTTACATAGTGTCTGGGAATGTCATGGCGGGCCAGTGGCCTGGCCAGGCACATTGGCACACCAGGTCGACTCGATGCCGCGTCTCCTCCAGCACCGCCACAAGGACCGTTGAAGCGTGGCGTGGCCAGTTTGCCACTTGCAACGCAATCTGATCAGCGCAATTTTGTTGCGGAGAAGTTGGGGGCTACGGCAGGGAATGCGGTAGCGATGGACAATGCAGACAATGCGAAAAGCGAGAATAGGATCGGACGATTGGGATTTCTATCAGTGCGGCCGAAAATGTCGTGCATTCAAATCTGCAAGCCTCGAATGGCGCTAGCAGCGACAAGGGAGACGATATTAAAGAAGTGGCTGGGGAGGCAAGGAGGGGTCCGAGACTGCAAATGGAACCCGCCTGGAACGCTGGAACAAAGGTGCTCAGAGCTGTAAAAACAGTAGTTGGTGCTATTCAACCCCACTCGTTACCGATAAATGTCCCTGAAGCTGAGCTGAGCTGCCCTGCCCCACTCTCTCCCGCTGTAGAGTTTCCCTTTCCAGCCAGCTCCAGCGGCACCACCCAACCACCAGTTAATATTTTGGCTTTACCAGCCACCGACTTCATGCACCCTTTTTCATCAAACCGCTTGTGCGTTGCCAGCCCCCATCATGGACCGCAGAGCAAAAAGGCCATCGCGCCCATGCATGTGCGAATCGTTCATCTCACCTCTCTTGCATATACGAATTTATTCTCATTACGCTGATCGTTGACACCGACCTAAATCTCACAGTCTTGACTACTTGGAAACGCCTCGTTTGCCCACTGTCACTACATACTTTGGACTTGAGTACCACGACAGCCTCAGCGGCATCGAGCTGCCCATCCCTTCCTCTCTTGTCTTCACTGTATCTTTCTCTTCACTCTTTTCCTTCACACTTACCCTCTTGATCTCAATGAAGATGCGCACCTCCGCCACTCTCCTCGTCGGTCTTTCAAGCTGCATTGCCACCACGGTTGCGTTTCCTCGTATCCGCATCTACAACTCAGCTCGAGACGCCATCCTCGCCCACGCTGTCAATGTCAACCAAAAGGCACCTTCGTACTCGGTCGTGCCCCTGGAGCCCGGCCCCGCCACGCAGACGGGAGGAGACTCTGGAGATGATGGCAGCAACACCAGCGGTGGCAGCAGTCCAACCGCTACTGGCGGCGGTGGCAGCCCTCCCCATTCGCAAAGCGCTGCAACTGTGACAGTGACCGAAACTGTTACGCAGACGCAAACGAAAGGCGCTGTCACGAAATATATCACGGTGACGACGAATCCGGAAACTGTCACGGCTGGCCCTGAGACGGTGATTGTGCCAACCTTTGTTACAAAGGTTGTGAACAACACTCAAACAGTCACGGTATCTGAAGTCGTTACGGGCATCCAGAACGATACCAAGACGGTTACTGTTCCCACTACCGTCGTTGAGCCTTCTACGGTTGTCGTTTCCGCTACTCCCACGACGTTGGTCACGGTCACCACCGTCAGCGCTGGCAACTCATCCGCTGCTCACGAAACTACCACTACCTCGAAAACCATTACCACCGCTGAGGATAGCACGACTTTGACTACATCCAAGTCTCTGACCTCTAGTGAAAAGCCTGCTGGGACAGAAACCGCACCCGCGCAAAGATCCTCGGAGTCTGCCACCCAGATTAGCACCCACGCCAGTCACTCTTCTCAGCCCACGGCCATACAGACTACTCCTGGGACAGCGATCTCTACGGTTTCCAGTGCGAGACCTAGCACGACTTCTTTGGCAGGAACTGCTTCGACCACCGATGCGCCGTCGTCGGCCACGCCACCGGTTGATGATGGCCAATGGACTCACACTTTTGACAATGGCCAGTGGCATCCTCCCTACCCCTCAACCAATACCACTGGTCGACGTCTCTGAGAGCTGTCTGAAACGAAATTTACGATTACACAGAATAGAATATGAACGTCTCACGACATGTATCAGACTGATGGAATGAGGGTTGCACGACTGGATGGAAACCAGGAGAAAAAGGATGTTTGCCACGCATCTATACGTCGGTTGATTTTCGCCGGATTTAATATTTTTTCCCTTTGTTTCACCAAAACTCGCAATTTCCGGGCAACACCGACGCAACTAAAGGCACAAATGCCCAATGTGCTGTATACACAGACGGCTTATTTTCCCTTGTATAGATATTACTACTACATTATTTCCCTTGCATATTAGATATATACTGTATTCAATAATAAGACTATTCCCCATTGAAGACGAGTGCCATGCAAAAATGTAATCAGGTGAATGTGACACAATGCATGCATAGTACACTGCTGACGAAGCCCACTGCCTGCGGCATGCAACAGCAGCAAACGGGCCGGTTACGATTGTTCTTGCGTTTGTGTGATGCATCGCGCCGACACTCTGCGAGAACAATCGCAAGTGTCACCATGTAGCACGAAATGTCCTGCAATACGGGTCTCTGCATCTCCTTGGATCAAGAAATCGTCGCAATTATTTGAGCTGCATCAGAATCGAGCACTCTTCACTTTTGTCATCCTCGCCATCAAAACCTCGAGCTTCAGCAAGCCGCCTCACACGCAGCAAAACGCTCTCTTTCTCTCTCTCTTTTCCTGATCAAAAAAAAACTTGTCATCAGATACGACCAGTCTACTCCCATCACGATGGAAATTGGCTTCATCGGCCACGAGCTCTACGCCACCACCACCGCGCAAGACTCGTCTTCCTCGTCGTCCTCTCCATCGCCGACCACGTCTCAGCAGCAGCAGCAGCAGCAGCAGCAGCAGCCGGCATCCGCCACCATTGACAGCCAGGACGGCATGACATATATCCCCGTCGAGCGCATCGTGACCGAGGTCGATGCCGTGCGTAACACCATCCTCGTGGGGCTGCTTATTGCGCTCGTCGCCGCGAGCGTGGCGCTCGGCGGCCTGGCGATTTACTGCTTCCGGAGGCGCGCGCGGAGAAGGCTACAGAGCAACTACCAGGCGGAGCTGCGGGCGGCGCAGCGGAAGAAGAAGAATGACGAGGAGAGGGCGGCAGAGTGAAGAACAATGCGGACGTGTTGTCTTGTGGAGAGGGGGCGGGGGGATGAAGGGTGATGGTGCTAGTGGTGGTGAAGAGGATAGAGAGAGGATGAATTGGCGGTGACGGAGCTGGATATGGGGATTGGTGGTTGACGCAGGGCAATGAAGAAGGATAATTGAGCTACGGAAGCTGATTTGCTTTTGCGAGATACTACTTTGAGAGTTACGAATACATTTAACTCATTGCTGACTTTTCTTTGTTTTCCTCTGTCCTGTTCAATGTGCCGACAGGATCCTCTACATAAGAAATAAGTGCCGTCAAATAGAGCAGGTGTATGCTGGCAACCGGAGCATGATCGGCCGCCGATGACCTATCACAGACTAGGCAATTATATAGTTTGCCGTCACCAGCAACTAACTAGGGATTGCCGTTGTCGAGGAAAAAAATGCCACCCGGCTCCATCAACTTGCTTCACTGTGCCCTGCCTGTTCGTACGGGGTAAAACAACACTGTCCTTTCGTCGGCGTCCTCCGCCCGCCCGTTGATGATGGTCTATCAACGTACGAGCCTACCTTGAAATCAAGAGGAATACGCGATCGATGACTAGACTAAATGGAAATGAAAATTAAAAACGGCTCCGCGTTATCTCTTAGAAAGGGTCCTCTCCACTTACTGCCCACCCGAGCTGCAAAGAAAATCTTCAAGTGGGTTCTTATCAATGGTCTTGGTTGTAATATGATTTGCCTTGCCTTGCAGCCTTGCACAACTTCTTCTTTGCCAACTTTCAACAACCGGCCCGACATTTGCCTTATTATCGAGTTTCTCACGAATCGGCTTCAGCAGGTTTGCCCCCAACAACCGCCAGGATTCAGCAGGTTCGCCTGATCATAACCGCTCCCCGAAAACCCTATCCCATCTTTGAACTTGTACATGAATTGAAAACGATAACCCCCTCTCCTGTTTTTATCTTCTTTTTTATTCTCTCTCTCTTCCTCTATCCAAGATGGATGAAGATCATGGGCCTCAATCCATTGCCCCCGCACATTCGCCGCATCGCCGCCGCACCCTGAGTTCCCGGCTCCGCGCCGTGAAGCGAGCCTTTACCACCAAAAAGGGCCTCGTTGGCGACTACGACTATGCCTTTCTCTTCCGCCCCAATCTGCCATTCATGCGGCGCTCCGCCTCGAGCAGTCCCTTTTTCGGCCTCAACGACCGCGTGCCCGTGCTGCTGAGCCTGCTCCTCGGTCTGCAGCACGCGCTGGCTATGCTCGCGGGCATCATCACGCCGCCGCTGCTGCTCAGCGGCACGTCGGGGGCCAATCTCGAGGTGCACCAGCAGCAATACCTCGTCTCCACGGCGCTCATCATCTCCGGCGTCCTGTCGACGATTCAAATCACCCGGTTTCGTCTGTTTAAATCTTCGTGAGCCCAGCCCCCCCCCCCCGCCACCGCCACCAAAAAGCAAAATCCCCCCTCCCCTGCTGACCGTTGCATGCAAAACTACTTTATTATAGCTACTACGTTGGCACTGGTGTCATCTCCGTCGTCGGCATCTCATTCAACCTCATCCCCGTCGCCCTCGGCGGCTTCCAGCAAATGTACGCCAACGGCTACTGCCCGTCCACGCCCGACGGCGCGCCGCTGCCCTGCCCGCGCGGCTACGGCGCGCTCATCGGCACGTCGGCGCTGTGCGCGCTCATCGAGATCCTCATCTCCTTCATCCCCGCGCGCGTCCTCTTGCGCATGTGCCCGCCCATCGTCACCGGCCCCACCGTCATGCTCATCGGCGTGCACCTCATCGAGAGCGGCTTCAAGGACTGGATGGGCGGCTCCGGCCCTTGCTCCGACCCGGCCACTGCCGTCGGCCTCTTCGCCACCTGCCCGAGCACCGCCGCGCCGCACCCGCTGCCCTGGGGGTCGGCCGAGTTTTTCGGCCTCGGCTTCTCCGTCTTCATCACCATTATGCTCTGCGAGCGCTTCGGCTCGCCGATTATGAAGTCAACGTCCATTGTCATTGGCCTGCTCGTCGGCTGCATCATTGCCGCGGCCTGCGGCTACTTTGACCGCTCGGGCATCGACGTGGCGCCCGTCGCCTCCTTTGTCTGGATGCACACGTTCCCGCTGTCGCTCTACGGGCCGCTCGTGCTGCCGATCCTCGCCGTGTACGTTATTTGCGCGTGCGAGGCCATTGGCGACATCACGGCCACCTGCGACGTGTCCAAGCTCGAGGTCGACGGCCCCGTCTACGAGTCGCGCATCCAGGGCGGTGTCCTGGCCGACGGCTGCAACGGCCTGCTCGCCTGCCTCATGACCATGACGCCCATGAGCACCTTTGCCCAGAACAACGGCGTCATTGCCCTGACGCGCTGCGCCAACCGCCGTGCCGGCTACGCCTGCTGCTTCTTCCTCGTCGTCATGGGCGTGTTTGCCAAGCTGGCCGCCGCCATCGTCTCCATCCCCTCGTCAGTCATTGGCGGCATGACCACCTTCCTCTTCACCGCCGTCGCCGTCTCTGGCGTCGCCATCATCGCCCGCGGCGTCGTCTTTACGCGCCGCAACCGCTTCATCCTCACCGCCGGCCTGTCGCTCGGCTACGGCGCCACGCTCGTGCCCACCTACTTTTCTCACATCTTCACGTACAAGGGCGACAACAAGTCCCTCCAGGGATTCTATGATGCCATTGTTCTCATCATGCAGACCGGCTTTGCCATCACCGCGGCCGTGTGCATGATTCTCAACCTGACACTCCCCGAGGAGCTGGAAGAAGACGTCGATGCCGACGAGACGGATCTTGAGCAACCTGTCAATGGGCACCAAGTAAAGGCACCTGTGCACGATAATGTAGACGCGAGATAGACTGTTTGATTTTTGCGAATGCTGCTTTTCTCTGCCCGGTGACAGGGCAGTGCCTGCGGGATCCTACGCATGCAGACAGAATCTATAATCCTGACTTCTTACTGTTGCGTTGCAACTGCAAAATCTTTTGGCTCCAGTCGAATTATTCATGAAAAGCATTTGTACTATCCAAGATGTTGCCTGCGCCTCTCTCGTGTCAACCTCTTTTCTTTGTATAATACAGAACATTAGAATGAAAGAAGCGCCCAAGACTCCGTGAATCAGACGGGTAACAAAAAGAAGCGCCATGTATGCCGAATAACCCCCCCATAACCCCGGCCAGCCACTGCAACCCTCACAACAGAGATAAAAAAAAACCAAACCGATGAAAAAAAGTGATATCAAAACAGTTCAGGCAAACATACATCAAAATGAGAGGCTTTTTTTGGGAGCATCACATGATGTCAATAATTGGCACTGTTTGCCTTTATCGCTGAAATTCCTTTCCTTTGCGAGCGAGGACACGCATATTGTCTAAAAAGCCCTCAATCAGCTCTTGATAGCCATGTGGCTGTCCCGCCATGGCGCGGCGGCCTTGCTCAATAACGGCAGCCCCGGACACTTCGATTTCGAGCTCGTGCTCCTTTTCGCCGCGTGCTGACTGGACAACATGTTAGTACACGTCACACCGAGATGGGACAATAGAAAACTTACTCCCTGCCCACCGGGCATGGTGACCTGGGTGAGGTCAATTTGATAATTGCCTTGCTTGTAGCTTAAGCGATCTTTGCGGCGGTCGGTAATGCCTTGCGTCGGCGCTCCAGCGAGCTGCTCTAGCTCGTCCACAGGGCCGTCCCAGTCCATTTCCAGATTAATGCTGATGCGGCAGTCCATGGGGCACTGGGGCAAGTGGAGGTCAATATCAGCTACCCGGGCCTTGACAATCTTGTTCAGGACCTCTCCAGTTTTCTCGTCATACGTGACTCTCGCTTTCACATTCTTGCGCGTGCCCAGCCGGGATCTAACACAGCCTGGAATTCGCGCCTGCATGTCGAGTGGGAGCTCAAAGTATTTGTCGATTTCGCGCCGGTGTTTGTAGTGCACCTGCACGCGGCCTTTTCCATGTGCTGAGCGCGGATCTGTTTGTATGACAGCCTTGTTAAGGAACTCGTTGAAAGCTTTGTGGTGCGCCTTGTCTCATGTCAGCTTCGTGCCGCACAAAAAAAGGCACAACATGTTTTGACTCACCTCAGTCATGCTACTTTTGAACGCTACTCGACCAGTGTCACGAAGAACACATTCGGATTCGATAAATTTCTCAACACGATGGTTTGTATCCTTGTCGATCAGCGTCCCCAGCTTTGCCTCGATTTCGAATTCGATGCCTCTGCTGCTAATTTCCTGCGCATCCTGGGCGTTGATAACGTGGATGAAGAGGAAATCCGCAACCGCTCGTGACATTTCTTCATATGGTTTGACACCAGTGATGCTGGCTTCCCAGGGTCCAATAAATTCTTGCGGCCCGCGAGGTTCGGGCTGCTCTTGAGTCTCGCTAATGTTGGACGTCTCGTGAGAAGGTGCGCGACTCTTTTCGGGTGGGATCGAATGAGGGCGATCTGAGAGAACATAATTCGCATGCTTTGGCAGGGCCTTTCCCAGTGTGCGAAGGCTTAGCGCCCAGACAGGGGGCTCTGACCAACACGTGCGTACAGTGTCCTCATCTGGTTCCGGTCGCGGAGGTGTCGCGGGTCTCTCTGACGCAGGTCTCGACTCTTCCCTGACTGAACCTCCTCTGGCCGAATCTTCCCTCACCGGCTCCTCCTCGACCGGCTCTTCCTTGATCGTCACCCGTTGTGCCTCTCGCGGCGCCTCGGTTTGTGCTCCATTGATTTCTCCAGGGGGAGGTCTCGAGTTCCTATGCTCGAGCTCGCTGGGACTCATGCTGCGATCGTTGAGTTTGCGCTTGGCTGGTGTCGCTACAGGATGCTCCTGCTTGATTCCTACCATGCTGGCGGGCTGTGCGACTGTGGCTGATCTAGAGTCATCCCCAGACATTGATGGGGGACGTTCCGAATTGCTTGGCAGAGAGCCAACGCATGTTTTGGGGCTGACAGACATGCTGTGCTCTCGCTCGCTGGTTGATCTGCGCTTGGCGCTTTCGGGATGTGGCGAGTTGTGGGCGTGCTGAGAAGGAGGACGTGGGTGGGAAAGGCGATGTTGTGGTTGCTGCGGATGCGGCGGGCCGTTTGGAGACGAGTGGGCTTGTGCGACAGCAGCCCCTCCAGTAAATGGCATTTTATGTTGGTAAGGACTCGAAGGTTGACTGAAAGGGGGAGGCCCTTGCGAATTAGCACTCGATGGATTCGCACTTTGTGGTTGACTGGGAGGTCCCGGAGGCTGTGAAGGTTGACGACGATATTCTATAGGCGTATGCTGATGCTGAGAAGCAGGGCTGCCATGAGCAAACGGCAAGCCGTATGGATGTTGTGAGTGTGCAGATGTTGGCGTCGGAGTAGACTGAGCGGACTGGGTTCGCTGGCTATGCTGCTGACCTGGGTGGCCTATCGGCGGCGTTTGAGGGATGGAGGGGTGTGGCAGATACGGCGTCGTCGGCTGAGCTTGCGAAGGATGGCTATCGTGACGCTGGTGCTGCTGGTGACCGTGAAGGGGCTGAGGCTGGTACTGCGCCGGGGGGTATTGATGCCGTTGACTTGGGCTTCGGATCTCGTGAGGAGCCTGATTTGCAAAGTAGCCTTGAGACGGGCCAAGAGCTTGGCCAGGCGCTGAGCTCGCTGACTGACGATAGGGTGATTGTACTGGAGGTGCGCTGCCAGGAGAGCGAGGGTCCGCAAACGAACCAGGGTGACTAGCTCGAGGAGGATACGCAGATTGGGTTTGGTAGGGGGACGGGGCAGGGTACGCGCCGGGCGGGTACTGGCCGCCGTGGTGTTGGTAGTCTGGTCCTCCCGGCTTTCCAGGTGAAGGTTGGGGAGCTGGATGATGAGGATAATCGTGATAGGCGTACTGCGCATTGGCTGGCGGCGGCCCACGAGGTTGATGAGGGTGGCGCTGGGGAGGGTGCTGTTGCTGTTGCTGCTGTTGCTGCTGTTGCTGCTGCTGCGGCGGCGCTGGCGGGGCGTTGGCGGCAGACCGCTCCCCATTATCAGCAGTATTGAGAACCGAACGAAGATCCATTATTGCAATGTTGAACTTTTATCGCGAGCTTCTTCGAGGATGCGATTGCGCGACAGGCGCTCGAGGACGAGGAAGAGTCGCGATGAAGAGACGTGGCCTGGCTCAGGGCTGGACGCACATCTGCCACGTCTTCAATAGTCGCGTATTAAATCGTCGATGGGATAAACGAGGCTTAAATGCGCAAACCAAACGATGACGTGCGAATCGCTGGACGCATCATGTTAACAATGCGAAAAAATGAGTCGGAGACAACGCGCTGTGTTGGGCGGGCTGAAGACGTCAAGTAGGGCGCGCAAGCGAGATCAGCGTTGGAAATAAAAGGAGACGCAAGGGTTGGTGCTAGACCAGAGGCGTCTTCTCGTCAGCCAAGACAACGTACGACACGATACGGGGCGCGGGCTCGGGCTGTTTCGTGGTGAATTGAAGCTGGGAAGTCGACGACTCTTTTTTCCCCCAGGCCGCTCTAGAGATTCGTTTGCGCCAGATGGGAGACGTGTTGCTACCTTGGAGAGGCCCACTTGGCGGGCAGGGCCAACCAGCGTAATTGGGTATTGAGAGTGGCAGAGGGCATTGGGAGCACGGCCTAGTACAGCCAGAAGAGCCCGGGAAGTCGCAAATGAGGAATTGATCCATTTTGCGAAATTGACATTTTTGTACATATTGTTCTAGAGCTGCCGGGCCAAAGTAACAGATCCCGTCATTAGCACCCAAGCCTGGGACGAGGCTTCTTTCTTTTTTTTCCCTCCATTTACTTAGTTATTTAGACGACGATGGCAAGCTGGAGCATTGATAAGTACCTTCTTGGTGTTATCTCAAGAAAATCAGTACTTGTCTCTGCCAAATCGTACTCTTTGTGCGGCCAGTACCTCATCAATACCTCTGACAAACCTATCTGACCCACCCAAGCACAGGTTCCTCTCTCGTAGCCCTTTGCAGTCACGTGCTGCCTTACTCAGCACTCTTCGATTTGTTGCCAGCGCTGCCTCTGTCAGGTGGGTCTCGTTTTGGGTAGCTGCAGGCAAGCTGGCGCCAAATTTAGGCAAGCTGTGCCTGACGTGTATGCTCTTGATTACTCGTGCAACTCTGAGTGTCTGCTGCTGCGCAAAACATCGTTCGCCTTCCATCACGACGGCTTCAGCAATCAGCCCTCATCGAGCTCCTCCGCTGCTCGCCCATTGACATACTTTTCTGGAGGCCCATAATTGGCTTCTCATTCAACTTTTAATTCGTATTTGCCTCGTCTTCTGCGCCATTCTTCGTCTATCGCCATCGCGTTTGAGCGCCTCACCATGCCAGGCCTCGTGTCAGCAACAGGCGTCCTCGCCTTCCTCGCTGATGAGGAGCCTGAACTCAAGGTCTTCGCCCTCCAGACTCTGAATGATGACATAGATACCATTTGGACCGAAGTCGCCAACGCACTGAGCCAGATGTATGCCTCCCGGTTCCCTCGTATCCTCCTTGCTGACCCTCTGCCCGTAGTGAAGCCCTCTACGAGGACGAATCCTTTCCTGAGCGACAATTGGCTGCTCTCGTGCTTGCCAAAGTCTATTATCATCTCCAGGCCTACAATGATAGCATGGTTTTTGCTTTGGCCGCCGGCGACCTCTTCAAGCTCGACGCCCCCGGCGAATTTGAGGAAACCATTGTCTCCAAGTGCATCGACCAGTACATCTCTGTTACCGCCGCCCGCCATGCTACCCACAAGACGGCCAAGAATATCGATCTTCCCGAGCTGACAACTACCTTCTCCAACCCGTCCGACAGCGCCGTCATGTCTCCTACTACGCCCTTTTCGCAGACGACGCTGCCTCCCAAGTCTTTGCTTTCGCGCGCCTCCCTCGACGACGCTTCCATTGAGGCTAGCCTACTTCCCCTCAAGGAGGGACGTTCCGGCTCTGTTGCCCAGTTGCCGGATCGCGCCACCGAGAAAGCTCTGCAGAGAATTATCGAGCGCCTCTTCGAAAGCTGCCTGAAACAAGGTCGCTATCGCCAAGTCGTCGGCATTGCCATCGAATCCAAGAATCTCGATATCTTGCGCAAGGTCATCAAACGCGCGAGCGAAGATGAGAAGAAAGCTGCCAAGTCTCAGGATGGCGCTGCAGGCCCTGCAGAAGATCTCATGGAGTATACTCTCGGAGTGTGCATGGACATTGTCCAGGAGCGAAGCTTTCGCACCGAAATTCTGCGACTCATCCTCGACCTCCTCAATGAAATTCCTGACCCAGACTACTTTTCCATCGCCAAGTGTGTTGTCTACCTCAATGCCGATGTGGAAGCCTCTAACATGCTCCATTCCCTCATTGAGAAGGGCGATCGCACATCCATTGCCAATGCCTATCAAATCGCCTTCGATCTCTACGACAACGGCACTCAGGAGTTCCTAGGTAATGTCATCTCATCACTGCCTTTTGAAGAACCACCCAACCCAGAGGACAAGGAAAACGAGGACAATACCGAGAGCGCCTCCCTCCTCCAGAACCGGCAGGAATCGCCTGAGAGTGAAACACCCCAGGACGTTGCCTTCCGCAACATTCGATCCATCCTCGACGGTTCCAAGACTATCCGACTCAATCTTGAGTTCCTCTATCGCAACAACCATACGGACCTAAGTATACTTAACAAGGTTCGCGACAGCCTGGAGGGTCGCAATTCCATCTTCCATACTGCCGTCACGTTCTGCAACGCCTTTATGAACCAAGGAACCACCAACGACAAGTTCTTCAGAGATAATCTAGAGTGGCTTGGCAAGGCCGTGAACTGGTCCAAGTTTACTGCTACTGCTGCTCTCGGTGTCATCCATCGCGGTAATCTGTCGCAATCACGCAAGCTGCTCGAGCCTTACTTGCCGAGACAGGGCGGCCTTAGCAGCGGCTCCATTTTTAGCCAGGGTGGTGCCCTCTATGCTTACGGCCTGATTCACGCCAACCACGGCGCTGATGCACTGGACTTTCTCAAGACGCAGTTCAGCCAAGCCGAGGAGGAGGTTGTCCAGCACGGTGGTGCCCTCGGCCTTGGTATTGCTGGCATGGCCACTGGCGACCAAGAAATTTACACAAAACTCAGGGACATTCTTTACCAAGACTCGGCTCTCAACGGTGAAGCCGTTGGCGTTGCCATGGGCCTCATCATGCTGGGTACCGGTAACGTGAAGGCTCTCGAGGACATGATCAACTATTCTCATGAGACTACTCACGAAAAGATTGTTCGTGGCGTCGCTCTTGGAATGGCTCTTATCATGTACGGCCGCCAGGAGGGTGCTGATGTCCTGATCGAGGGTCTTCTCAACGATCCCGACCCTACTCTCCGCTACGGTGGCATCATGACTGTGGCCATGGCCTACTGTGGTACCGGAAGCAACAAGGCTATCAGAAAACTTCTCCACACGGCTGTCAGCGATGTCAATGATGATGTTCGCCGTATCGCCGTCATGAGTTTGGGCTTCATCCTCTTCCGCAAGCCTGGCAGCGTACCACGCATGGTTGAGCTTCTCTCTGAGTCATACAACCCTCACGTTCGCTACGGCTCTGCCATGGCTCTGGGCATCTCTTGTGCTGGCACTGGCCTGGACGAGGCCATCGACCTCCTGGAACCCATGATGAAGGATCCTACCGACTTTGTCCGTCAAGGTGCTCTCATTTCTCTCGCGATGATTATGGTGCAGCAGAATGAGATCATGAACCCTAAGGTCGCCTCCATTCGGAAGACGCTGAAGAAGGTTGTCGGAGATCGTCACGAGGATGCGATGACCAAGTTTGGTGCCGCACTTGCCCTTGGTATCATTGATGCAGGTGGTCGCAACTGCACGATTGGCCTCCAGACCCAGACCGGCAATCTTAACATGGCTGGCATTGTTGGTATGGCTGTCTTCACCCAGTATTGGTACTGGTTCCCCTTTACGCATTTCCTGTCCCTCAGCTTTTCCCCCACTGCAATCATTGGCCTGGATCATGACCTCGAGATTCCCGACTTCAAGTTCCACTGTGCCACTCGCCAAAGCCTGTTTGACTACCCGCCTGAGCAGGAGGTCAAGACCGAAGAGGGCCCGGCACTCATCGCCACTGCCATCCTGTCCACAACTGCCCAGGCTAAGCGCAGAGCTCAGAAGAAAGAGCGTGCCCAGCGCCGTGAGAGTATGGATATGGACCCTACTCCGCCCAAGGATGGTGACAAGATGGATATCGACGACGAGAAACCCAAAGATGGTACCAAGGAAATCAAGGAGGGGGAGGAGAAGGAGTCTACTGAAACTAAAAAGAAGCCTGAAAAGGAGAAGGTCGGCTACGAAATCGAAAACATGAGCAGGGTCCTCCCAAGCCAACTCAAGTACATCACCTTCCCAGCCGGCCGATACAAGCCGGTCAAGAAGCCTACTGGCGGTCCCATCCTGCTTGATGATACACAGCCAGATGAGAGCAAGTCTGTCCTGGAAGAAAAGCTCAAGAAGGTGACCACGGAGCGCGCCCCCGTCGCTGGTGTTCAGCGGAGTGGCAATCGAACCAGCAACGCCCGCCTCCTCGAGACCTTGGTAGGAGACTCGCGTCGCGGGCCGGACACGAATGCCATGCTGGACTTACTCTCTCGCGGAGGACGCCTAAATCTGGGCGGTGGGGAGCGCGAGATTCCCTCTCGACAGGTCTATACTCCTGGCACCGGCCTAGTTCAGGGCCACCCAGAAAGAAACAGCCCCGAAGTGGACGACGAAGGCGAAGGTATCGAGGAGGCCGAGGTGCCCGACGAGTTTGATTACTTTACGGACAGCAGCGACATTGAATAAGTTGCTCGCTCCCGTTTGTGCAACTCGGCTAATTGGCGTCGAGGATACTCTTAGAGTAGTCACTGGCTGCGAATCTCGCCTGTACCATTAGATATATACTAGCCGATGAAGAGGCCTCGGGCCGGAGCTGTACGTGATGAGTTGGACGTGACGGGGAGTATGTTTCAAGTTTAGATAACATATCTCTTTGCAATGTACAGTATCTGATTTTTGAAGTATGACTGCATATTCGTATTGGGCATACTAATTATGTGATGCGAAAAGAAGCTATAGCTTCGATGGCGACTGGCGTGCCGCTACATGTGATGCGATGCAATCTAAAGAATGAAGGCTACAAAATGCGTTGGAAGCAGCGAGAAGACAGAGATATTAATATGCAATACTAACAAGGCGATGCCTGCGTCTCTTAGATGCCTCGCGTCGTTGAACTAGGCCCCCCCACCCCCAAAGTAGAGCAATCCCGGAAACAAAGGAAAGACGTGAATAAGCCGTCTATCATGATTTTTGTTCTACTCCTTCTTCTGACCAGGCGCACACTCACTGCACACTTGCACGCGATGCCAGGCATTGGCCAGGTTGCCGCGGAAATTCCACGTTGCGGCGTGGCTCTCTGGCTGGCAGTTGTACACCTCGTCGGTGGCCTTGACGAGGATCGTGGTGCAGCGGCGGCCGGTTTCCTTGGTCGGCGCTGCGGAGGAATCGGCAGCAGCAGTGTCCGCGGGGCTCCTGTTGGACACGGCGGTGTCGTCGGGGACGGTCTCGGGCTCGCCATTTTGGAAGACGCTGGCGGGGATGACGCCCTTGTACATCCAGCGCTTCCAGGCCCACGCGGCGTGGCCATGGCAGAGAGACGGCGCGTCGGGCTTGGGGTCGCAGTCGGGGAGGAGGTAAGCTTGAGTCCAGTTGCGGCCAGCATCGACGGAGACGTCGACGCGGATGATGGAGCGACCGCCTCCGGAATAGGCGTAGCCGCTGACTGTCAGCTTCCGCGCGTCGGCGGTAGCTGCGGCGGGCTCGTCCTGGCTGGCGTCGGCGGCATCGGCAGGCTCCTTGACCCAGTCGCCGAGTTTGAGCGCGGTAATGGCGCTCTGCACTGGCAGTTCCTGAATGGCTGGCGCTTTGTCCCAGTCGACCTCGGTCTGGTTGGGGCCGAAGCACTTGTAGTCTTTACGCTGCCATTGGCTCGTGCTCTCGTCCTCGCTTAGCGTGATCTGATTGAGCCACTTGACGGATCGCGCGGCGACGTGGCCGGGCACAATGGCACGCAATGGATAGCCGTGATCGCGCGGCAGCGGTTTGCCGTTCATGCCGTAGGCTAGAAGAACGTCGCCCTGGGGATCGACAGCTTTGCGAATGGGAATCGACGCGCCGTAGGCTTCCATGCCGTTGAACTGGACGTGCTTCACTTCGCTGGTTCCGCTCATGCCCTGATCATTCTCGAACCCGGCGTCGCGGAGCACGTCGGCGAGAAGAACGCCCTCCCAGCTTGCGTTTGAAATGGCCCCGGCTGTCCATTGAAGACCATTTGTCGCACGCCCGGACCCATCCGACATGTGTTTCCGGCGATTACCAGAGCATTGTAAAACTGCCGTAACTTGGTGCTTGGGAAATTTTGATTTGAGATCGGATAGCGTATATTCCTTGACGCTGCCGTCGAGCAACTCGATGGATAGCAGATGGTTGTCCGCCTCGTCTTCTGCGATACGGGGCACCCACATGTGGTTGCGGACATAGAAGAGTTCGTTTGGGGTCAGAAACTGTGCGCTCATGGCCTCGTCTGGCGTTTCAGCATTGCGCGGTTTGGCAGTCTTTGTAATGAGGTCGGGATGGCGAATGGGATCGTCGGCAAAGGGGTCTTCGATAGCGTCTTGGGGCGGTTTTCCGTCTTTTAGGTCGGCCGGGTGCACGAAACCAATCAAGTATTGCTGCAGAATGTCGTATACGTATTGGTTCTTGTGAATGGCAAAAATATTCCAGTACGGTTCAATAGAGCCGCCAGCTGCCCTCAAGATGACAGAGCCACCAGGGTGGGCCGAAACCCATTCTGTAATGTCGTAGACTTTGTCGCCATGAATTACCCAGGGCCGCTCCGAATTACCGTCATGTTCCTTGACCTCGGACAATCGATATCGTGGGAGTGAAGCATCTCTCGTGTCGAGAAACTCTGGTTCCGGCTTGCGGGGCAGCGTTTCGATGGATGGCTTGAAGTTGCCCATGACAGTCGTGGTCGAGTCAAATGAGACCTTGGGCGCAAAGTAGATGCCGATGGCGACAGAGGCGAAGCCTGCGGCTAGGGCCATGGCGGCACGATACCGAGCGTTGAGCGCTTGCGGAGCCGATATATTCTTCGCTAATCGAGGGGCGGACTTGTGAAAGTTGCGTATTTGGCATCCCGACAAAACCTGTCGCGCAAGCTGTGGTCTGGGATGAAGGTGAAGCAGCAGGCGCTGGGCGCAACGGCTGGATGACGGGCCAGCCATAGCTTGAGGAGACGGTGACAGGTAGCGCAGAATCGCTTTGCAGACTTTATCGCATCGCAAGAAACGTGGTGATTTGCGATGGGTTAGAGGCGGGAGAGAAGCGCGAGATTGATTGCGCAAAAGGGAATCGGAGTGGTGCCGTCAATTTCGCAGCTCCAGAGTCCGAGGTGTCCACAGGCCGATGACGCTTGCTGGCCGTATTCAACGGTCAGCATTAGCTGTTTGACCGGTGCGGAGCCTATGTACAAGCGAATGTAGAAGTTTGTGTCGGTTTGTGGAAAGACGCGCTGCGTTAAGATGGGGGGGAAGATGGAGTAAAACAATTTTGAGCAGGGAGGCGAGATGAGGATCGGGAGTCGGAGGCCGGGTGACGCTCGAAAGTGGCAATGCTGCTGCAGCACAGCTCGCCGATGCTTGCCGTCGTGCGGCCGGGACCAGGATGCAGCTAACGTCAGACAGCGCACTCAAGCCGAGCCGGAGTGATCTTTTTGAGGGATCTTCTAGGCTCATTGCCTCTTCGATGATAGGCTAATAGGGTGGGTTGGGACTTGTCTAGGGGCGCTGCTGGTGCTAGCAGCCCGTACTAATTTGCCAATGTACAGGATGTGTGTGGGCCAGATGCAGCGTGGCCCTTGGTTTCCGGGGAGAAGAGCTGCATGGTCGGCTGCCGGAATGCAAGGCTGGTGGCGTGGCACACTGACGGTCGGCGTGCAAATATTTTCTTGATGAGCCAACGATGAACATTGATTGGGCTTTGCTTAAAGGAAAGCATGGCGACGAAGGTAGATACAAGAGTAATGCTTGGTAACAGCAAACGGGGACATTTCCGGAGGAGTGAGATGACAGCTGGCAAGCGGCCGCCAGCTGGCAGCGCAAAACATCCCGAAAAAAAAAAAAGGATTACATGCCTGCAAGAATGCGCCGCTGCCCTGAGGAATTGGTGCCTGGTGCCCTATTGAGGGGTCGCAACGGCACTCCCTGCAGTACCTACCTATTATTACTTGTGTGCGCTGTAGATCACTTCCGCGGGTACAGAGGCGTCCTGATGGTCTAGAACGGGATAGTTGCCAACATTTTGTGCCTTTACGCTCAAGCATACCAAGCTCAATACGCTCTGCATCTGGCCATGCATCTGACTGATGCTATTTTGGTCAAGATCCAGGTACACGGCTTGGAGACGGAAGTCGGGCATCCACTTGCATCGGTCCGTCGGGCGACCACCCTAGCCTCTCGACGAGCCGTCGACCGACTTCCGTCCAACTACAGCGTCTTACCGCACGTGCTTCTCGTCTCCGTTTCTCTGCCCATTAAATTACTAGTGATCGTTGTTTGGTGGTGGTAGATATAACTTTGCCAAGCTCAAACAGACTGCATCCTAGGCTTAAACGGCATCAGGGGCTGCGCTGTGCCGTGCAAAGCAGCGACACTGCACTACTGTGAAGATGAGATGACGGTCAATTCAACGAAACATGGCAATCTTCTACCTTGAGTCCACGTTGTTCTGTCGGGGACATATCTCACACGATAATCATGACGCGCTCATAAAAGGGCAGCTAGTCCAAGAGACGCGTTTAAATATGATTGTGCTCGATTGTCCAGGGCAACCATTTTCTAGTCTATACCTAGAACTGCCAGATACTCAATACCAGTCTTGTCATCCGCCTCTCAGAAATCTCGACACCTTTTCGAACTTTGCTCTAGTAAGCAGCTCGACTTCTTTTCCTGTAAACTACTGTTGATCAGACACGCATTGGCTGAGACGCTCGGAGAGTGCAGTGTCTACCGTCAGAAGCATGCAACCAGTAATGAACCAGGGTACTTCAGCTTCCATTACTTGAGCTGCTACTACTTGAGCTGCGGTTATGGCCGCCAAACGAGCCGCCGCCGAACGAGCCGCCGCCGAACGAGTCGTCGTGGACCGTGGAGACGTGGGACCGGCCGACGCTGACCGGGGCGCGGCTGACCGGGGCGCGGCTGACCGGGGCAACACTAGCCGGGGCAACACTGCCCGGAGCGACGCTGACCGGGGCAATGTCAGCCGAGGAGACGCTGGAATTTGTGCCCTCACTCTCAGACTTGGCGGCGAGGCGCTGCACAATGACCTGGGACTCGCGCGTCTTTTGGGCTGCGGCCTCGCCGTCGGCCTCGGCGGGCACGGCCTGCTTGCGGGAAACCAAGCTGCGAATCTTGGAGAATAGAGCCACGAGGAGCATGGGCACCGCCTTGAGCACAAGGACAAGCACGTTTTTGATGCCGAGCATGTCATCGCGGAGCTCGCCGGTGCGGTACTTGGCCCGCATGTCGATGGCGACGATGGCGAAGAAGAAGGCAAAGATGAGGCCGAGGATCACGCCCGCTATCCAGATGTCGCAGGGGTTCTTTGCGCTGCCGGTAGCATTCACGAGGGGATTCATCAGGTTGTCGAGGGTGCCGTTGGTGGCATTGTGCTTCTGGGTGATGTTGCCAAGGTGGTGGGCGTGGTGAGGCGTCGAAGAGTTCAAAAGGTCTTGGTGAAAGGTCAGAGTCGGCTGAGGATCTTTGAATACCTTGAACTGGTTTACCTGTTTTGTTCTCCATTCTGTAGAGTTTTTATCTTGTAGTTTTTGACTCGAAAGGTTGACAGTCAGCTTTGCGAGACTGTATGGGCAGGCGGACGACGGAAAGGCAGCGTGCGAGTACAAAGACAGAAAAGAAGAGACGAGTGTAGAGATGAAGAAAAGAGTGAGGGAAAGAGAAACAAGCTGTTGATTTGTGTTGTCATCTTCATTATAGAAAAAAGTTTTACCGGAATGCCTCGTCAAATTTGATTTTGGCGTTGGCGTTGATGGCTTACTTACACTGAAGCCTAGCATCTGGCGTTTTGGTGGCGCTGCAGAAGCATATACAGCCTATCAGAACATGTCCTCTGCGTTGGCTTGTCAAGAAATGACGTAAATGTCAATATAGAGATTACTTGATAGATTAAACAACATTTGACTTGGAGAAGACTGGTCAGGGAGGACAAGGATGAACTGTTCATCACGGCCAACGGAAGACTATATCACCAAAAGGCCTCAACCAAATCAATTCAACATTAACGCTAGTCGAGATCTGTTTCAGAGTCCTAGGCCTTGATCTTCCTCATCAGATCATGGCTCAATGCTTTTTTACTTGTACATGTCTATCATCACCACAGATGAGGCTTCCAAAGGCGCCTTCCCGAGGGGTATAGATTGGCGCTCGAAAGCAGAAAGCTTATGTTCATTAATAAATGAACAGCCACGCCTACTAGCGATAACTTTATTACTCAAGCCCCGGAAAGTATACCACGTGGCGGCAACGCCCTGTTACCGCCCAGTGAACTCTGACCCTTTATTTATTCTATCTTTTTGACGTGAACAATCTGCTCAGCCTTGTTTCCCCCCGCATATTGCCAAGAAGCACGGCGACGTCACCAGCATTCATTATATGCGTTTCGGTCCCACAAGATCGGTAGCGCAAAGCAGCATCTCAGTTCGTCGTCCCCGAAATTCCTCTACCTATCTTCAACTTGTTTCTTTCGAATTGGCAACTAGTTATCCCATTTACCCTTACGCCTTGAATAAGTCGCCCGCCCCCCCTCCACCATGGACTTTACGCAACAAGTCGACGCCGTGTCCCGCGCCGTCTGCAAAGACGTCCTCACGCTCGCCAGCGGTCAGCCCTCGCGCACCATCAGCCTGCGCCAGACCTTTTCCACGCCGCGTCCTCCCGACCGCGCCGCCCTATGGGACGCTCTCACCAAGCCCGAGCGCCTCGCCACGTGGTTCGCGCCCGTCTCGGGCGACTTGCGCACCAACGGACGCTATAGCATCGCCGGCAACGCGAGCGGCACCGTCACCGAGTGCCACCCTCCCCACGGCTTTGCCCTGTCCTGGGAAGTTGGCGACACCATTAGCGCCGTGCGTGTCAACCTCGAATTATCATCATCATCATCATCACCCTCCTCCGATGGCGATGACGGCAAGACGGTGGTCGAGCTGCGACACACGTTCCCCGTCGACGCCCACTGGAAAAAGTACGGACCGGGCGCGGGAGGCGTCGGCTGGGACATGGTGCTGCTCGGGCTGGCGATGCATTTCCGGGGCATGGCCAAGCCCTCGGACGAGGAGTGGGCGGCGTCGGACGAGGCCGCCGTGTTTGCGCAGAGGGCGAGCGACAAGTGGCGAGAGGCGGCGGTGCAGGGCGGCGAGGACGAGGCGTGGGCAAAGGAGGCGGGCGACAGGACGACGGCGTTTTACGTCCCTGGATGGGAGGCTGGGTCGTCAAAGGCCTAAAGGAAAGGAGGGGCCAGGTAAATCTTTTTGCTCCAAATTTCCCTTCAATACTGTCGTGTAGAACTGTTACGTGTAAACGAAGCGCCTCTTATAGTGGCCATCTGTTGACTGTGACAGTACTCCGTACTCCGGACACGGTTACGTCATTTGGTCATTGCGGCGACAGCTTTCGACTGAGCCTTTCAGCTAGCATACTACATGCAAATATTTAAATGGAGAATACACCGAAAGAGAACCCAGCATATCTTGAAAAATAAGCCATGAGAGCAATGAGCGCTGTTGTCATTACTGCTTATTCACGCGCAGGTTATAACAGCGTCGCACACCTTCCTTCCATGGCGGGGTCCACTGGAACTGCTCAAGAGCCCCTCTACCTCGGGCCGCCATGCCAGGCCCCAGAAAGGCCATTATAACCCGGGGAAAGCTTCCAGCATGTCCCATCTCCGCCACCATTCTCTCTCAACTCTATTAATCTCACCATCATTTCAATAAAACACATTTTCCGAACCCAAACTCCACCATCTCGTCCTCCTCTTTCCAGAAACCTGTACCCCCCTCCCGCCCGAAATCAAATGACTCCCACACCCAGCCCGCCACCCCCGGCGCTGCTGCTGCTCCCGCCACCTCCTTCGCCGAGCACCCGCCTCGCCCTCAACAGCCTCTACCACGCGCCCCTCTCCGCCGTCCTCGCCACCCTCGCCGCGCAGTCCCGCCAGACGCGCCGTCCCGCGCTTCTCCTCATCGCCGTCGCCGCGCCCGTCCTAACCCACAGCTCCCTCCGCGGCGGCGGCAGCACGTCCGTCGTGCGCTGGCATGCCGCGCAGTCGCTCCTCGCGGGCGTCTACTCCATCATCGCCGCGCTGTGCGCTGAGCAGGGCGTCCAGACGGACCTGGGATCTGCGCCGACGGCGACGGCCGGCAGCGTCGACGCGCGCGTCGTGCTGGTCGACCACGAGCGCGGGCGCTCGTACCGCCGCGCGCCCGACGGATCCTACCAGACGCACAACGGCACCGCGGTGCTGGATCTTGCAGGCTTTGCGACGACGGTGCGGGGTCCCTGGGATAAGATTTTTCACCCGAGCAGCGAGTCGGGCTACGAGCTGCTCAAGGCGTACTTGCTGCTCGCAGAGGACAGACAGGTCTTCAAGCAGGGCCAGATGGTGCCCGTGCCGGGCGGCATCAGCATCTCCCCCGCCGCCGCCACGGGCGCGATAACGACTACGACAACGACGACGGGCAATGAAGCGGACGGAAAGGTGGACACACAGGAACACAAGAGCTACGACACCGTCATTCTCGGCGGCACGTTTGACCACCTCCACCCAGGCCACAAGCTGCTCCTCCACGGCACCGTGCTGCTCCTGCAGCTGCCCAAACCAGGCCAAGCGTCTTCGCCGAGCACCGTCATCATTGGCGTTTCCGGGGACCCCATGCTGCAAAACAAGAAGTTTGCCGACGAGCTCGAGAGCTGGGATACGCGGTCCCGGAGCGTCCTTGCCTTTCTCGCCACCACCCTGCACGTGTCTCCGCCCGGGGACGCCACTGCCGCCACCGCCGCCGTCACGCCGTCGAGCTACCGTGTGGAGCGCATCGTCGCAGGTCCCTCGGGCGGGCCGGAGCTACACGCCGTGTACGCCGACGGCGCGGTGAGGGTGCGTTGCACGGTGCTCGAGGATCCGTTTGGGCCGACGGTTGACGAGGAGCCCATTGGCGCCATCTGCGTGTCGGGGGAGACGCGCGGCGGTGGGCGGGCCGTCAATGAGAAGAGGGCGGCCAAGGGCTGGCACGCGCTCGATGCCTACGAGGTCGACGTGCTGGACACGCGCGGCATCGTGGAAGATGGTGGCGGGGCCAGGGAGGAAGATTTTGCAGCCAAGATTAGCAGCACGGCCATTCGGCAGCAGAGAGCCGAGGCCAAGGCAAAGGCGCAAATTTGACCAGACAGTATTCTGATTATGAATTGAGAATTGTATAGCATAGCATGCAACACAGAGAAATGTTCGAGTATACTAGTATAAAAATGTGCGTGGTGTAACTACCTCGAGCCACCCGTGGTGATACGAGTCGGTGCGAGTGTTCTGCCATCCACACTTTAGCGACAGATCACACGAGACACAAGTACTATGACAAAAAGAGCCCCAAGATAACTCCGAAATGTCCGACGTCGCATCACATCATGTCTTTATGAATTCGTCAATATGTACACGTTCGAAAAAGCTTATGTGACCAAACCCAACCCAGTATTGCGCCAGTCGGTTATGCGATAATAGTATAAGCTGACTTTCAACAAACTTGTCTGCGAGAAAAATTTGTTAGCTCTCTGCACTGCGCATATTAGCGGGTTATGATGGTGCGCGACGTACCCCGATGGAACCCGGCTGCAGCCACATGCCCTTTGCTTCTAACCATGCGAGCACCAGCAAACAACTCGTCCTGGGCATCGCCCACATATCCGGCAGGGCCAAGGTCATCAGCCACAAAAGTATATTCGCCGCGAGGTATATTCGGGTCGCCCGTCAGCTTGATTGCTTCCAGTCGGCCTCTGTACATCCGCGCGTCGAGTCTCCTCTTTTGCCACTCGTCCTCGGTCTCGCTGTCGTCTCGCTCCAGCCCAAGCTCGAGATCGGTGGCTGGAGGATCATCTGGTTGGTTCACCAATAGAAATTCGCAGCCGTGACCACTGTAGTCGCCAACCCAGATCCCACGCCACGGCTTCGTAGCCGTCGGTGTGTATAGCGTGGGATCCAAGGTGGAGTAGGTGACAATTTCTTCACCAATATGCACGCCAATGGCGGCCGCAGCGCCGTTACTGTTCGGTAAAGGTGCAGCAGCCCAGGGCAAAGGTAGCGGAGCCGTTCCGAGGAGCTCCATCCACTGCCGTATGCGGAAGGTCTGATCGGACACTTCAGACCGACAGCGAGGCCTGTCATGCACGGGTGTTCGGACAGCGGCTTGCCCGGATTCGATGCCGGCGACATGGTGTCTAGCCGGGATGGCTGGTGGTGGCCAGATGTCGTGGTAAGGGTAATCTCCCGAAAGACCTCTGTCAGCCTCTTCAGGGTTCAGTGGTCGCGTCAGCATAAAGTTGCTGTACATGCCCGCCAATCGGTCATCTAGAGTCATGGGCATCTCGTCGGCGAATCGGTTACCGCCGGGACGCTTGTGAAATTCTCGTTCCGCTTTCCCCTTTTCTTGCACCCTGAATTGCAAAACCGGTTTGTCCAGATGCAGGCTGACTTTGGGATCAAATCCATGAATTATTACCTCCTTGTCCGCGGGCCAGTGATCGTATGAATCTCTGCGACTGACGGCAAGCAGCTGATATGCTTCTATGCAGCCTCTTCGTTGATCGTACCGCGCAAGAATAAGCTTTCCCATGAGGTCACGATCGCTAAACCAAATTTTGTATCGTGGCAGAAACCATAGTCTGTCGAAAGCAGAATATAGTTCCCGAAAAGTTTTGCATGGGCCGGGGGTCGAGAGCCAGACACCTGGGACGTTGCGCTGGATGCAGCGATGCCAATGGAGTTCGGATACAGCATACTCGCGCAGGGTGCGGCAAGTTGCTGTGACGCTCAAGAGATCCAAGGGGGCAAGGTAGGATAATACTGCATGCAGGAGCTCTGCAGGTAAGTTCAAAAGTGGTGTCACATTTTCCTTTTTATGCGGCTCCATGCTAGTCCCCTGCCGCGTGTGCAGGGGCACATCGCTAGGTAATCGATTGAGCAAGTCGTCTAAATTTTCTTACACAAGCCCGTGTCAGCAACCAAAACTCTTTGCGAGGTTTTTGCCTCTGATTTAGCAGGGTAGATTATGGCGTGGACGTTTGAGTGCACCTGCGGTGGTTGAAAACGGCAGCAAGACCGCACCGTTATGCAGTCAAACGGTCTGAGATGCAGACATCTGAGTGTCAACAACTGACGGACCTGACTCACCTCTGAGCGGATCTAGCCAGCAACCATTGGATTTCGTGAATCCTGGAGGACTGGGCGAATTGGTGGGAAGTTGCTTGCGTCGTTTTAAAGCCCCTGTTTCGTCGGGTATATGGTTGAGGAATTCGAGGACATTTTCATCCTCGGCATCATGACGACCCCAGATAGAGGGCAGGGATGAGTGGTCCATGGCTGGCATTGAGATGTGCAGGCGTGCGGCTGATGAGGAGTTGAGATTGATAGTGGCGAGGCGAGGAGAGGAGTTAAGAGTACCCGGCGACCAGCCTCGCTTTATCAATCGTCTTTGCAAGCCTCTCTGCAACGTCTTAACATGGGCGGCCAGCCAACCAGGGCCACGATGGGACAAGCCAAAACGGGACGATGGCAAGCCGCACTACTTCAGCTGCAGCTGTATGCGGGATTCGGTGGAGCAAAGGCCAGATATTAGAGCAAAGCGTGTCGAATTGCGTTAAATGGCTATGCGCGGGGGTACAATAGTGCGGTATGCAGGAGCTGCAGACACAAGCGAGATGCCTATACGGCGGGCAACTAAGAGGCTGTTGTGGATGGCGGTTGACAGGTATTTATGGCGAGGTGGCGGATAGATCAAGATGCCCTGCTGAAGGATGCGAAATGCGAGATGCAAGCAGCAGGGAGCTACATGAAGCAGCGCAAACGAAGACGGGCGTCAACGTGGAGGCGCAACACAATGCAGGACGCGGAACCGGCCTGCGTAGCCGATGGGTATAGTAGGTTTTGTGGTGCCGGGAAGTGGTGCTGCAGCAGAGTTGAGTTGTGGTTTGCGCCGTCCGTATCTCGTGCCGCGTGTCTGTGCTGGCTGCGATCTACCTAGCTGGGTGACGTGGGAAGCAAGATGGGCGAGCCAAGCTGCAGGGATTCCCTCTGCAGGTTGGTAGGACTGTAGGAGACCAGTTAGTTACGGGCAAAGGGCGGCTGCTGACACGCTCTTGGCTCTGTAGTGACGTTGGGTTGGGTCTGTGTGTTTGCTAGCCAATCTAGCCTAGTCGTGGTGTTCAACGCTGTGCATGTGCCAAGAGAGCAACAGGTGGACGCAACGGCGATGAACTATGACCGATGATCGGAGCGATGTTTCCTGTACAATGTGAAAAATACTAGGGCTTCCTTTTCTGTCGTGTTTGTGCTGAAGCTGGAAGGTATTACGAAGCAGTGGAAAAATTGGTTCCGGCCAAGCGCAACAGAGCGAGCCGCTAAAATGTAAGCCTCAAAGCCACAAGGTGGCAAGAAGGGCCGATGTAGCAAGTTGTAGTACAGGAGCTTGCGGGAAGAGCAACAGCAGGGAGGAAAAAACGTCGTTACTTCTAGTTGAGCGTCTAAATAGAGATAAATGAACAGCGTGGAAGCTGGATGGCAGGTTAATTAGATGGAGGTAGGTGGGACCGGAGCTGGTGCGTGCTTTTTTGATGCGTTTGCAATTTCTTCAGATGCCCTCGCAGCGTTCACCTGGCAGCAACTGGCTAACAGTACGGATTAGACGAGAAAAAGCTAGATCGGTACCCTTGCGACTGCCGGAAAAAAAATCGAGCTAGCACCAATGCCTTGATGATGCGAAATTGTGAGTCGTGTCAACACTTGCTACTTAGCAGGAAAATGCCAGATGCGGCGTCGCCTTGGCCGTTGGTCGCACATTCGTCTTCACCACCATCTCATTGCCCGAGTCCAGGTAGTCTACGGGACATCTCGTCACGCGTCGTGACCCTTATTCGAATCGGTGACTCATTTAGTCACACTGTCCGGATGTTCGACCTTCTTGAGCTTCCCAGAAACTAGGCCGGATGAATACCCCCACGCCTGTTCGTGACAGTCGCCACGATATAGCCCCCACCACGCCTTTATTATCCACTTTGAAGAAACCAGCCAGCTTCTCCAACCACAAAGCGGACCAGGCGGGCCATTGTTCCTTTCTCGACCGGTGCGTCGCCACCATTCTGGACAAGAACTACTCGCGGGCCTACCCCCTGTCCTGCGAGTCTACAGTGTATGGAGCTGCTTGGCAAGCATTTGGCCTACTCATTGCCAGCCTTGCTAATGCGCCAGAAACAGACTTGACTTAATGTTGCACTAGTCTCGACTTCAGGCAGTTTCCGTCCGGCGCCGACAATGATCCGTCGACGAATTCCTCCTTACGCAGCCAGCCTGTCGGCTGCCGCAGATCTAATCTATTACTTGTGGCTGTGGGCTATGACGTGTGATGGTGGACTGGTGGTCTACTGATATACAGTATTCTACTCATGCAGCTCCGCGAGGGTCCCGTCGATAGCAAGGGCGGAAGAACGAAGACCCTTCTGCGTTTGATGATCCTTGTCCAGCGAGGGGAATATAGCAAATTGCGGAGCTTCCTGTTTTGCCTTCACCAAGTAAGGTTCTCGAGATCGAACAGCTACGAATGGGGCCGTCAACAATAAGACGGTGTAACACTAAGCAGTGAATAGAGCTAGCGGGTGCTCGGCTTGGGCTGCTGGGTAAACAACATCCAAAAAAAAA